>NC_140175.1:110155905-110755905 GCF_963971535.1 Notolepis coatsorum
CATCTGTCAATGTTTCACAATATTGTGTTTGGTATCATTTTAAAGGGGACTATGTAATCTTTCATTCAAGCTAAGATGTGAATCTTTCTGACCAATATAGAGGTCACTGGAGCTCTTTGAACAGTCAACAACACACATTTTACACGATTTTCGCCTAAATGATATACTATCTTTTAGCCTCGTGTCATCTAGGAGCAATAGGGACACAAAATACAAAATCTACAACACTCTCAGGACCATAAGGATTCAGGAAATGTATAATATGCCTATACTATTTCTTATCAGGGGTGATTGTGAGCCTTAAATTAGAAGAGCGGTATTAGGCTCCTATTAAAACTATACAGAACAGCCACTAGGATAATGTCACAAAGTGGTCTGTCTTTATCATACATATACAGGAGCAACAGGGGCACAAAATACAAAATCTACAACACTCTCAGGACCATAAGGATTCAGGAAATGTATAATATGCCTATACTATTTCATTGTTACGGGTCATTGTGAGCCTTAACCTGTCCATGAATGAACTTGCCAAAGAAAACCAGTCTCTTAAAAGGGAGCTTCAGACCTTGAAAAGTGCTAGTGCCCAAGATGTCATAGCCAACACAGCCATCAAGCTGAGAGAGGACATCAATAATCAAGATGTTCCTCAAGCCTGGCCACCTGACATCAAACCAGAAGCAGAATGTCCTGTCATTCCAGAATCCCTTAGAGCAGTGGTTCTCAAACTTTTTACACCAAGTACCACCTGAGAACGTAGCTGGCTCAAGTACCACCATATGACCGGCGTTAAAATACAGTCTATTCAGCTATGCACAGTTCACGCAGGAGGCAAATGTATTCCTAATACCATTATTTATTGTTAACTTTTGTCAGACCAACTTTGACCATCACTTCTTCATTCAAGGACAAGCTTCAAACAGACACAATGATTAGCAGCAACACAGATTTTGATGGATTTTTTGTAATGTCAGATTTAACACCAACTCTTTTCAGAAAAGTGGGAGTATTTCATTTTTTATCTGACATTACAAAAAATCTAAAAAGATAAATGGTTATGATCAGGGCTGAAGTTGAATTAAAGATTTATGACTGTTTAGACTGCACTACTCTCTGTCACAGTGATCTCCTGGTTGTTCCCCACTTAGGTTATCTAACTATCGCGCCGCCACAACCAGAAACACTGGCCTGACCTGCTTCTAAGTTCAGTGGCCTGACTGAAAAAAAAATTATTTGCTTTTTTGTAAATGTTTTCAAGTACCACCAGCAGTACCACCAAGTACCACTAGTGGTACGCGTACCACAGTTTGAGAACCACTGCCTTAGAGTCTTCCTGTGCTATCTACTCTCTGGCACTAATGATCCTGATCATGCATCCCAGAGAGTTTTGCGGCTCATACAGTCATTCGGCCATGACATGGTATATGCAGTGACAAGCATCATGCAGTGCTTAGACCTGACAAAGATTGTCTGTGTCTTTGACCAAGCCCTGTATGCAAAGGCTGTTGAGATCACATGGAAACATGCTGGCAAGTTCCAGAATATCATCATCAGACTTGGGGTATTTCACACCATCTGCACACTGCTGGCAATCATAGGAAAGCGTTTCCAAGATGCTGGACTCCAAGACCTGTGCATTCAGTCTGGCATGATCGCAGAAGGCTCCATTGCTGGGGTCATGGGTGGCCGCAAGTACAACAGGGCAGTGCGACTACACAAGCTCTTGTATGAGGCTCTCATGCGACTGACATGGAAGGGTTTCCTCTCTTGGTTGGAAACAACTGAATGAGATGGTTTATTTGGATGAAACACTGAAGGTAATTGACAGCCTTGGGGAAAATGTCTCACAAGCCACTTTGAAGGAAGCCCTCGAGAACAGCTCTTGTGCACGCATCATATAACTGTTTGAAGTCTACCGCAAGTTCCTCAGAGGTGGGAACAGCAGCCTCTCCAGCTTCTGGGTGTCCTATTTGGACATGGTCAAAATCTTGCTGGGGCTCATCCGAGCATCCCGAGAGGGAGACTGGATGCTACACTTGGCAAGCATTCGAGCAATGATCCCATGGTGCTTTGCCTATGACAGGATGAACTACGCACGCTACCTCCCCTACTACTACGCCCAGATGTCTCAGCTGTACATCACACACCCAGATGTGTACACAGAATTCATGAAAGGAGGTTTCTCTGTCCAACTGGGCCCCACTAATCCCTTTGGCAGGATCCCAGTTGACCAAGCTATAGAAGAAACAGTGAACAAAGACACCCAGACAGCTGGAGGGACGAAGGGATTCAGCTTGAAGTCAGGAGCTGTGGCCAAGTATTACCTAACCGCTGAGTATAGAAGCATGTACCTCAGACAGCTGAGACCTGACAGATCAAGGCACGTCCAAACTGTCCCATCCAGATCGACAGCGTCCAAGAATCAAGAGAGATTAAGCCGATGTCCAGTCTCTTCTTGACCTTATGCAGAACAAGTGGTTCAATCCTATGTCCCCTGATGAGAACGATCTGGTTAGCCTGTCCACTGGCTTCATGGCTCCACCTGATGTGACAAGAGATCTCCTGAGAGCTCATGAGATAGGAGAAGAGGCATACCAGGTATTCAAACAAACAAGGTTAGATGAGGACCCACCATCTTTAAAGTTTATGACAAGATGACCAAGCAAAGCCTGAAGACATTCTCCAGTGTCGGCACAAAAAAAGCTAAAGGAAAGAAAGGGCAGGATGTGGTGCTGAGGGCAGACAGAAACCTGTTCAGCCACATGATCCTGTTGGCTGAAAGCAGGAAGATAGACATGAAAGATGTCCTTGCCCACCCACTGGGCCCACTGCCATGGGCACTTGCAAATGCTGATGGGTCTCTACGAAAAACAAACAAGGCTGCACTTGCCAGAGAGCTGGAACAGAATGTGTCTCCTGTTGAAGAGATCCCAACACCATCCACTTCCATCATTGATGGGATGAGCCTGGTCCAGAAAATGAATGGCAACAACAAAACCTTTGGACAGGTGGCAGAGTCACTCTTCACCCAGGTCCTCCACGAGGGGGCACAGAGTCAGAGGATTGATGTTGTGTTTGATGTTTACCGCCAGACTTCAATCAAAGATGCTGAATGACAAAACCGGGGTGCAGACACTACGGTCCAATACAAGAACCTGGCAGGAGGACACCACGTACAGCAGTGGAGAACTTTCCTGTGCAGTCCTTCCAACAAGACCAGTCTCATCAAGTTTCTGGTGGAAGAGTGGAACCTCCCACAATACAGAAAGAGGCTGCATGGCAAAGTGTTGTACACAACCTGTGAGGAAACCTGCTACAGGTTGACAGATGGTGGGTGTGAAGAAGTAGCAGAACTGCAATCAACACATGAAGAAGCTGACACTCGCCTGCTCCTGCATGCATCAGATGCTGCAAACATGGGCTCAAAAGCAGTCATCATCATAGCTGAGGACACTGATGTCATGGTGCTTTGTCTTGCCTTCCAGAAGGACATCACCTGTCCCATCTACATGAAGTGTGGGACCCAGAACCGCACACGATATGTGAACATCAGCAAACTTGCAAGCTCAGTTGGAGACAGCCTCTGTGACAGCCTAATTGGCTTACACGCCTTCACTGGCTGTGACACTGTCAGTGCATTCGCTGGCCGGGGGAAGCTGAATGCCCTGAAGATGGTGAAGAAGGATACTTCCTACCAAGAAACCTTCAGTGGACTAGGGCAGTCATGGGATGTGAGTGAGGAGCTGTTCCAGAGAATTGAGGAGTTTACATGTCACATGTACTCTGCTAACAGCAGCACAGTAGAGGTGAACCAACTGCGCTACCAGCTCTTCTGTACCAAAAGGGGAGAGGTCGAGTCCAGCCAGCTTCCACCATGTAGGGACTGTCTCTTCCTGCATGTTGAACGAGCCAACTATCAGGCAGCAATCTGGAAGAGCAGTCTGCAGTCTAACCCTGTGGTCTCAAGTCCTACAGAGCATGGATGGAAAGACGATGAGGGCAAGCTGGAAATTTACTGGATGCGCTCCCCACCTGCACCAGATGTAGTCCAGGAATTGCTAAGATGCAAGTGTGACCGTTCATGCAAAATGCCAAGCTGCACATGCTTATCAAATGGACTAGCATGCACAGATATGTGCAAGTTACAGACATGCAGCAACCAAAAACTGCAGGATGATCCAGAACCTGACTTCGAACTCGAGGAGTCAGAGGATGAGAGAGACGAGCAGTTTGAGTGATTCAATGTACATTTGGTATATAATGTTGTTCTGTTTAATAGGTTGTTCATAAAACTCTAAGTGGTTCCTTATCTCATTGTGGTGTCCTTTATGTCCTGTATATGTATGATAAAGACAGACCACTTTGTGACATTATCCTAGTTATCTGACCCAGTTAATAATGCCCATCTAATTTAAGGCTCACAATGACCCGTAACAATGAAATAGTATAGGCATATTATACATTTCCTGAATCCTTATGATCCTGAGAGTGTTGTAGATTTTGTATTTTGTGCCCCTGTTGCTCCTCTATATGTATGATAAAGACAGACCACTTTGTGACATTATCCTAGTGGCTGTTCTGTATAGTTTTAATAGGAGCCTAATACCGCTCTTCTAATTTAAGGCTCACAATCACCCCTGATAAGAAATAGTATAGGCATATTATACATTTCCTGAATCCTTATGGTCCTGAGAGTGTTGTAGATTTTGTATTTTGTGTCCCTATTGCTCCTAGATGACACAAGGCTAAAAGATAGTATATCATTTAGGCGAAAATCGTGTAAAAATGTGTGTTGTTGACTGTTCAAAGAGCTCCAGTGACCTCTATATTGGTCAGAAAGATTCACATCTTAGCTTGAATGAAAGATTACATAGTCCCCTTTAAAATGATACCAAACACAATATTGTGAAACATTGACAGATGTCCTCTACGTGAATCTAAAGCAGGATATGCACCAACATCTGAAATGCGATTTCCTGAGGGGGTGGGTATACTTCATGACTTGATAAGTATGATTAAGCTACCACTCTGGAAGGGCTATCATACAAAAATATCATCTACAGACATAGATCTTTGAAAAAATTATATGTAAGTTTATTCACCGTGAGTGGCACCGATATCTGGTCTGGCCCATGGACTATGACCGACAAAAGAGAATCCCTCACTGAGGAAAACACAAAGGCCTAACCATCATGTATCACAACGGTGATGTCAGCCAGAGATGGGGAGAAGCATGAACCTTTAAAGGACATCTCTTTGAAATAAATTACATTTTACAGTTTCTTTCTGATTTCTTTTAAACAAATTATTATTTTGTATTATTTAACTATTTAATTATTATTTAGTTATTGCACTGCGCTGGCAGTTGAACTGCATTGAACTGAACTGAATTGGCACTGAACATTAAACTACACTGGCACTGTTTGCAGATGTACTGTTATTAAAGTTAGTTAAAGACAGAATTTTGTATTGTTTTTTTTGGTTAAATCCAAAGGAAAAAATATAAAATCAGAGAAATCCGAAAACAGGAAAAGATTAAACAGAATTCATAGGGCCCTAGTTAAGGTGAGTTAATAAATTCACTCACTAAATTCAAAATCTGCTCCGCTCTGATAAAAGGACTCTTTGGTCAGAGCGTCCAGTGTGCACTCTGAGCCCTCAGAATTTCAGAACAACTAGATAGTTATGAGTGTTGTATGTGCCTCCCTGTATTGTAAATAGTTCATGTGTGTTGTCACTACTGTATGTATAATTGTAAATAAATTAATTGATGTGTAATCGTTTCATTTCAGCTCAGTGTAGAGAAATGCACCGATACTAACAACCGCCTTACTGCGTGTGTCTACGACGACACTGTTGACACCACGTATCCGTGACACGCACGCCCCGCGACAACACTAGTCGTTTTGGGGGGCCTACCACCCCCCCTGAAAACAATCCTAGGGGAAACACTGGTACCTGTTGTAGGTCTTCACTCTCAGACTTGAGCTGAGCCACCATGGCTCTCATGCAGCCCTTCATGGAGCACAGCGTGGCCTGGGGGGGTGGAGACAGACAGGACGCTGAGTTACACATGGAGGTCACATGGAGGTCACATGATGTCACTGTAACATACACATGAACCTCTACCTGATGATGTCACTGTAATATACACATGAACCTCTACCTGATGATGTCACTGTAATATACACATGAACCTCTACCTGATGATGTCACTGTAATATACACATGAACCTCTACCTGATGATGTCACTGTAATATACACATGAACCTCTACCTGATGATGTCACTGTAACATACACATGAACCTCTACCTGATGATGTCACTGTAATATACACATGAACCTCTACCTGATGATGTCACTGTAATATACACATGAACCTCTACCTGATGATGTCACTGTAACATACACATGAACCTCTACCTGATGATGTCACTGTAATATACACATGAACCTCTACCTGATGATGTCACTGTAATATACACATGAACCTCTACCTGATGATGTCACTGTAATATACACATGAACCTCTACCTGATGATGTCACTGTAATATACACATGAACCTCTACCTGATGATGTCACTGTAATATACACATGAACCTCTACCTGATGATGTCACTGTAACATACACATGAACCTCTACCTGATGATGTCACTGTAATATACACATGAACCTCTACCTGATGATGTCACTGTAATATACACATGAACCTCTACCTGATGATGTCACTGTAACATACACATGAACCTCTACCTGATGATGTCACTGTAACATACACATGAACCTCTACCTGATGATGTCACTGTAACATACACATGAACCTCTACCTGATGATGTCACTGTAACATACACATGAACCTCTACCTGATGTCACATGATGTCACTGTAACATACACATGAACCTCTACCTGATGTCACATGATGTCACTGTAACATACACATGAACCTCTACCTGATGATGTCACTGTAACATACACATGAACCTCTACCTGATGATGTCACTGTAACATACACATGAACCTCTACCTGATGATGTCACTGTAACATACACATGAACCTCTACCTGATGATGTCACTGTAACATACACATGAACCTCTACCTGATGATGTCACTGTAATATACACATGAACCTCTACCTGATGATGTCACTGTAACATACACATGAACCTCTACCTGATGATGTCACTGTAACATACACATGAACCTCTACCTGATGATGTCACTGTAACATACACATGAACCTCTACCTGATGATGTCACTGTAACATACACATTAACCTCTACCTGATGATGTCACTGTAATATACACATTAACCTCTACCTGATGATGTCACTGTAACATACACATGAACCTCTACCTGATGATGTCACTGTAACATACACATTAACCTCTACCTGATGATGTCACTGTAATATACACATGAACCTCTACCTGATGATGTCACTGTAATATACACATGAACTTCTACCTGATGATGTCACTGTAATATACACATGAACCTCTACCTGATGATGTCACTGTAATATACACATGAACCTCTACCTGATGATGTCACTGTAATATACACATGAACCTCTACCTGATGATGTCACTGTAATATACACATGAACCTCTACCTGATGATGTCACTGTAATATACACATGAACCTCTACCTGATGATGTCACTGTAACATACACATGAACCTCTACCTGATGATGTCACTGTAATATACACATGAACCTCTACCTGATGACGTCAGTGTATATATACACATGAACCTCTACCTGATGATGTCACTGTAATATACACATGAACTTCTACCTGATGATGTCACTGTAATATACACATGAACCTCTACCTGATGATGTCACTGTAATATACACATGAACCTCTACCTGATGATGTCACTGTAACATACACATGAACCTCTACCTGATGATGTCACTGTAATATACACATGAACCTCTACCTGATGATGTCACTGTAATATACACATGAACCTCTACCTGATGATGTCACTGTAATATACACATGAACTTCTACCTGATGATGTCACTGTAATATACACATGAACCTCTACCTGATGATGTCACTGTAATATACACATGAACCTCTACCTGATGATGTCACTGTAATATACACATGAACCTCTACCTGATGATGTCACTGTAACATACACATTAACCTCTACCTGATGACGTCACTGTAATATACACATGAACCTCTACCTGATGATGTCACTGTAATATACACATGAACCTCTACCTGATGATGTCACTGTAATATACACATGAACCTCTACCTGATGATGTCACTGTAATATACACATGAACCTCTACCTGATGATGTCACTGTAATATACACATGAACCTCTACCTGATGATGTCACTGTAATATACACATGAACCTCTACCTGATGATGTCACTGTAATATACACATGAACCTCTACCTGATGATGTCACTGTAATATACACATGAACCTCTACCTGATGATGTCACTGTAATATACACATGAACCTCTACCTGATGATGTCACTGTAATATACACATGAACCTCTACCTGATGATGTCACTGTAATATACACATGAACCTCTACCTGATGATGTCACTGTAATATACACATGAACCTCTACCTGATGATGTCACTGTAATATACACATGAACCTCTACCTGATGATGTCACTGTAATATACACATGCACCTCTACCTGATGATGTCACTGTAATATACACATGAACCTCTACCTGATGATGTCACTGTAATATACACATGAACCTCTACCTGATGACGTCACTGTAATATACACATGAACCTCTACCTGATGATGTCACTGTAATATATGGTACATGAACCTCTACCTGATGATGTCACTGTAATATACACATGAACCTCTACCTGATGATGTCACTGTAATATACACATGAACCTCTACCTGATGATGTCACATGATGTTTTTTTTTTTTTTTATGAAACTACTGTATATTTGTATGTCTCTAAATGTTTTGATGAATTGAAAATGGAGGACCCTTTTGTAAAAAAGCCGAAAGTATTTTTCTGGTCTTCATCCTCCAGTCTTAGCACTGTTGTTGTATTGAGATGTACTGTATTGTACCCAGTCTGCAATCTGTTAATAAAGTTTTCAATCAATCAATCAGACAAATGTATAGAAGCTTTTATTATAACCATATAACAAAAAATTATATTATTGTGTATGAATATGTGTTAGCCCTATGCTTGACTATTATTTTAGGCATGGCAACAAATAAAATAATAATAATAAAATGAATAAATAAAATATTAAATAAATAAATAGTCTACACGTCTCTCTTTTTGTGTTACAAATTGTGCTCACCGATATGAACATAGGCCTCTTTACTTACTTAAAAAAGGAAACATCAAGAAATATGTTTATGGTATTCCATCATGCCATGTGTGTTTTTTATATATTTTATAATGCTCATGATTATTGCTGAAGTCTGAGTCATACAATACCCACTGGCTTTCATCTTCAACAGACTAACTTGACTAAAAAGACAAAAAGGTTTATGAGTTTTAAGAGTTTAAGAGACGGCACTCACTGTATCTCTCTCAAACAAAGCTCCATGTTCTCCAGTAATATCTCCATAATCTGAGTTTGCAATGCATGTGTCGTGTCAGGTACAACAGAACAATTTTGATTGACAGTCGATTCTGCCAATTACGTCACACCCCTAGCACCCACCTCCTGCTGTTCTTACCACCAATCGGCAAACGCTTATTCGTTTTTACTTCCGGGAAGTCCGCCATTGATTTTCGCGAGAGATCAACAACAAAGCTAATAACGTTAGCTCCCCGCGGCCCACGAGTAGATTACCAGCGCTCCGCAGGAGTACTAAACGAGGCATAATGATTTTACTGCAACGAATGTTATAATAAAAGCGTTTCTATAAATTTGTCTGATTGAAAACTTTATTAACAGATTGCACAATGGGTACAATTCAGTACGGGCTCTCTGAGCAAAGGAAGGAAGTGAGAGATATGAATGAGTAATGTTTGCTATGGTCGACTTGGGTAAATATGCTAATGTTATTGAACGTGTAACTATATAACGTTAATGCCACAAAACGAATGCCATAAGTAACTTTGATGCAGTAGCGTGTGTGTGTGGGGGCGGCGTTGTGCAGGTCGCTTGACTGAAACTTTTTTCAAAGTTTGAACGTGTGGACCAGATTGACGCGACACAAATTGACGGATATTTATCGGCCACTGCCATCGGCACATTTTAGCTTATCGGCCGATACCGATACCTGACCGATATATCGGTGCACCCCTATTTATTTAGTCTAATTTATTATCATTATTAGGTTTTGTTTAGCGGGAAACTAAACGTTGATGTCATTGGACAAAAAAAAAATATATATAATAATAATTAATATATATATTTTTTAACAGTACCGAAATGTGGCACAGGTGGATCTCACATGAATCGGTCCTCAGTAGTATCGACGTGATTCAGTCGATACCCTTAAAAGTACCGGATTCGGTACCCATCCCTACACATGATGTCACTGTAATATACACACAAACTTCTCGTTTGTATCAAAAAGTAGTCTAATAAAACCTGATGATGTCACATGATGTCACTGAAATATACATGGACCTCTCTCAAGTTCTCTGGCTTGTATCAAAAAGTAGTCCAATAGAACATAATGATGTCACTGAAATATACACATGAATCTCTCAAGTTCTCTGGTTTCTATAAAAAAAATAAAAAAAAAATCACATGATGTCACTGTAATATACACATGAAGTCCTCTGGATTGTATCAAATAATGGTCTAATAACACCTGATGATGTCACCGTAATATATACATTAACTTAACAGTAGTAATAGAACCTGCAAACAAACATATAATGTCATTGTAATACAAATGATCTGAAAAGTTCCTTGCTTGAGCTTAAAAGGAGCACGCCAACATTATGGGGAAATACACTTACCTTCTCCAGAGTCAGACAAGAAGATGGATACCAGTTTACTCTCTGTGCGTTCAGTGGGAAGCTATCCAGCTGCAAGCTGGCCTAGCTTAGCACAAATTAATGGAAACGGATACGGACCATCCATCTTGTTGTCCGACTTTGGAGAAGACGGTAAGCGCATATATATACAGAGGGATATAAAATGATCTGAAATGTTCCTTGGGTTGAGCTTAAATATAAACATAAAGCTCAGCATAACCTAGCATAGCCTACACGACTCACAAAAACACATGCAAAGACAAATCACACGCAGAGCTGGTCTCACCTTGTTGGCCACGTCTCCGAAGGTGAGGTTAGTGAGGGCCATGCCGGCGTAGCGCCTCAGCGTCACACTGTAGTGGTCGCTGGTCAGACCGTAGATCTCACAGTCGACCTGCAGCAGCTCCCCTATGGCCTGGAGGCCCCCTGAGAGAGGAGAGACCAGACGGAGGTCACTCAGCCGGTCTACCCGCCTGTATATCTATCAGTTGAACAACAACAACAACAACAACTCTATGACAAAGATTCGGAATGTAAGGAAGGTGACACATTCCAAGTCATTCCAAGTGGTTCCAATGGGATGAAAATGGAACACTTCCTGTCTCCCAAGTGGGCGAGACTATAAACACAGGCGCCATCGTTAACATTTTCAGATCGCTGGACAACTGAGGCACAAACAAAACTTGGTTTTGGTGTCATAATGTTCAGAACACCTTGAACTTGTAGAAGACAGTCCAATGTTTACCTTAATTTCTATGGTCAAGAAATGAAAAATACCACCTCTGCTTGTAAACAGATGATTAGTACTTCCTGTTCATGCTGTAAGTTGCATCTTTGTTTTGGTTCATGCTGTATTGATGCAACAAGATAATAAAGCTCTGGTAAATATACAACAATAGTCACTTTTGCTCAAAACCTCTAACTTTCATTGGGATGAATGGAACCTGTGCCCACTCAGGGGTTTATAATATTGTGGTGAGCTAGGTTTAAATATACAGTAGCTGGTTTAGAATATTGTGGTGAGCTAGGTTTAAATATACAGTAGCTGGTTTAGAATATTGTGGCGAGCTAGGTTTAAATATACAGTAGCTGGTTTAGAATATTGTGGTGAGCTAGGTTTAAATATACAGTAGCTGGTTTAGAATATTGTGGCGAGCTAGGTTTAAATATACAGTAGCTGGTTTAGAATATTGTGGTGAGCTAGGTTTAAATATACAGTAGCTGGTTTAGAATATTGTGGCGAGCTAGGTTTAAATATACAGTAGCTGGTTTAGAATATTGTGGCGAGCTAGGTTTAAATATACAGTAGCTGGTTTAGAATATTGTGGTGAGCTAGGTTTAAATATACAGTAGCTGGTTTAGAATATTGTGGCGAGCTAGGTTTAAATATACAGTAGCTGGTTTAGAATATTGTGGCGAGCTAGGTTTAAATATACAGTAGCTGGTTTAGAATATTGTGGCGAGCTAGGTTTAAATATACAGTAGCTGGTTTAGAATATTGTGGCGAGCTAGGTTTAAATATACAGTAGCTGGTTTAGAATATTGTGGTGAGCTAGGTTTAAATATACAGTAGCTGGTTTAGAATATTGTGGTGAGCTAGGTTTAAATATACAGTAGCTGGTTTAGAATATTGTGGCGAGCTAGGTTTAAATATACAGTAGCTGGTTTAGAATATTGTGGCGAGCTAGGTTTAAATATACAGTAGCTGGTTTAGAATATTGTGGCGAGCTAGGTTTAAATATACAGTAGCTGGTTTAGAATATTGTGGTGAGCTAGGTTTAAATATACAGTAGCTGGTTTAGAATATTGTGGCGAGCTAGGTTTAAATATACAGTAGCTGGTTTAGAATATTGTGGTGAGCTAGGTTTAAATATACAGTAGCTGGTTTAGAATATTGTGGCGAGCTAGGTTTAAATATACAGTAGCTGGTTTAGAATATTGTGGTGAGCTAGGTTTAAATATACAGTAGCTGGTTTAGAATATTGTGGCGAGCTAGGTTTAAATATACAGTAGCTGGTTTAGAATATTGTGGTGAGCTAGGTTTAAATATACAGTAGCTGGTTTAGAATATTGTGGCGAGCTAGGTTTAAATATACAGTAGCTGGTTTAGAATATTGTGGCGAGCTAGGTTTAAATATACAGTAGCTGGTTTAGAATATTGTGGCGAGCTAGGTTTAAATATACAGTAGCTGGTTTAGAATATTGTGGCGAGCTAGGTTTAAATATACAGTAGCTGGTTTAGAATATTGTGGCGAGCTAGGTTTAAATATACAGTAGCTGGTTTAGAATATTGTGGTGAGCTAGGTTTAAATATACAGTAGCTGGTTTAGAATATTGTGGCGAGCTAGGTTTAAATATACAGTAGCTGGTTTAGAATATTGTGGCGAGCTAGGTTTAAATATACAGTAGCTGGTTTAGAATATTGTGGCGAGCTAGGTTTAAATATACAGTAGCTGGTTTCGAATATTGTGGCGAGCTAGGTTTAAATATACAGTAGCTGGTTTCGAATATTGTGGCGAGCTAGGTTTAAATATACAGTAGCTGGTTTCGAATATTGTGGCGAGCTAGGTTTAAATATACAGTAGCTGGTTTAGAATATTGTGGCGAGCTAGGTTTAAATATACAGTAGCTGGTTTCGAATATTGGCAAGCTAGGTTGGACAGAAAACTAAACTGGCAGCACAAGAAACCTCTTATCAATAATTAAAGGTAAAGTCACATTTTTTATATATAATGTTCTGGGCAGCAGTGACATAGAACAGGCACGTTGCATAAGGGGCCATTTCCAAGGAGCTAATGAATAAGTCAGTTGTTTGCTTTAGCAAAGCTCATTTGACCATCAATTGATGCTAAATATGATTGCAATTTAGAAATCAAATAGAGCATGATTATTGGAGAGGCCATACTTGAGAGCCATGGTCGCTCAGCTCAAATCAGAGTGAAGATCTGCAACAGGTACGGATGGGATAGATCTAATCAGCTACTCGTGAGCAATGTTCCCTAAAAATAATTTCCGGTCTGAGCAAACACTCAAACCTCCTGAGCAGACATCAGCAACTACTGAGCAACATACGTCACCTGCCGATTAACCGGTTAGTTGATAAGTGGCGGTTTGTAAAAAAAATCTTAATTTCCCTCAATGTCTAACATAAAAATCTATACATTTAGCTGATACACAGAAATAATACAAAAAGGCATATTATATTCCTTAATCAAATATTTATTTGACCATTGATTGATGATACAGAGCAAAGTCCTTACTTTGGCGGTGTGAGTCGTGGCTGACTCGTCATTATTTTATTAAGTGAATTATCATGCGACTTCAAGGGTGACCATATTGTGATAAAAAAAAAGAGGACACTCTGCCTTCAGCCTCAAGATACTTAATGATAATCGAAGTTTACTCAAAGATGCCTTATCATTTTAATATATTTAAAGTAGTGCTGTCAGGCGATTAAAAAATGTATCTAATTAATTACAGGATTTGGAATTAATTAATCTAATTAATCACATTTTAATCGCATAACCATTTTATGCCTGATATTCTATAATCATATTTCAAATTGCATGTGTCCGGATGGCATAATTCAGTACTGTATCTACAAAACAGTCTGTTTAATCATCTTCCATCTATTAATTTGCTTAGATTTTTCAGGTCTGGTCAATTTGAGCATGGTGTTATTCACAGTCAAAGATAAAAAAAAAAATTAATTGATATTCTCAATTAGTTCATTACAATTTACTCAAGCCTAGTAACAGGCAGATTTCTGACACTGGGAATACATTCCCTGAGATCCATAGATGTCCCGAATCAGATACCAAGAACATGCAAATGGTCCATATAAAAAAAAAGTCTGTAAATGTGTATTCTACCTTCTTATGGAATGAATGAGATAAAAAAAAGTATGTTATTTAATTCTTTTTAATTTTTAATTTTGAGTTAATTTTCATAACGCGATCATTTGCTGTGTAATTAATTAATCTAATTAACGCGATAAACTGACAGCCCTAATTTAAAGTATGCCTCCTCTGTACGGATATACAATTATTGTTTATATTATTTTATATAACAAAATAATATCTCTCTATAAATATGATTTCGATCACAGATTTTTGAAATATTTATATCAAAGACGAGTTACGGCGTCTTCGGCAGAATGAGCATGGCGAGCAAAGACGAGTTACGGCGTTCCCGGCGATTAAAGTGTTAAGAGATGCTACATGTCCAGGTCCAGAACACATCACTCACCCAGTTCATTCATGGCATGTCTGTGTTCCTCGTCGAAGGACAGCTTCATGAGGACACACACCGCTGGGCAGATCTGGTGCTCCACCGGAGAGGGCACTGTGGGACAGACGGGTGAGACATGAGGACACCGGAGAGGGCACTGTGGGACAGACGGGTGAGACATGAGGACACAGGAGAGGGCACTGTGGGACAGACGGGTGAGACATGAGGACACCGGAGAGGGCACTGTGGGACAGACGGGTGAGACATGAGGACACCGGAGAGGGCACTGTGGGACAGACGGGTGAGACATGAGGACACCGGAGAGGGCACTGTGGGACAGACGGGTGAGACATGAGGACACCGGAGAGGGCACTGTGGGACAGACGGGTGAGACATGAGGACACCGGAGAGGGCACTGTGGGACAGACGGGTGAGACATGAGGACACCGGAGAGGGCACTGTGGGACAGACGGGTGAGACATGAGGACACAGGAGAGGGCACTGTGGGACAGAGGGGTGAGACATGAGGACACAGGAGAGGGCACTGTGGGACAGAGGGGTGAGACATGAGGACACAGGAGAGGGCACTGTGGGACAGACGGGTGAGACATGAGGACACAGGAGAGGGCACTGTGGGACAGACGGGTGAGACATGAGGACACAGGAGAGGGCACTGTGGGACAGACGGGTGAGACATGAGGACACAGGAGAGGGCACTGTGGGACAGACGGGTGAGACATGAGGACAGATCTGATGCCCCACAGGAGAGGGCACTGTGGGACAGAGGGGTGAGACATGAGGACACAGGAGAGGGCACTGTGGGACAGACGGGTGAGACATGAGGACACAGGAGAGGGCACTGTGGGACAGACGGGTGAGACATGAGGACTAGGGCATGCACCAATCCCATATTGATATCGGATATCGGCCCCGATATCACTAATATAGCTGGATCGAGGTATATAAAAATAAATAAATAAAAAACAGATTTTTAAATAGTTTTTATATAATATAATAAGAAATAAAATAAGAAATAACAATTCAGTACATTTATATCTATGTGTTAATTTGTTACATTTAGTTTCACTAAGTTAGGAAAGTAATGTTTTAAGTCAAGCCTGATGTTGTGCCTTGCACAAAAGAATGATCCCAGTCTCTTCCACACAGTGAGGCATACAGTTTATTAATTGAACAATGGGTATTTACATTTACATTTAGTTATTTAGCTGACTCTTTTATCCAAAGCGATTTACAAGTTCTGTAAGTCATCAGGAAGGGCACAACTCTATCAGCTGAGTAACCATGTTCATCAAAGTGTTGAGTGCTACAGTGTAGGTTAGTTTATTAGGACAAGTGCATGACAGTAAGGTTAGTTAGGGTTAGATTTATTAAATATTTTTTTAATTTCAGATAATGGTATGGGTATCAGTACTGGGTATCGGATCAGTACTCAAAGCCAGGTATCGGTATCGGGACTGAAAAAGTCGGATCGGTGCGCAACCCTACTGAGGACACACAGCGCTGGACAGATCTGCGCTGCCCAGGAGAGGGCGCTGTGGGAAGTCAGCGACCGGAGCGTTAGAGGAGCCTGCTTGTGACTGGAAAGTTGCCGTTCAAGGGAAATGTAGCCCCCCCCCCCCCCCCCCACATCATCAACACGCACTGTAGGAGTGCCCTTGAGCAAGGCACTTAGAACTAGAATGACTTTATTGTCATTGTATTAAATATAACTAAATTTAGGGGCACTGCCCGAGCAGAGCCTTCAATATACAAATACAAATATATACTAGAACAGTAGTAGAAATACACTAGAACAGTAGTAGAAATACACTAGAACAGTAGTAGAAATACACTAGAACAGTAGTAGAAATATACTAGAACAGTAGTAGAAATATACAAGAACAATAGCAGAAATATACGAGGACAGTAGCAGAAATATACTAACAGTAGCAGAAATATACGAGTACAGTAGCAGAAATATACTAACAGTAGCAGAAATATACTAACAGTAGCAGAAATATACTAACAGTAGCAGAAATATACAAACAGTAGCAGAAATATACTAACATCTAACAGTAGCAGAAATATACTAGTACATTAGCAGAAATATACTAGTACAGTAGCAGAAATATATTAGTACAGTAGCAGAAATATATTAGTACAGTAGCATAAATATATTAGTACAGTAGCAGAAATGTACAAGAACAGTAGCAAATAGCAATAAAAGTAAGAATAGTAAAAAAGGTGTTGGGGTTATGGACCTACATCACCGCTCTGCTCTGAAAACACAGTCAGACAGATGTGCAGCTCCCAGATGTGAACAGATGAACTGTGGGTGTGTAGCAGGGCATGGCTGAAAAAGAGGACACGTTCTCAGCTAATCTACCCTGGGTAAATAAAGGTCAAATGTATAAAATATTATAATACTAACAATAATAATCCTGTTAATGGTTTTAGTTGTCGATACTCCGAGTATCATAACCAACTACTACGCATCTCTTCCTAAACGGGAATGTTTACAATTCTGTGTCTGTCTTCTGCCTCTTAGCCCAAACAACTACCTCTTTGCACTGCTGTGGGCAGGTACATCGCTACCTCATTTTTACTTTAGCTCTGTATATATTGTATATTTTTGTATAGTATCTGGTAGGGGTGTAACGGTACACAAAAACCACGGTACGGTACGTGCCTCGGTTTTGAAGTCAAGGTTCTGTACGGGTTTTCGGTACAGTGGGGGAAAGTTTGGCTTTCCATGTTCCACTCAGGGGTGATGTAGTGTGCAGTAACTAATTGTACTTGTAGGGCTGTGTCAAGTGCCACACAACAAGTGACACTTTTAAAAATTGACATCCTGATTCATTCCAATATAGCCGTATATACCTATTTTTCACATGTAATTATATGCTTCATTATTCAATTATTCAATTGACGATGGACAATGACCTCCCAGGATGACAGAGGAGGTGTAAGGTGTCACAGCCAACTAAGCGACACTGGTTGGTATGACATCCTGTTCTGGGCATGTGTTGCTGTGGGTGTCTGGCTGTGACGTGTGTTCTGGCTGGTGGTGCCCCGTCGGAAAGGAAACACGTTGTGTGTGGACACATGTTGAGTGCCACAGAACAACATTCAACAACAGAACATTGACATTCCTGTTTGTTCTTTTATAACCAGTATATTCGTTATACACTTTAAAACTAAAACTCTGGTTGGAAGACAGTGATTGTGTGAATCTAACCTATTTTTAATATGCTTCAGTATTCAATTATATGCTTCTGCGTAGAGAAGAATGATTTGCTTGGTCTGTACAGATGCATCTGTCTCCCTCCCTCCATGAGCCTGCGATGGGGAGTCAACCTAGGGAATGTGGCCCTGCCCGGAGCTCTCCGGCCGGCAGACGGTTGACCGGTTAACCCTTTGTGGGGTCTGAATGAGATGAAAAGTGAAGGGACTTTCCACAGCAGAAACAAAGGGAGTCTGTTCCAGCAAAAACGTTACAATTACTTTTCGAGTTACGGCCTAGTGGAGTAGAATGGGAGGAGAGCCAGTTCCCACGTACCGTGCATTGACTGGCTGGTGAAATGACATCACGGTGACAGCGCTGTATTTGGACCAATAAGCAGAAGAGATCTGGGGCCCTTTATAAAGGCCAACTGGCCAGATCACAGGCAGATTTTGCAGACTTTTTGGAAGGAGAAGATGGTGCTTGACACGGGGCACAAGCCGTGCCAGATGAGATGTTTTGTTTTATGCATATTTTAACTGAATTGGACATTTTCTAATTCAGTCTCTTTTTGTAACTTGCCTTTTCTAATTAAACCTCTCTATAAATATATCCTTTGTATCCTTTCTTCTGACCAGACGGCCGGGTAAGCATTGAAATGTGTTCTGCATTTGTAACTTCACCCTTTGCGTTTTGATTAATGATGAAAAAACTTTAGAAGTGTGGCTTTATCCCTACGGAGTAAAAGGAGACATATGATTATGCATTAAGGACTAAAGGTGGGTTCTGTATAACTGTTATTATCAAGTAATGCCATAAAGCAGTAATACGGCCAACCGAGTAGATTAAAGCAAAATAGAATAAAGTAAATATACCCCGCAACTCTAATCAATCAACTGTATGACTGGAGGGGACGGGGGGGTGCATGTGTGTGAGCCGAGGTCGGCTGAGTTTAAGCCCTGAAGTTTATAGACACAATTGAGTCCTAGACGTCCCAAACTTCGCAGGACGCTGCTTGAAGCTGGGATGCGGACCAATGAGTTATGGGATAATCAATCTGACCTCGGTTTACGACTCGTACTTAACATGGCGTCCCTGGCGATGTGCATTTATACTAACCAAAATAGGTGCTAAACGGCAGAAGAAGACAGGACTACTGTCAAAAGCCTCTGGAGTAAAATTTAATTACAGATTTGACAAATAATTAAAGTAGAAAGCTCTACTGGCGACTCGAGTGGAAGGCTCTACTCGGGGATATCACAAATGAATAGAAAGCTCTATCTTTGTGATTAAAGCAACGTTTACTCACAACTAAAGGGTAACGTAATGTTTATAGAGCTCTGGGGGGAGTTACAAGTGCAGCATAATTTCGTGCTTTGCCCACAGGAAGTGAACTGGCCCTACCCAAGACGAGAGCCAACTAGCCGCAAGTTCACTGAATGTTCACTGACCAGACGGACGGGAAGTGAACTGGCCCTACCCAAGACGAGTGCCAACTAGCCGCAAGTTCACTGAATGTTCACTGACCAGACGGACGGGAAGTGAACTGGCCCTACCCAAGACGAGAGCCAACTAGCCGCAAGTTCACTGAATGTTCACTGACCAGACGGACAGGAAGCAAACTGGCCCTAGCTGACTAGCTCACCATCGGCTAACAAGCCAGTGCTAACACCCATGAGCTGGCCCTAGCCAGACGGAAGCTAACTAGCTCACCATCGGCTAACAAGCCAGTACTAACACCCATGAGCTGGCCCTAGCCAGACGGAAGCTGACTAGCTCACCATCGGCTAACAAGCCAGTACTAACACCCATGAGCTGGCCCTAGCCAGACGGAAGCTAACTAGCTCACCATCGGCTAACAAGCCAGTACTAACACCCATGAGCTGGCCCTAGCCAGACGAGAGCCAACTACCCCAAAGATACTGTATGCAAGGAGGGGAGACTGTATGTGAAGCGAAGTCAAAACGACCGTTCACAGAAAGGCGAACTGGATGGCTCCCTAGCCCAAAGATACTGTATGCAAGGAGGGGAGACTGTATGTGAAGCGAAGTCAAAACGACCGTTCACAGAAAGGCGAACTGGATGGCTCCCTAGCCCAAAGATACTGTATGCAAGGAGGGGAGACTGTATGTGAAGCGAAGTCAAAACGACCGTTCACAGAAAGGCGAACTGGATGGCTCCCTAGCCCAAAGATACTGTATGCAAGGAGGGGAGACTGTATGTGAAGCGAAGTCAAAACGACCGTTCACAGAAAGGCGAACTGGATGGCTCCCTAGCCCAAAGATACTGTATGCAAGGAGGGGAGACTGTATGTGAAGCGAAGTCAAAACGACCGTTCACAGAAAGGCGAACTGGATGGCTCCCTAGCCCAAAGATACTGTATGCAAGGAGGGGAGACTGTATGTGAAGCGAAGTCAAAACGACCGTTCACAGAAAGACGAACTGGATGGCTCCCTAGCCCAAAGATACTGTATGCAAGGAGGGGAGACTGTATGTGAAGCGAAGTCAAAACGACCGTTCACAGAAAGGCGAACTGGATGGCTCCCTAGCCCAAAGATACTGTATGCAAGGAGGGGAGACTGTATGTAAAGCGAAGTCAAAACGACCGTTCACAGAAAGGCGAACTGGATGGCTCCCTAGCCCAAAGATACTGTATGCAAGGAGGGGAGACTGTATGTGAAGCGAAGTCAAAACGACCGTTCACAGAAAGGCGAACTGGATGGCTCCCTAGCCCAAAGATACTGTATGCAAGGAGGGGAGACTATATGTGAAGCGAAGTCAAAACGACCGTTCACAGAAAGGCGAACTGGATGGCTCCCTAGCCCAAAGATACTGTATGCAAGGAGGGGAGACTATGTGAAGCGAAGTCAAAACGACCGTTCACAGAAAGGCGAACTGGATGGCTCCCTAGCCCAAAGATACTGTATGCAAGGAGGGGAGACTGTATGTGAAGCGAAGTCAAAACGACCGTTCACAGAAAGGCGAACTGGATGGCTCCCTAGCCCAAAGATACTGTATGCAAGGAGGGGAGACTGTATGTGAAGCGCAGTCAAAACGACCGTTCACAGAAAGGCGAGCTGGATGGCTACCTAGCCCAAAGCTACGTGACACGAAGCCAGACGGAAGCTAACTAGCTCACCATCGGCTAACAAGCCACTGCCAACACCCATGAGCTGGCCCTAGCCAGACGAGAGCCAACTACCCCAAAGATACTGTATGTGAGGAGGGGAGACTGTATGTGAAGCGCAGCCAAAACGGCCGTTCACAGAAAGGCGAGCTGGATGGCTACCTAGCCCAAAGCTACGTGACACGCAGCCAAGACGACCATTCACTGAATGTTCCCTGGATGGCTACCTAGCCCGAGGCTACGTGACGCTAGCTAAAACGGCGCGTTCACTGGAACATGGGCTGACAAGCCAGGAGTGAACTGAATGCTAACTGGATGACAACCTCCAGCTCCAGGAGACGCTGAGGCAGCGGGAGCGGGAGCTCACGGCCCTGAAGGGGGCGCTGAAGGACGAGGTGGCCACACACGACCGGGAGATCCGAGACCCTCAGGGAGCAGTACAGCACCGACATGGAGAGGCTGAGGAGCAGCATGGAGCAGGTGTCCCAGTCTCAGGCAGGTATCGAGGCAGAGCGGCAGCGTGTGAACACCTTGGTGCGCTCCCTGCAGCAGCAGCTAGAGGACTGCAGGGACGAGAGTGCCCACTGGATGGAGCAGTTCCACACCACCAGAGACGAACTGCGAAGCACCAAACAGGAGCTGCTGCAGTCTCGTCTGGAGAAGGAGGAGTTTGAGGAGGAGCTGAAGGAGCTGCAGGAGCGAGATCACTCCCTGCAGTGCATAAGCCCAGGACCACGTGGTCACGAGGAAGTGAGGCAAGCGAGAGCAACCTATATATCTCCCCGTGGTGAACACTCAGGGGTGAGAGTGACATCTACAAGGTCTCACAGACAATCACCAAACATAACAGTCACTAACTACCCAGTCTGGACCGATAACTCTGATACACCATGGTCAATCCTCACCTTCACTGGACCGTCATTGACGAACTATGGTAGATGGGAAACAAGCATGGTAACGGCAGGAGGCTCTTACTACCGGAACCTGAGGAAACAGGTAATGGAAAAAAGGACCAAAAAGCCCCTGAAACCAGGCAAGGCAGTAATCACAGAGTGTGATTATGAGGTGTTTCACGCGGAGAAAATTGTCCATGTGACACTAAGTCAAGACCAATACAAGGAGATAGAGTCCTCACACATAAACTGGGACAGACTGGTGTCCCGTATAAAGGAACTACTGCAGAAAAGGGAAATCTATGCTGGCCATGGTACTAAGGACATGCCCTACCGACTAGCCATAAACCTGATGTGGGGCAGGTCTCGAGGATATGGCCAAAGAGGCATATGGTTGGGGAAAGCCGTAATCAGCGCGATCTCAAGCCTAAGGAGTGCAGGGCACACGGAGATCCGTCTCATGATGGAACCTAGGGACCATGAGTCAATAACCCTGGCCGTGGATAGAGCCGGGGAGGGTGAGGAAGACGAGGACGATGAGCCTGCATTGGTACCTCTCACTCCCCCTCCGAACCCTAAGGGATCGGGACCCGTACCCAGGAAAGAAAGGTCCAACTCCCAGAACTCCTCCCGAGCAGCGGAGAGAGGGAGATCATCCACACCCAGGAGACAGACAGTACAGTTCGAACCTGAAAAGGCGGAACCTGCGCGATCTCAGGCCAGGAGTATCCATAGACTTCTAGGCCGTCCCCCGGACTCAGGGGACGACCCAGCAAGTAGCGAACAGGAGTATACTGATCTAAATCAGGACTCAGGAATGGAGGGAGACCGGGATAGGTCAAGCTCCAGAGCATCCTCCAAGTCTTCATCTCGATCAAGATCTAGGGAGAGAGTTCGGTACCCGAGGGGCGAACCTCCTAGACCTCGAAACAAGAGAGCGAAACCGGTCAAACTGAGACCTATAGGCAAGGGGCCTACTCTGAAAGGCACCACCTTTCAGTCACCCTCGGGCTTGACCTGGAGCTCAGGATTGGAGGACGTCTCCGAAGAGAGTGAAGGAGACTTGGAAGGAAAGGAAACAGGGGATATTATGCCAGCATATCCCGTGAGATGGGGAACGGCTCAGGCCTTAGCCCGGTCACCCGTGGCAGAAAAAGTGTTGTCTCACCCTGGGGTAACAGAACCATACAAGCATGCACACTTACATGCAGGCTATGACATACTACGTGAACAGGTGTACAAGCTAGACAGGGCCATGGCTGAAATAGCCAGGAGAGAAAGAAACTGGTTGAACGAGGCCCCGTCCATAAGCCCAATCCGAGCCCTGAGACACAGCACAGAGGAACACCGACCGGAAGTGAGCCCTCACTCCATACTAGCCCAATCTCCCGGAGACATTTACCGACCGAGAGGAAAGAGTTCACATACAGGCAGGAGTCTGCGTGACAGCACCCAATATGGAGAAAGCAACAAAGCACAAGAATTGTTAAGCAAAACCCAAGTGCTCAAAAAACTGGCCCCAGAAATGCTTCGAGGGGAGACCCAGGCTGCTTATATCCATAAGTGTGCTCAGATTTTCCATGGGTCACCTCTCTATGATGACCCGGAGGCCGCTCGCATTTTGAGACACCTCAAAGGACTGGAGGTCCCCGAAGGGGCTTCAATGGCCCAAATGATGGAAATGGAAGTAAGAATCCCCGGTCAAGATCCAGGGGAAAATATGGTGGAGAAACTAATCCCACAGGTGCGAGACGGGAGCTTGTCTCTCACTGTTGAAGCAGAATCAGTCATACGTGGAACGCCTAGGCAAAGATCAGGCTTACTGCTTGAAAAGCTATTCATCGGTGTACCAGGTGGTAACCGTCTTGCAGCCAAATGCGCAGCATGGTCCTGAGACCAGTTACGGACGGAATGCATGCTGTATGACCAAGTCAAAATGCTTTCTCAACACAAATACTGTAAAGATGTCCGTCTTTTCTCTAAACCAGAGTAGAGAGGACGAAAGAATTTGTAATCTATTTCATGCAAAGGGGATTTCCTGACAGCTACCATCTGGTAGGTTAGCACCTGTACCAACCATATCAGCTGCGTGAGATGTACACTCACCAGCGCCTATGGATAAAAATTGAGACTCTGCAAACTCTCATCAAGCTTAGCACCTTGACGCGGGGGGACAGAGCGAGCATCAGGGTCTCTATATCCGACGGGCCTATCAGATTTGTGGGGACTCGGAAGCTTCAGCATACAGGACGCTGTGGTGCTTGGGCGGCCGAGTCACTGGTTTATAGGTCTGTCAAAACGGATTGGAGGTTCTGGGGCTTAGAACATCCGTGAGTTGGGCTTTATGCTAATTGAATAGGTATCAAAAGCCGAAAGAATATGAACTGAAATAACTGCGGTCAGGGGCCTCTGGAGTAAAATTTATTACAGATTTGAGTTAAAACCTTACTCAAGTGTGATCTTATCAGCAAGCAATCCTCTCCAACCAAGACTCCTCCTAAGTGCTCGAGATCTGGAACAATGAGTGACGTAGAGGTCTGCAAAGCGCAGCAGACAGCCTAAGAGGTAAAAAATCTATCAGGAACAAGAGAGGGTTCATAAGAAACCACTTGAAGTGGCGTTTACTCGCGACTAATAGGGCTAGGGAGCCCTAAAGTCACTTGAACTTGAAGTAACTAAATGCTTACTTAAAGTCAGAACTTAAGTAGAAAAAACTCTACTTTGTGAATAGCAGGCTGAAATAGCCATTGCGAATAGCAGGCTGAAATAGCCATTGCGAATAGCAGGCTGAAATAGCCATTGCGAATAGCAGGCTGAAATAGCCATTGCGAGCAGGCTGAAATAGCCATTGCAAATAGGAGCGAATAGCAGGCTAACTAGCCATTGCTAACAGGACGAGGCTACTCACATGATCAGACAGGTATATGATAACCTTGGACATGCCGGAAGTAGGAGAACTAACAACATTCTCATACCTAAAGCCAAACAAAGAGCGATAACAGTCCGAAAGGCCTGTGAACAATGTGCGCTGGTAAAGGTGCGCTGGTAAAGGGACAAAACCTGAACCAGTGCCGCATTCTTAGACAGGGGGGGGGGGTCCCCCGGAGTCAGCGGACGACGCAGCGAATGGCAAGAAGGAATATACTGACTCAGGTCAGGACTCGGAAATGGAGGAAGACTGGGATAGGTCAAGCTCCAGAGCATCCTCAAGGTCCTCATCCAGACCTCCCAGACCTCCCAGACCTCCTAGACCGGACAGAGAGACATCGGCCTGGACCCAGGCTACAGGGCGACGAGAGCCCTGAATGGACCTGAAAGAGAGAAAAGAAACGAGTCCTCGGTGGACTGTATCTGTGATGTTCTGCGAGGCCTACAGACAGGGTCACATGACCAGGCCAACCACACTTCAATAGAGGACTGCTGCTACAATTCTCGGGGACCCGTGGGGGTCGCCCGAGAAGTGACAAATCAACCTACCTCAAACTATGGGAGAGATCCAAGAGGTCAGAGGGGGCGACCCCAAGATGACCAAGATGACCAAGATGACCAAGACGACAACAGCCTGGGTGCATCGGCCGGGAACAACAGATGCAAGTCTTCCCGCCGGATACCAAGCAACAACGTGACCCCTATCCTGTCGAGCCGTCCAGCCAGGGAACAACAGATGCAAGTCTTCCCGCCGGCTACCAGGGTAACAAGGTACCAAGATGGCAGAGGGGGTGTGGAGAGTCACAGCCATGTGACCCCACAATCGCCATCTCGTCCCCCAGTACAGACGCTATTAAGACAATGGAAAATGACCGCCCAGGATGACAGAGTGGGTGTGAAGTGCCACACAACAAGTGACACTTTTAAAAATTGACATCCTGATTCATTCCAATATAGCCGTATATACCTATTTTTCACATGTAATTATATGCTTCATTATTCAATTATTCAATTGACGATGGACAATGACCTCCCAGGATGACAGAGGAGGTGTAAGGTGTCACAGCCAACTAAGCGACACTGGTTGGTATGACATCCTGTTCTGGGCATGTGTTGCTGTGGGTGTCTGGCTGTGACGTGTGTTCTGGCTGGTGGTGCCCCGTCGGAAAGGAAACACGTTGTGTGTGGACACATGTTGAGTGCCACAGAACAACATTCAACAACAGAACATTGACATTCCTGTTTGTTCTTTTATAACCAGTATATTCGTTATACACTTTAAAACTAAAACTCTGGTTGGAAGACAGTGATTGTGTGAATCTAACCTATTTTTAATATGCTTCAGTATTCAATTATATGCTTCTGCGTAGAGAAGAATGATTTGCTTGGTCTGTACAGATGCATCTGTCTCCCTCCCTCCATGAGCCTGCGATGGGGAGTCAACCTAGGGAATGTGGCCCTGCCCGGAGCTCTCCGGCCGGCAGACGGTTGACCGGTTAACCCTTTGTGGGGTCTGAATGAGATGAAAAGTGAAGGGACTTTCCACAGCAGAAACAAAGGGAGTCTGTTCCAGCAAAAATGTTACAATTACTTTTCGAGTTACGGCCTAGTGGAGTAGAATGGGAGGAGAGCCAGTTCCCACATACCGTGCATTGACTGGCTGGTGAAATGACATCACGGTGACAGCGCTGTATTTGGACCAATAAGCAGAAGAGATCTGGGGCCCTTTATAAAGGCCAACTGGCCAGATCACAGGCAGATTTTGCAGACTTTTTGGAAGGAGAAGATGGTGCTTGACACGGGGCACAAGCCGTGCCAGATGAGATGTTTTGTTTTATGCATATTTTAACTGAATTGGACATTTTCTAATTCAGTCTCTTTTTGTAACTTGCCTTTTCTAATTAAACCTCTCTATAAATATATCCTTTGTATCCTTTCTTCTGACCAGACGGCCGGGTAAGCATTGAAATGTGTTCTGCATTTGTAACTTCACCCTTTGCGTTTTGATTAATGATGAAAAAACTTTAGAAGTGTGGCTTTATCCCTACGGAGTAAAAGGAGACATATGATTATGCATTAAGGACTAAAGGTGGGTTCTGTATAACTGTTATTATCAAGTAATGCCATAAAGCAGTAATACGGCCAACCGAGTAGATTAAAGCAAAATAGAATAAAGTAAATATACCCCGCAACTCTAATCAATCAACTGTATGACTGGAGGGGACGGGGGGGTGCATGTGTGTGAGCCGAGGTCGGCTGAGTTTGAGCCCTGAAGTTTATAGACACAATTGAGTCCTAGACGTCCCAAACTTCGCAGGACGCTGCTTGAAGCTGGGATGCGGACCAATGAGTTATGGGATAATCAATCTGACCTCGGTTTACGACTCGTACTTAACAGGCTGTCAATGAATATTCTATATTGAAATTAATAATCAAGTTTTTTATTCAATTCTGCATGCTTTCATTAGTGGTTAACGTACCGTTGTATTCGTTCGGTACACAGCCGTACTGAACCTTAGGTCCAGTACTGAAACGGTTCGGTACGGATACGTGTACCTTTACACCCCTAGTATCTGGTCTTTATTCTGTTTACTGTATGAAGCACAATCTCAGGGGGCTCATAAATAATAATAATAATAATAATAATAATAATAATAATAATAATAATAATAATAATAATAATAATAATAATAATAATAATAATAATAATAATAATAATAATAATAATAATAATAAATTGGATTTGAAGAGAGAAGTGCCTTTCTCAGACTCAAGGACACTGTACAGAGAGAGAGAGAGAAGCTATATAAAAGAAAGGGTAAAAGAAAATATATATGTATAGTAACAACAGGAAAAAAATAAAACCAATCAGATAAAAAAAAGGAAGCAAGCTGCTGTCCAATTGGACGAAACAGTAACAAGAAAATTAACAAAAACAAGGGTATCTGTGGCTCATACAGAACCAAGCTGTGGCCCTGACGGCCTCTGTCCCCTGGACTCACTGGGGTTCTGGTCCTGGTCCACGCCCCTCTCGTGGCTCTCCTGCCACTCCCAGCAGGTCTCACAGTACACCCTGATCTGCTCCAGCAGGTGCAGCACCCTGATCTCCCTCCTGCCACGCTTGTCGTCCGGCTGGCTGTGGATGATGTTGTGGAGCGCCGCACTCGCCCGCGCCCGCGCCTCCTTACTGCCCCTGGAGTTACCTGCAGGGAGGGAGGGGGGAGGGAGGAGGGGGAGGGAGGGAGGGAGGAGGGGAGGAGGAGGGAGGGAGGGAGGAGGGGAGGAGGAGGGAGGGAGGTGGGAGGGAGGGAGGGAGGAGGGAGGGAGGGAGGAGGGAGGTGGGAGGGAGGTGGGAGGGAGAGAGGGAGGAGGGAGGGAGGGAGGTGGGAGGGAGGGAGGTGGGGAGGGAGGTATAAAGGGAGGGAGGTGGGGAGGGAGGTGGGGAGGGAAGAGGGAAGGAGGGAGGTGGGGAGGGAGGAGGGAGGTGGGGAGGGAGGAGGGAGGGAGGTGGGGAGGAGGGAGGGAGGTGGGAGGAGGGAGGGAGGGAGGTGGGAGGGAGGTGGGGAGGAGGGAGGTGGGAGGAGGGAGGGAGGGAGGGAGGGAGGGAGGGAGGGAGGGGGGAGGGAGGGAGGAGGGAGGTGTAGAGGGAGGGAGGGAGGTGTAGAGGGAGGTATAGAGGGAGGGAGGTGTAGAGGGAGGTATAGAGGGAAGGAGGGAGGTATAGAGGGAGGTGTAGAGGGAGGGAGGTATAGAGGGAGGTGTAGAGGGAGGGAGGGAGGTATAGAGGGAGGGAGGGAGTTGTAGAGGGAGGTATAGAGGGAGGTGTAGAGGGAGGGAGGTGTAGATGGAGGTGTAGAGGGAGGTATAGAGGGAGGGAGGAGGGAGGTATAGAGGGAGGAGGGAGGTGTAGAGGGAGGAGGGAGGTGTAGAGGGAGGTATAGAGGGAGGAGGGAGGTGTAGAGGGAGGTGTAGAGGGAGGTGTAGAGGGAGGGAGGGAGGTATAGAGGGAGGGAGGTGTAGAGGGAGGTGTAGAGGGAGGAGGGAGGTGTAGAGGGAGGGAGGGAGGTATAGAGGGAGGGAGGGAGGTATAGAGGGAGGGAGGTGTAGAGGGAGGTGTAGAGGGAGGAGGGAGGGAGGTGTAGAGGGAGGGAGGTGTAGAGGGAGGTGTAGAGGGAGGAGGGATGGAGGTGTAGAGGGAGGGAGGTGTAGAGGGAGGTGTAGAGGGAGGAGGGATGGAGGTGTAGAGGGAGGTGTAGAGGGAGGTGTGGAGGGAGGGAGGTGTAGAGGGAGGGAGGTATAGAGGGAGGGAGGGAGGTGTAGAGGGAGTCACAGGGAGAGGAGGGTTAAAACACAGATGAGCAGATGAAGACATGTCTGTTTTAAGTGTGTTTTTGAACCAGCAGTAACCAGTGTAATAAACCAAACCTAGTTTGGGTGTGTGATGTACGTGGGTTGGTCATTATCATTATTACTGTATTTGGAAGACCATGTGAACATTAGATTAGTATCGTTTGTATGTGTGTGTGTGTGTGTGTGAACATGAGAGCCAATGATATCTCTTCTTCTCTTCCTGTCAGGTGCTGCCCGTCCCTATACTGAAGGGTGCTGATTGCCTAATGAAGGACAGCTGATGGCAATCACATCAAGAGGGGCGGGTGCACAAGTAGCTGACAGCACACACACACGGGAGTCTCGTTGCTGGAGTCACTTGCCTTATGGTAGAGTGGGGAGGCTGCTGTCTCGCCTATCTATGGCCTAAGAACAACACTGTGTGGCACGGTGCCATCTTATTACATGGAGTGTGGGTTAGACTCCACAGCTGTGGTGGCCTGGGATGGGCCCAAGGTAGTATCGTGACTACTAAGTTTTTGTTTGAGTTGTCTTATATGTATATCTTGTTTGTCCTCCCATACCTTTTCCCTTTGTGTGTGTTGTGGGTTGAAATCCCCACTGACAACATCCCTTTTCCCTTTGGGAAAAGGCCGTGGGTTGGAAGCCCCACATTACAATAAACATAATTTACCATTTGAGAAACGTCTTTGTTTACTATCTGCCTACCCGGGACTGTTTTGAAAAGCATTTTTCTACTGAGGGGGTTGTTTCTGCTCATGTACCACCTGCCCAGTTACTATCTTGTATGGTCGTTAGACCTCTGTACATGACAGGGTGTTTGACAGTTTTGCATCACTGGAAAGTGCACCGCCTCTGCCTTTAAAGATGCACTATGTGGTTTTGGGAGAGTAAGATAAGTGAAATAATGCTGTGTAAATAATAAGGCTCAGTTACCCATACTGTACAAACTTTGAACCCGCCTGTACTCAATTTATACCTGCCTACTGCTTTCCCTGTCTACAACTGCCCTACACTAATCATAACTACCTACCTCAAACTATAGTCTACCCATATAGCTTTGTATGATAGCATGTACAATAATGCTGTGTATATGTATGTATATATATATATATATATATATATAAAACTAAAAGTTGGATACGTTCAAAAGAAAGAAAGCACACTCCTCAGGACTGGAATTAGCTTTTTTTTTTTTTATTGCACAACGCGTTTCGCTTCCGTTTCCTCAGGTGCTATATATATATATACTTACCGTACTTACATTTATACCACATATATATACACATATCTGTCTGAATATACCTGCATAGAATCCTTTCTATATACCAGTATTTATACACCTGCATATAACCCATATTACTCTAACTATGATAGCATGTACAATAATGCTGTATATACCGTATATATATATATATATATATATATTTATACTTCCCGTATATATTTGTATCCACATACGTCTGTATATACCTGTATAATCTGTAGATACTATATCTATATACCTATCTCTTACCTACCTTACTAGTTATACCACTGGCCAGTATGACTACTACCATGGTGTCTTTATACCTGTATCACTGTACATATTAATACTATAACACTGTACACATACATCTGATTAGCACTATTCCTCAGTAGTACTCATTTATATATTTGATATCCGGTTTAATCACCTGTACATTGTATATTGCTGTGGCACTTTACTGTTACATGTGCACTCTGGTTGGATGCCAAGCTTATTTTCGTTGTACTGTACTTGTGCTGTATACTATGATGACAACACATTTCTTTTTTTTAATCCACTTTTTCTCCTCTTTTTCTATTTTTCTCCCATCCCAATTACCCGCTGTGCCAATTCTCCCCTCCCCTGTCTTGAAAGTTGCTCGCATATGCCCCCCACTGGCCGGTTGTAGGGAGGCAGCCTGTCACATCTTTTCACCTGCCAGCGCGGACTCTCATTGGCGAGGTGTAACGTGTGGGAGGCTCACACTGCCCCCGCCACTTCCTGTCTCTGCTGTGCAGGCGTCCCCCAACCGACCTGTAGGAGTCACTGTCCACAACGTCCAGATTACCACCCATCGACTTCCACCCGCTAACTCTGCCAATTGAGTTAGTATGACGGCTGGCCCAAGCCGGAGGCAACGCCGACAGCCGGAGTCGAACCCGGTGTCTCTTGCGTTGGTGACGAGCGCAATGTCCGCTGCGCCACCCAGCCGCCCACTAAGGTATGTTTTCATAATTGAGTAAACAAACTGCACTGGGAGATGACACGAACCCCCCCTCCTCTCAGAATCCTAGCCAACTGTGTAGTGCATGAATACAGTGTAAATAAATAGAATGCATAGGTGTTAGATAATATTTAAATCATATTTGAAAGAAACTAAACAATCTGAAATCGTATTTCTGATTCTTTGTCTTTAGGCTAAAAAAAAAAAAAGTCCCCTTGTCCAGTGTCAACAGTGTTAGCAATGGTTACCTAGCAACACAGAGTCCTTGTCGTTGCCATGGAGAAGCTGTATGAGGAGGGGCAGGCAGCCGGACTGGCGCATGGCGATACAGGAGTCCTGGGAACTGGACATGGCGAGCAGCGTCCGAGACATGTCGTCTTTATCATGGGTCCCCAGCATGGACAACAGACTGTACACCATCTCCACCTAGAGGGCAAACGGGGAATAAATTGTTGTTAATATAGAGTGGTAGTAATAGCAATAGTGGTGGTAGTGGTAGTGGTAGTAGTAGTAGTAATAATACAGGGCTCCAGGGTGCGCCCGTTTTGGTCGCATTTTGCGAACAAAACTCAGAGCTGTGCGACTGGATGTTTTCCCTTGTCGCACTGGTGCTCCCAGCTCCCAGCAGGTCTGTCTGTCTGTGTGTATGTGTGTGTGTTTAGCGTCTTTTTCCCCCTGGCCATGTGCGTAAAAAAAATTATAATCTCTGCCTTTGATTGGCTATAACACGTGCATTATGCAAAGACCAGCCCAGATCTGCCTCTGATTGGCTCTGATCATCACCCTGCCATTATTATTCGCTGAATGACGGGATAAACAAAATAGCCATGTGAGCATTGAAACGATAAAAGAAGCACAGCGTCTCATACTGGTTTCATAATACAACGTTTCCGAATGGACGTTTGGATTAAACAAAGTGTATGCAGTGATGCTTTCCCAGCGGAACACAAGCTGCTTAACGTTACACAGGTATGTTATACACGTTAATTAATCTATGTAACGTTAGGGCGCAGCCCTTTAGCTTTAGCTAACGTTAAGATAGCAGGAGCCGTCGGCCAACAAAGCTGTTTCAACAAATGTATTCACAAAATGGATTATCATTCAAACGTTATTCAAGCCTCCCGTGACCAGTAAGTAGTTACTACTACTCAACTGCAGCAATGTGCCTAAACTTTGCTAGTCAAGACTCGACAGTACGCTGGGTTGAGGCGCGGGCGGAAGTGGCCATTTTTCAAAATAAAATACCCGAAAGACTATTAGTATAGGGAGGTGTAGTGGTTACATGATTGCTGTTTCCGGCCGGTCCACCATCTTCAAAACACAATGTATTTGCCCATTGCCCATTTCTAAATTGTCTCGTTTAAAACAAATAAAGCATCAACATTTGCATGGTGTACCTTTCTGTGCGTATTCATCCACAATCTATAGCTCAACATGAAAATATTCGCAATTAATTGTAAAAAAACAAATAAAAGATTGCTGAATTTTATTTCAACCAAAAATGCGTAACAAATAATGTTAGTGATAGAAGGGAACTCATTTGTGCAAATGTTCATGAGGTAGAATTGTTACAATAGCCGATAATCCATTTTCCCAAAGATAAATCCTTATACGGGTGGACCTCGCAGGCGGTCCAAAGTGACGTCAGACTACACCTCCCTAATTAGGAGCCAATTGTTTGCATGATTAAAAACGATGGTTCGAACATCCGTTCGAAAAACCCTGGCGAATGTTCGAATCCCAAAAACAGGCTTGGGGACAGCTCTAACTGGAACTGAGCTGAATGTGTTAAAATAGACATAAAAAGGTGACGGATTGGACTTTGCGAGCTAACTGTAATACAATGTTATTTTTTACAATAATTTACATAACATCTTAAGAAATTACTAATGTGTATGGAAACTGACAAAAAAGGTAATGGTAAAGGTAACGCTTAAAATGTATTATTGCAGCGGCAAAAGGCGCAGTGGAAAATTTTGGGTGCACCTAAATTATGTGCTGGTGCACCTAAATGAAAAAGTTAGGCGCACTGGTGCAACCAATGTAAAAAGTTAGTCTGGAGCCCTGCAATAGTAATAGTGGTAGTAGTAGTAGTAGTAGTAGTAGTAGTAGTAGTAGTAGTAGTAGTAGTAGTAGTAGTAGTAGTACCTTCCCTCATCCCCCCTTTCCCCCCCCCTATTTTTCCTTGCCCTATTTTTTGTCCCGATTGTGAAGCGACCTTGGGTTCTATGAAAGGCGCTATATAAATTTGATCTATTATTATTATTATTAGTAGTAGTAGTGGTAGTAGTAGTAATAGTAATAGTGGTAGTAGTGGTAGTAGTAATAGTGGTAGTAGTAGTAGTAGTGGTGGTAGTAGTAGTAGTAGTAGTAGTAGTAGTAGTAGTAGTAGTAGTAGTAGTAGTAGTAGTAGTAGTAGTAGTGGTAGTAGTAGTAGTAATAGTAGTAGTAGTAGTAGTAGTGGTAGTAGTAGTAATAATAGTAATAGTGGTAGTAGTGGTAGTGGTAGTAGTAGTAGTAGTAGTAGTAGTGGTAGTAGTAGTAATAGTAGTAGTAGTAGTAGTAGTGGTGGTAGTCTAAAAAAAGTAAAGAAAAGAAAAGCAGGAGTGTAAAACCACAAAAGAATAGCAAAACATGATTAAGAAAATAGCTAAAAAGCATAAATGACAACAGAGATTTTAAAATCAGCTAAAAGCAAGAGTATAGAAATAGGTCTTGAGCTGTGCTTTAAAGCTATCCACAGAGGCTGCCTGTTTTATACAGTATGTAGTGGGAGATTATTCCAAGCCGTCGGCCCATAGAAACAAAAAGCTGCTTCGCCATATTTTTTATATTTCATTGTAGGCACCTCGAGCAGGTCCGCACTAGAGGACCTGAGGGGGCGGTTTGGAACATATCTATGTAGGCAGTCACAGAGGTAGGACGGTGCCAGACCATTAACTCATTCACGGCCAGCCGTTTTATCCATCCTTGTACTCAATGGGCCACGGTTTAAAAGATAGGGATTGTTAATATTACATTACCTTACAGTAGTTAATCTATATTATAGCACCTTTGTTAATATTACATTACCTTAGTTAATCTATATTATAGCACCTTTGTTAATATTACATTACCTTAGTTAATCTATATTATAGCACCTTTGTTAATATTACATTACCTTAGTTCATCTATATTATAGCACCTTTGTTAATATTACATTACCTCAGTTCATCTATATTATAGCACCTTTGTTAATATTACATTACCTTAGTTCATCTATATTATAGCTCCTTTGTTAATATTACATTACCTCAGTTCATCTATATTATAGCACCTTTGTTAATATTACATTACCTTAGTTCATCTATATTATAGCACCTTTGTTAATATTACATTACCTTAGTTCATCTATATTATAGCTCCTTTGTTAATATTACATTACCTTAGTTAATCTATATTATAGCACCCTTGTTAATATTACATTACCTTAGTTAATCTATATTATAGCACCTTTGTTAATATTACATTACCTTAGTTCATCTATATTATAGCTCCTTTGTTAATATTACATTACCTTAGTTCATCTATATTATAGCACCTTTGTTAATATTACATTACCTTAGTTAATCTATATTATAGCACCTTTGTTAATATTACATTACCTTAGTTCATCTATATTATAGCTCCTTTGTTAATATTACATTACCTCAGTTCATCTATATTATAGCACCTTTGTTAATATTACATTACCTTAGTTCATCTATATTATAGCACCTTTGTTAATATTACATTACCTTAGTTCATCTATATTATAGCTCCTTTGTTAATATTACATTACCTTAGTTAATCCATATTATAGCACCCTTGTTAATATTACATTACCTTAGTTAATCTATATTATAGCACCTTTGTTAATATTACATTACCTTAGTTCATCTATATTATAGCTCATTTGTTAATATTACATTACCTTAGTTCATCTATATTATAGCACCTTTGTTAATATTACATTACCTTAGTTAATCTATATTATAGCACCTTTGTTAATATTACATTACCTTAGTTAATCTATATTATAGCACCTTTGTTAATATTACATTACCTTAGTTAATCCATATTATAGCACCTTTGTTAATATTACATTACCTTAGTTCATCTATATTATAGCACCTTTGTTAATATTACATTACCTTAGTTAATCCATATTATAGCACATTTGTTAATATTACATTACCTTAGTTCATCTATATTATAGCACCTTTGTTAATATTACATTACCTTAGTTAATCTATATTATAGCACCTTTGTTAATATTACATTACCTTAGTTCATCTATATTATAGCACCTTTGTTAATATTACATTACCTTAGTTCATCTATATTATAGCACCTTTGTTAATATTACATTACCTTAGTTAATCTATATTATAGCACCTTTGTTAATATTACATTACCTTAGTTCATCTATATTATAGCACCTTTGTTAATATTACATTACCTTAGTTCATCTATATTATAGCACCTTTGTTAATATTACATTACCTTAGTTCATCTATATTATAGCACCTTTGTTAATATTACATTACCTTAGTTCATCTATATTATAGCACCCTTGTTAATATTACATTACCTTAGTTCATCTATATTATAGCACATTTGTTAATATTACATTATTATTATTATATTACATTACCTTAGTTCATCTATATTATAGCTCCTTTGTTAATATTACATTACCTTAGTTAATCCATATTATAGCACCTTTGTTAATATTACATTATTATTATTATTATATTACATTACCTTAGTTCATCTATATTATAGCACCTTTGTTAATATTACATTACCTTAGTTCATCTATATTATAGCTCCTTTGTTAATATTACATTACCTTAGTTAATCTATATTATAGCACCTTTGTTAATATTACATTACCTTAGCTAATCTATATTATAGCACCTTTGTTAATATTACATTACCTTAGTTCATCTATATTATAGCACCTTTGTTAATATTACATTACCTTAGTTAATCCATATTATAGCACCCTTGTTAATATTACATTACCTTAGTTAATCTATATTATAGCACCTTTGTTAATATTACATTACCTTAGTTCATCTATATTATAGCAAATTTGTTAATATTACATTACCTTAGTTAATCTATATTATAGCACCTTTGTTAATATTACATTACCTTAGTTAATCTATATTATAGCACCTTTGTTAATATTACATTACCTTAGTTAATCCATATTATAGCACCTTTGTTAATATTACATTACCTTAGTTCATCTATATTATAGCACCTTTGTTAATATTACATTACCTTTGTTAATCCATATTATAGCACATTTGTTAATATTACATTACCTTAGTTCATCTATATTATAGCACCTTTGTTAATATTACATTACCTTTGTTAATCTATATTATAGCACCTTTGTTAATATTACATTACCTTAGTTCATCTATATTATAGCACCTTTGTTAATATTACATTACCTTAGTTAATCCATATTATAGCACATTTGTTAATATTACATTACCTTAGTTGATCTATATTATAGCTCCTTTGTTAATATTACATTACCTTAGTTCATCTATATTATAGCACCTTTGTTAATATTACATTACCTTAGTTCATCTATATTATAGCACCTTTGTTAATATTACATTACCTTAGTTAATCTATATTATAGCACCTTTGTTAATATTACATTACCTTAGTTCATCTATATTATAGCACCTTTGTTAATATTACATTACCTTAGTTAATCCATATTATAGCACATTTGTTAATATTACATTACCTTAGTTGATCTATATTATAGCTCCTTTGTTAATATTACATTACCTTAGTTCATCTATATTATAGCACCTTTGTTAATATTACATTACCTTAGTTCATCTATATTATAGCACCTTTGTTAATATTACATTACCTTAGTTAATCCATATTATAGCACCTTTGTTAATATTACATTACCTTAGTTAATCCATATTATAGCACCTTTGTTAATATTACATTACCTTAGTTCATCTATATTATAGCACCTTTGTTAATATTACATTACCTTTGTTAATCCATATTATAGCACATTTGTTAATATTACATTACCTTAGTTCATCTATATTATAGCACCTTTGTTAATATTACATTACCTTAGTTAATCTATATTATAGCACCTTTGTTAATATTACATTACCTTAGTTCATCTATATTATAGCACCTTTGTTAATATTACATTACCTTAGTTAATCCATATTATAGCACATTTGTTAATATTACATTACCTTAGTTCATCTATATTATAGCTCCTTTGTTAATATTACATTACCTTAGTTCATCTATATTATAGCACCTTTGTTAATATTACATTACCTTAGTTCATCTATATTATAGCACCTTTGTTAATATTACATTACCTTAGTTCATCTATATTATAGCACATTTGTTAATATTACATTACCTTAGTTCATCTATATTATAGCACCTTTGTTAATATTACATTACCTTAGTTAATCCATATTATAGCACCTTTGTTAATATTACATTATTATTATTATTATATTACATTACCTTAGTGCCCAGGTGGCTGTTGAGTCTTCGGGGAACAGAGTAACTTCCCCCACAGCTCATCTCACTGGCCGAGTCGTGTTCCAGGCGACTACTGGATCCCTGCGGGGACAGATTACACACAGACAGTTATTAATATGATGATTGTTAAAGACTGTTGTGTTATTTAAAATAACCGTTAACACATTGGGTGCCGTTCACGTAGATCTACGTTTCTGTGGCCCAACGGTTGAGTCCCGGAAACGTAGATGTTCTCACAGCATTTATTTTATTCACTATTGCCATATTCATAATCCATCGAGGCACCTTGTGCATACTGTTCAGAGTGTGTCTGAGCTGGCAGACGGTCAACACCGCCCCCTAATGCTTTGTGGCAGCTATTGCACCCCATTAGAAACGATGTGGTTTGTTTTCTGGGCCGAGCTGAGCCGGGGGGGGGGGGGGGGGGGGGGGGGGGTTTAAATACTCCGGCGAGCCAAGCGGTCACCATCATACATCAACGAGGCTGCCCCCCCCCCACCCCTCATTCATATGAATTGCCAAATAACGTGGCACGGACTCCCCAGACTTCAAATGTCGATCAGATAATTGGATTATTTTTTTTGCATTACATCAGAGACAAGGTAAGAACACTATATATCAAACCTTGCGTTGATCTGATATTTCTTTCTCCTGCGATCGAAGCTGTCTGTGTGGACTGTGTTGTGCTTTTTACCGTTGGTGGCGGTGGGATAATAATGATAATCTAGCGTTGATTTCAGGAAGATTGGATAATCAGGCGAAAAATGACAACGTGATAAGTGGATTCCACTAAAACGCTATTTTCGCGTCTTTTTCCTGGGATTACGCAGAAGCACCCAAACTATATTCATATTCAAAATGGTATAAAACGGAAATGTACGGATGAAAAAATTATCCGTTTTTTGCACGTTGACCAGAAGCAACTCACTGACAATCGACTGTGTTATTAGACCCATAGCTATAATATAAAATATAGGTTTAGCTCTACAAACAAGGTGAGCGTTTACATGGGGTTAATGGGCGGCAAGGCCAGACGCACTTCCCGGAAGGGGTGTGGCACCCAATGTGTTAAAGATGTGTATTAAACATTTTGACATTTTTGTAAAACGTAAGAAGATGAACTTCCCAGACAGTAGGCGGTTTGAGCAAATAATGTAAAGATGTTGGACTGAAGATGTCCATTTGTCCTCCTTAACACATTGGGTGCCACGCCCCCTTCCGGGAAGTGCATAGGCCTTGCCACCCATTAACCCCATGTAAGCGCTCACCTTGTTTGTAGTGCTAAACCTATATTTTATATTATAGCTATGGATCTAATAACGCCGTCGATTGTCAGTGGGTTTCTTCCGGTCAACGTGAAAAAAACTGATACTTTTTTTCATCTATACATTTCCGTTTTATACCGTGGTGAATATGAGTATAGTTGTAGAGTGATCCTGTGTAATCCCAGGGAACTCCGTCAAACAGCCCCTTAGTGAAATCCATTTATCACGTTGCCATTTTTCGCCTGATTATCGAATCATCCTGAAATCAACGCTACATTATCGGTATTGTTTCCTCGTGCATGCACGAAAGGGGACGGGGGAAAACCGGCCCTCTGTGCGTCTATCGCAGCCAACGGCGCGCGCACACGCACACACACACACGGGCTGCAATCGCGGCAAAAAAATTATCGGATCAACGCAAGATTGGTAATATATAGTCCTTACCTTGTCTCTGATGTAATGCAAAAAGAATAATCCAATTATCTGATCGCCATTCCAAATATTCATCACGATCGTTTGTCCAACGTTATCCAGCATTGCACATGAACGGGCGGGCGGATGAACTCGTCGAGGCAACCATGGTGACCGCTTGTCTTGCCGGAGTGTTTAGGACCCGCCCCCACGCCCCAGCTCGCCCGAGAAAACAAACCACATTGTTTCAAATGGAGTGCAATAGTGGCCGCAAGGCGTTAGGCGGTGGTATTGACCGTCTGCGATCTCAGACACATTCAGGACAGCATGCACAAGGTGCCTCGATGGGTTATGAATGGCAATAGTGAATAAAAGAAAAACAAGACAAAAACATAGATCTACGTTTCCGGCACTCAACCGCTGGGCCACAGAAACGTAGATCTACGTGAACGCAAACAAATTGTTAACCCTTTCACTGCCACGCTACAGAAGGTGAACCCTTTACTATCACACTACCGACGGTAACCCTCGGTAGTGTGATAGTAAAGGGTTAACCTTCTGTAGTGTGGCAGTGAACGGGTTAACCTGCTGTTGTGTGGCAGTGAAAGGGTTAAAAGGACCCATGTAGTCTCAGTGTTCCCCTTGTACTAGGGGTGTAACGATGCATCGATCCTAAGGTGACGATTCAACTGCATCGATTTGAAAATGTTAGAATATCTTCAATATCTTTTATATTTTTTTAAATATAGGTTGATTTTTTATTGACCTATAGTCCAGACCATTCATGCTGAGTGAATCAGTTCCCCCAGCCACATTTGTGTATTCAAAAATATTTGGGGAATTAACTGATCGAAAATGTATCGAATCGAATCGTGGTCAAATGTGTAGTTATCCTATATAGGTTTAAGAGGGGAGGTCGCTTATAAGCCCTTGGTTGTTTTTTTTTACCTTTCCTGCACATTTGAACTGTTCTTTTTTTTTTACTTTATTCCAGAATGTATGTTTGTAAGTGCGAATAACAATAAAATAAATAAAAATAAAATAAAGAGATTTCATGATGCATCGAATCGTTGCCTGAAGAATCGTAATCGAATCGTTGTGGGGTCAAATATCTACACCCCTACATTGTACTATAATAATATAGACCCGTCCGTGAAGGAAGGGGCTCCGAGACCTTTACAGCCCAGTGTTCCAGCCCCACCCTGAGGCACAGCCTCGTCTCATCCCGTCACGAGGGGGGAGCCACCAGAAACCGGCACGCAACACATTTCACATCCCGGCTCACAGATTGAGAAACGCTGCATTAAACATGATGCCCTAAGTGCAATTCTCCAATGGTTCGGAATGAGGACGATGTACCAGCAGACGCAGCCGTGTAAAGAGTATCGAGTATGGCCGCTGTGATGGCGTGAGAGAATGTCGTGTCTATTCCACCACAATGCCTGAGCATCCTCTTTTGTCTGTTAGCAAGCATTGGAGCTCACATTTGCTCCCCAACATTAGAGCTACTATGTAGAGATGCAACATTAGAGCTGCTATGTAGAGCTGCAACATTAGAGCTGCTATGTAGAGCTGCAACATTAGAGCTGCTATGTAGAGCTGCAACATTAGAGCTGCTATGTAGAGCTGCAACATTAGAGCTGCTATGTAGAGCTGCAACATTAGAGCTGCTATGTAGAGCTGCAACATTAGAGCTGCTATGTAGAGCTGCAACATTAGAGCTGCTATGTAGAGCTGCAACATTAGAGCTGCTATGTAGAGCTGCAACATTAGAGCTGCTATGTAGAGCTGCAACATTAGAGCTGCTATGTAGAGCTGCAACATTAGAGCTGCTATGTAGAGCTGCAACATTAGAGCTGCTATGTAGAGCTGCAACATTAGAGCTGCTATGTAGAGCTGCAACATTAGAGCTGCTATGTAGAGCTGCAACATTAGAGCTGCTATGTAGAGCTGCAACATTAGAGCTGCTATGTAGAGCTGCAACATTAGAGCTGCTATGTAAAGCTGCAACATCTGGTGGCTGCCATTAGCTCCGAGTTTAGATTAGGAGGACCGAGTGACAGCATCAATGAATGGGGACAGCAACACTTAACAGAGTCCCCCATTACAGAAAATAAGCATTTAATCTTGTGGACGAGTCCACGCGGTCCTCATCGCCGGCATCATGGAGAACCATGTGGACTAACCGCTGCGCTACGCGCTGGTGGTTGTACATAGTTGAGTCCAGATTGTATTTAGTGTATGTTACAGGTTTGGGATCAGGGCGGGGTATTGTGGTGTCGAGAGAGGTCGTTATGCATGCAGGGTTCCCATAGACATTGCAACACGAAATTCAAGGACTTTCGTTATTCTGATCATATTTCATATTTTCGCCATGGTATTCATATTTCACTGACGGAGCCTTGTCGGATGCTGTGTGAGCCAGCACAACTCTGCAACGCTTCAATACTGCCACCTGGTGGCTGATCGGCGAGTTGCAACCGGAAGTGGATCTCTTGAGATCCCGGTGCGTCTCCCTATTCCGTCCGGCCACTCGTATATGGTCGCGAAACTCAATACACACACCGTGGATATGGATCCTTGCCATAACTCAATAATCGACATGATTTGGGCGTGTATTCGTATTATACAAACCGGAAATAGATCGCCTCGATCCCCATCACATAACTGGGATCTGTTTGCTCCACTCTCATCGCCCAACGCTAAGAGGAGGATGCCGTGAGTTTCAGTGTGAGTGATTATTATTATCGATACAAACTGCTCTGATCAATATATCACCCATACTACATAAATCATTTAACGTCGATCACGGAATTATAAATGCCCCCCCCCCCCCCCCCCCCCCTCCGTTCACCCGCGCATGATCAGTCATAATGTTTAGGACCATGTACAGTTGACATTTTTTATATAGCGTGGATCGGTATCAAACGGCATTTGATAATCTAATATATGCATTTATGTCTATATCTCACGTTCTAGGAAATACTGCAGAAAACGATAAAAACATATTTATACTCTAGACGGTATTTTCGTATGAATGTGTGAATGAAAAAGTAAAACGTTCCTACATCCTGAACGATAGATAATCGATGTTGAATGGGGCATAGTAATGTCAATTTAGCAATACAATTAAAAAAGTTATAGCCCTGCAAAGAAGGTGAACATCTCCATAGACTTACAGTGCTGGCAGTGATCAAACATTGATGGATATAAGCGTGGCAGAGAAAGTGTTAAAAAAGGATACAATTCACTTTTAAATGCCGTTTTTTTTTTTATAGAAAATAATTATCGGATCCAATATTTATGGCTTAAAAAAACCAATTTCCGACAATTAGTTACACTTTAAATAAAGAAATATTAAATGTCTCGATTCAGAACAATTTGATCATGGATGAACAAAACATTCAATGTGAATGGTTGATTTGAATCGCAAGGACCTTTTAACCCCTTCACTGCCACACTACAGAAGGTTAACCGTTTAAATCTGTGATAGCAAAGGGTTAACCTTCTGTAGTGTGGCAGTGAAAGGGTTAACCGGCTGTCGTGTGGCAGTGAAAGGGTTGACCTTCTGTGTATGGTAGCAGTGAAAGGGTTAACCGTTTTGGTAGTGCGGCAGTGAAAAAAAAAATTGGCTGTTTTCAAGGACTTCAAGGACCTGGTGCGAACCCTGCTAGTTATGCATGGAGCTAAAGCATGGACCCCACAAGGCAAAGAATATAACAAACAAGGTGAAGTAGCCCAGATCTAGTGTGAAGCGAAGCCGTGAGTCTTCCTCTGGGCCGCTCGGCCCTCAGTCTCTCAGACTCCAGACGCACCCGCGGACCAGAAACAAGTGGAGCAGCAAATGTAAGATGCTGTATGAAATATTAAAGCAGGGAGGATTCCCGCTCTGCGCTCTTGGTCCTGTTGTGTTGCATTAGGTCCAGTGCTGGTTCTGTTGTGTTGCATTAGGTCCAGTGCTGGTTCTGTTGTGTTGCATTAGGTCCAGTGCTGGTTCTGTTGTGTTGCATTAGGTCCAGTGCTGGTTCTGTTGTGTTGCATTAGGTCCAGTGCTGGTTCTGTTGTGTTGCATTAGGTCCAGTGCTGGTTCTGTTGTTGCATTAGGTCCAGTGCTGGTTCTGTTGTGTTGCATTAGGTCCAGTGCTGGTTCTGTTGTGTTGCATTAGGTCCAGTGCTGGTTCTGTTGTTGCATTAGGTCCAGTGCTGGTTCTGTTGTGTTGCATTAGGTCCAGTGCTGGTTCTGTTGTTGCATTAGGTCCAGTGCTGGTTCTGTTGTGTTGCATTAGGTCCAGTGCTGGTTCTAGTGCTGGTTCTGTTGTGTTGCATTAGGTCCAGTGCTGGTTCTGTTGTGTTGCATTAGGTCCAGTGCTGGTTCTGTTGTTGCATTAGGTCCAGTGCTGGTTCTGTTGTTGCATTAGGTCCAGTGCTGGTTCTGTTGTGTTGCATTAGGTCCAGTGCTGGTTCTGTTGTGTTGCATTAGGTCCAGTGCTGGTTCTGTTGTTGCATTAGGTCCAGTGCTGGTTCTGTAGTGTTGCATTAGGTCCAGTGCTGGCCCGGGGAGCATGCCGTGGGGTGGGGACACACATAGGTCACATGGTCTCTAGTGAAGGTCCCGCCCCCCGGCCTGACAGGAGCTGTGTGTGTTTGTGCGTGCCTGTTACCAGGGCCAGGGGACATGCATTGCTATTCCTTTCACTATTTGGGCAACTTTACAATTCCTGTGAACACATCTGTAAAGTATTTTTTTTTGTATTCATTTTTATATTTTTTATCAATTACTCAAAAGCTAAATCTTTCGACTTCAAGATTCCAAGCTGTTTGGGCTGGCTCCGCCCATAAGCACTTTGAGTGACAGTCGCCCACAGTCTGCGACTGGCAGACAGAGGGAGAGATAGAGAGATTGAGGGGGATACTAATTAATTTCATTAATTTTATTAATAATCCCACGTAGAGCTGCCGCGGTATTGATATTTTCCTTACCGCACGAATTTGCGAAATATTTCCTACCGCCGCGGTAATTACCGCACAGTGCGCACAAAAAAAAAAAAAATTTGAATGCATTTTTAATTTTTTTTTAGTAGTCTACTCTTATAGCCTGCCTCTAGTCTAATGGCGCTTTTCCACTGCATATTACCTACTCGACTCGACCCGCTTTAGGCACCTGGTACTTCGTTCCTTTTCCACTGCAGCCAGGTACTACTCCGTTTGGGGAATGGGGATGCAGGCGGGGCCGCCGCCGCTCGCTTGTGTACACTGAAAGCTCCGTGGGCATAGATGTCCGAGGGCTTGCAGCAAGCCAGAGTTTAACACAGTTTCAATCAATCAATCAATAACAACATTAACCAGACTCTCGTTGCGTCTATTCTGCCAAAGCTAACGTTACCTCTCATTGTGTATTCTACCAAGCAAACCCGGGTTTAACGTTACCTCTCGTGTATATCGGATAACAACAACAAACTTAACACATCAGCGATCTTGTTGTGACACTAAACTCTCCGCTCGGTGGTAAATTGGGTTGATGTCGGTTTTGTTTCATCAATAAATAAGGCAGAATACACAGTGAATCCATTCTTTTTTGTTTATTGCACTTGGTTCTGTCGCAAACAAATCCTGAATGAAATGCATCCTTAGCGAGGCAGTAAAGATGGCGGCGTTCTGTTTTCTACAAAGTGTGACGCGTCGAGTAGGGGGTATCTGCAGAGCCGCAGAGCCAGGCTGGACCAATAGGGTCGCTTGGAACCGAGTAGGGTATATCTGCAGAGCCGCAAGCCGCAAGCCAACTTTATTATTATTATAAAAAACAGCAGTGACGCGGTATTCAGCCTAACTCTGCGGTGAGCGTGATGCAACAGCGATACCGCGGTAATGCGGTTATCGCGGCAGCTCTAATCCCACGGGACAATGCACATTGGTAACTTGTTTCAAATGACAATATATACCGCTGTGAATATTATTGCACGGATCGGAATATGGGAGCGCGCGTGGGAGTCAAAGATATTTTGACAGTGATATGAGAGTGCTCCCAGGGAGAAGCCCCACACCAGCCCCGCGCGCCGGTCAGGTTGTGTGTAAAAAGCGTGTGTTTATTTCCCCGACAGAAGCTCCTGTCCCTCTCTATCTCTCTCTCTCTCTCTCCCTCTCTCTCTCTCTCTCTCCCTCTCCATCTCTCTCCCTCTCTCTCGTTCTCTCTCTCTCCCTCTCCATCTCTATCTCTCTCTCTCTCCCTCTCTCTCTCTCTCCCTCTCCATCTCTCTCTCTCTCTCTCTCTCTCTCCCTCTCCATCTCTCTCTCTCTCTCTCTCCCTCTCTCTCTCTTCCTCTCTCTCTCTCTCCCTCTCCCTCTCCATCTCTCTCTCTCTCTCTCTCCCTCTCTCTCTCTCCCTCTCTCTCTCCATCTCCATCTCTCTCCCTCTCTCTCGTTCTCTGCCTCTCTCTGTCGGCACCCACCCGTTTGAGGAAGTGAAGGTATTTCCACTCACTCTGCTGTTGAGCAAATGGTTGCGCTACAACCATAGAGGGGCCGTTAGTTATGCAAATCAGCGCCTTATTCACGTCAGCAAAACAGTCAAATCAGAATGGCTTAGTTGAGCGAGGAAAGATCTCGTGAAACTCGAGACTAGACTGATGAGTCAAAATGATAATTAGAGACACAGACCCCATTGATATAATCCCCCATTGCTAGGAAACAATGCTAAACACTGGAAAAGGCCATTTATAAGTCACAGGACCTTTAAGTATAATTTCTGGGTACTTTTTACACCCCTGCTGTTACCTGTGAGCAGCCAGCGCTGGCCAGACCACTGCCATCACAAGAAGACTGCACTCCCTCAACCTGCACTCCTGGGTTAGAGTTAGACTGAGAGAGAGAGAGAGGGGGGGGGGGCAGAGTGGGGAGAAACAGACACAGAAGAGTCAAATTTCCACCCAGCAAGTCAATAAAAACGAATTTCATATTTTCAATGACGCAACAAAAGCCACTAGATCAATAAATCCCGAGTAGAAATGTTTTATTTTATTTAATATGACGTGAGGACAAATAGATAACACTTAGCATGCCATTGCATTAATCACTGTATCATAAAACATTAATAATTGCAATATTATCTCTTGAGGGAGGGGGGGTAAGAGGATGAGACAGAGAGAGGGAGAGAGGGAGAGAGAGAAAGAGAGCGACAGAGACAGAGAGAGAGCGAGAGAGAGAGAGAGAGAGAGAGAGAGAGAGAGAGAGAGAGAGATGTGATACAGCAGCTGTAGCAGCATCAGGCATCTCTGACCTAGATAAGCTCCACTCAGCCTAGAGGATTACCATCTGAGGGGGGAGGAACAACAAACGCACCCTATGTGATGTATCTACACATCTAGACAGACAGGCACGTACACACACAGGCACGTACACACACACACACACAGGCACGTACACACACACACACACACACACACACACACACCAGCAAGACATGATTGTGAGACTATACATGAACACAGACAGAAATCCACAGCAGACTAAAAGCTACATGAGGGTACTCTCTGTATGGCACCGCGCGCGCACGTGTGCCTGTGTGTGTGCCTGCGTGTGTGTCATGCCTGGCTCCAGTACCACTCTGTACCAGTGTGTTCATGCATTGTGTGACTGTGGGCTGTTCGGTGACATACAGGGTGTGTCCATGCCACCCACCCGCCCGCCCGCCCGCCCACTAGAGACACATGAGGGCAGCAGGACAGATCACTAGAGATGAGGGCAGCAGGACAGATCACTAGAGACACATGAGGGCAGCAGGACAGATCACTAGAGACACATGAGGGCAGGAGGACAGATCACTAGAGACACATGAGGGCAGCAGGACAGATCACTAGAGACACATGAGGGCAGGAGGACAGATCACTAGAGACACATGAGGGCAGGAGGACAGATCACTAGAGACACATGAGGGCAGCAGGACAGATCACTAGAGACACATGAGGGCAGGAGGACAGATCACTAGAGACACATGAGGGCAGCAGGACAGATCACTAGAGACACATGAGGGCAGGAGGACAGATCACTAGAGACACATGAGGGCAGCAGGACAGATCACTAGAGACACATGAGGGCAGCAGGACAGATCACTAGAGACACATGAGGGCAGCAGGACAGATCACTAGAGACACATGAGGGCAGGAGGACAGATCACTAGAGACACATGAGGGCAGCAGGACAGATCACTAGAGACACATGAGGGCAGCAGGACAGATCACTAGAGACACATGAGGGCAGCAGGACAGATCACTAGAGACACATGAGGGCAGCAGGACAGATCACTAGAGACACATGAGGGCAGGAGGACAGATCACTAGAGACACATGAGGGCAGCAGGACAGATCACTAGAGACACATGAGGGCAGCAGGACAGATCACTAGAGACACATGAGGGCAGCAGGACAGATCACTAGAGACACATGAGGGCAGGAGGACAGATCACTAGAGACACATGAGGGCAGCAGGACAGATCACTAGAGACACATGAGGGCAGGAGAGATCACTAGAGACACATGAGGGCAGCAGGACAGATCACTAGAGACACATGAGGGCAGGAGGACAGATCACTAGAGACACATGAGGGCAGGAGGACAGATCACTAGAGACACATGAGGGCAGCAGGACAGATCACTAGAGATGAGGGCAGCAGGACAGATCACTAGAGACACATGAGGGCAGGAGGACAGATCACTAGAGACACATGAGGGCAGGAGGACAGATCACTAGAGACACATGAGGGCAGCAGGACAGATCACTAGAGACACATGAGGGCAGGAGGACAGATCACTAGAGACACATGAGGGCAGCAGGACAGATCACTAGAGATGAGGGCAGCAGGACAGATCACTAGAGACACATGAGGGCAGGAGGACAGATCACTAGAGACACATGAGGGCAGGAGGACAGATCACTAGAGACACATGAGGGCAGCAGGACAGATCACTAGAGACACATGAGGGCAGCAGGACAGATCACTAGAGACACATGAGGGCAGGAGGACAGATCACTAGAGACACATGATGGCAGCAGGACAGATCACTAGAGACACATGAGGGCAGCAGGACAGATCACTAGAGATGAGGGCAGCAGGACAGATCACTAGAGACACATGAGGGCAGCAGAACAGATCACTAGAGACACATGAGGGCAGGAGGACAGATCACTAGAGATGAGGGCAGCAGGACAGATCACTAGAGACACATGAGGGCAGGAGGACAGATCACTAGAGACACATGAGGGCAGCAGGACAGATCACTAGAGACACATGAGGGCAGGAGGACAGATCACTAGAGACACATGAGGGCAGGAGGACAGATCACTAGAGACACATGAGGGCAGGAGGACAGATCACTAGAGACACATGAGGGCAGCAGGACAGATCACTAGAGACACATGAGGGCAGCAGGACAGATCACTAGAGACACATGAGGGCAGCAGGACAGATCACTAGAGACACATGAGGGCAGGACAGATCACTAGAGACACATGAGGGCAGGAGGACAGATCACTAGAGACACATGAGGGCAGGAGGACAGATCACTAGAGACACATGAGGGCAGGAGGACAGATCACTAGAGACACATGAGGGCAGCAGGACAGATCACTAGAGACACATGAGGGCAGGAGGACAGATCACTAGAGACACATGAGGGCAGGAGAGATCACTAGAGACACATGAGGGCAGGAGGACAGATCACTAGAGACACATGAGGGCAGCAGGACAGATCACTAGAGACACATGAGGGCAGGAGGACAGATCACTAGAGACACATGAGGGCAGGAGAGATCACTAGAGACACATGAGGGCAGGAGGACAGATCACTAGAGACACATGAGGGCAGCAGGACAGATCACTAGAGACACATGAGGGCAGCAGGACAGATCACTAGAGACACATGAGGGCAGGAGGACAGATCACTAGAGACACATGAGGGCAGCAGGACAGATCACTAGAGACACATGAGGGCAGGAGGACAGATCACTAGAGACACATGAGGGCAGCAGGACAGATCACTAGAGACACATGAGGGCAGCAGGACAGATCACTAGAGACACATGAGGGCAGCAGGACAGATCACTAGAGACACATGAGGGCAGCAGGACAGATCACTAGAGACACATGAGGGCAGCAGGACAGATCACTAGAGACACATGAGGGCAGCAGGACAGATCACTAGAGACACATGAGGGCAGCAGGACAGATCACTAGAGACACATGAGGGCAGCAGGACAGATCACTAGAGACACATGAGGGCAGGAGGACAGATCACTAGAGACACATGAGGGCAGGAGGACAGATCACTAGAGACACATGAGGGCAGCAGGACAGATCACTAGAGACACATGAGGGCAGGAGGACAGATCACTAGAGACACATGAGGGCAGCAGGACAGATCACTAGAGACACATGAGGGCAGGAGGACAGATCACTAGAGACACATGAGGGCAGCAGGACAGATCACTAGAGATGAGGGCAGCAGGACAGATCACTAGAGATGACAGTGTCACTGTTACAAAGGATCAGATTAAACCGAATATATATATTTATTTATTGATATATATTGCATAGTATTTGTATATCGTTTGATATCCCTTGTATATTCCTTGTACATATACACGGAATATCCCTTTAGCCCAGACCATAATAGTTCATTCTCCTATTGGACAGCAGTCCACCGGCGCCAGGGACCGGCCTCCGGAGTCAGGTTCAAAGTCACCGTCAAGACGTGTCTGGACATGCCCGGCCTTGCCCAGGGATACGCGACAGAAATGAGATTGGTACTAGTTTGTTCACCGTGCGTATAAATACGGCGCAGGTGAATATAGAAGCCCCTTAGCCTTCTTAGCCTTAGTATGTTACCCAATAAGTTGAAGCCTCACCCACGATACAACGTGCGGTGAAGTATGGCCTGTTTGGCCCCAGAATAGAGCATTGAGACCGCGTGCGAATTAATAACTGAATTGTCAGAGTTTGGCGCTATACCGTCGAGGGCGACATATTTCTATTAAGTCATTAATAGTCTATTTGTGTATAGTGTATCGTGCGGTTAAAGTTCTACAGTGACCAGCATCTCCAACGCTTCCTCGTATTAGCTAGAGTTCTTATCCAGGCTGGGCTGACCACATGGCGCTTTCACCCGAGGAGACCTAGACGAGAACCGTATGGACATGTACACTGGATTAATCTACCCGACGACTACATAGCCCTTTGCGGCTGGAATATATTTGCTTTGGTCCTGTGATTTATGGAGCGGATAATCGCCGACGCCTGCACGTGTTGGATTTACCCCGCGAGGAGTCAAGTCGAGTCGGCGCCTCAGAGAGCCTGAGGCCGACTAGCTTTCTTCACTGTGGAGCTACAGTCTACGGAGAACAGCTGTATTCGTCTGTGGATCAAGAGGCTATTGCACCGGCTCCTGTACCTGGAGTCTCCTTAGTCATCGTTGACCAGACGTTCTACTACCGACAGATCTTCTACCCCTGCTGGCTTACAACCAGGGGGAACCCCTTCCAGTATCTCCCGCTATATTACTAGTGTACCATAGATATAATTCCCTAAGATTCAGGTTGTATAATTACCTCCTGCGTAACCAGAGAATGGACATTCGTTGTTGATTTGCCTACGCACATTCCTTTGCCTTACAAGTGCATTCAAAGAATAATGTAAAGTATCCTATGTACCTTTTGCTCCATTAAATACTTGATTATACCTTTGTTCGGAACCGATTTCATTGTGGGAAGTGTTCATCATATTCATATATCGTGTACTGTATGGCCAGTAATTAAAGTACATAAAGCGGTAGTGGTTTAATGATACCATACTTATCAATACAGTCAGGGAATTGTACCCCTCAGTTACAGTCATAGTCCTAACATTGTCAAATGTCCCTTCATCTGTCTTTAGGAACATCTTGCTCGTGGACTGCAGTTGAATATTAGCCTGCTGGCTAAAACTGGTACAAATGTAAAAATGTACAGAACTGTCCATTGTCCCTGCAAATAAATAAATGTATACAATGGCATGATGCAAATTTATTGATTCTGATTCTTGATTTTAGGAATGAAACCAAGATGGCGGACAATAACCTTTATGAATGAATGTATTGATAGCGTCATAACGACTCATTCAAAAACGATTCTGTCACGTGGAATGTGTTAGTTGCTTACACAATGTTGGATTATGTAATTGGTTGGTCATGGCTCATTGTGAAACAAAATATAAATCGCGCGAAGTGTGTTGTTGGATGCCATTCGTTATAGAACCTCCCTCTCCTTCAAAAGGACACTCTCATTTCACTGTTAATAACATTTTCAATCAATCAATCCAATCAATCCAATAACAACCACTCACTTCACTGTTAGACGGCATGCTTTGAAGCAACCTATTGCTTCGAAGTGGTTATACTTAGGCCCTCTTTCGAAGTGGGTTATGCTTAGAGTTTATCTTTAGAGCAGGGCAATAGACCACCAGCCCTGATTCCAAACTCTAAGCATAACCCACTTCGAAAGAGGGCCAAGCATAACCACTTCGAAGCACAAGGCGGACATTAATAAAATGTTCAATCAATCCAATAACAACCACTCACTTCATTCCTAGATGGCATGCTTTGGAACAGTGCACCTCCGAGCTGCTTCTATAGAAAGTAGGTTAAAAAAATATATAGGGAGGCAACCTCTCTTCTTTTTTTTAACCTACTTTTTCTGCAGATGGTTTTGTGAATAAATCTCCATTATGCTTCAATTAATGTGTGTTTATTGTATAGCAATAAGGTAAGGTTGGATGAATTCGGCAATTGTATAAAGATGTAGCACTGTCTATCTGTAATAACATTTTCAATCAATCAATCCAATAACACACGCTCACTTCATTCTTAGATGGCATGCCTTGAAACAGCGCACCTCCGAGCTGCTTCTACACACGGAGGCAACTTCTCTTTTTTTTTTTGGACCTACTTTTTCTGCGGATGGTTTTGTGAATAAATCTTCAATTAATGTGTGTTTATTGTATAGCAATAAGGTTGGATGAATTCGGCAATTGTATAAAAGACATTACACCACTTGTAGTCGTGTGTTATGAGAATGAGATCATGCCTAGGGGGGTCTAACGACCACCCCTAGGCATGATCTAATTCTCATAACACACTCCTGCGTGATGTAATGCTTAAACATAAACTGAAACATTAACCCTTTCACTACCACACTACAGAAGCTTAACCCTTTCACTACCACACTACAGACGGGTGTGATAGTGAAAGGGTTAACCTTCTGTAATGTGGTAGTGAAAGGGTTAACCGTCTGTAGTGTGGTAGTGAAAGGGTTAACCTTCTGTAGTGTGGTAGTGAAAGGGTTAACCGTCTGTAGTGTGGTAATGAAAGGTTAACCGTCTGTAGTGTGGTAGTGAAAGGGTTAACCGTCTGTAGTGTGGTAGTGAAAGGTTAACCGTCTGTAGTGTGGTAGTGAAAGGGTTAACCGTCTGTAGTGTGGTAGTGAAAGGTTAACCTTGTGTAGTGTGGTAGTGAAAGGGTGAACCTTCTGTAGTGTGGTAGCGAAACGGTTAACCTTCTGTAGTGTGGTAGCGAAAGGTTAACCTTCTGTAGTCTGGTAGCGAAAGGGTTAACCGTCTGTAGTGTGGTAGTGAAAGGGTTAACCTTCTGTAATATGGTAGTGAAAGGGTTAACCGTCTGTAGTGTGGTAGTGAAAGGGTTAACCTTCTGTAGTGTGGTAGTGAAAGGGTTAACCGTCTGTAGTGTGGTAGTGAAAGGTTAACCATCTGTAGTGTGGTAGTGAAAGGGTTAACCGTATGTAGTGTGGTAGTGAAAGGTTAACCTTGTGTAGTGTGGTAGTGAAAGGGTGAACCTTCTGTAGTGTGGTAGTGAAAAGGTTAACCTTCTGTAGTCTGGTAGCGAAAGGGTTAACCGTCTGTAGTGTGGTAGTGAAAGGGTTAACCTTCTGTGTGATCGTGAAATGGTTAACCTTTTGTAGTGTGGTAGTGAAAAGGTTAACCTGCTGTAGTGTGGTAGTGAAAGGGTTAACAGTCTGTAGTGTGGTAGTGAAAGGGTTAACCTTCTGTTTTAGTGAAAAGGTTAACCGTCTGTAGTGTGTTAGTGAAAGGGTTAACCTTGTGTAGTGTAGTAGTGAAAGGGTTATCCTTCTGTAGTGTGGTAGTGAAAGGGTTAACCTTCTGTAGTGTGGTAGTGAAAGGTTAACCTTCTGTAGTGTCGCAGTGAAAAGGTTAACCTTCTTTAGTGTGGTAGTGAAAGGTTAACCTTCTGTAGTGTCGCAGTGAAAAGGTTAACCTTCTTTAGTGTGGTAGCGAAAGGGTTAACCTTCTGTAGTGTGGTAGCGAAAGGGTTAACCTTCTGTAGTGTGGTAGTGAAAGGTTAACCTTCTGTAGTGTCGCAGTGAAAGGGTCAACCATTTGGTAGAGTGGTAGTGAAAAGGTTAAGGATGTGCACGTTATCATAATCGGGTGTTCAGACATGAATAGTTTTAGCACTGAAACCTGAGGTGTTGTTGCACGCTGAACGATGCCGATGTCACAAAAGATATGAAAAACACGGAATCATTATAACCGTAGAGAAAAAGCAGCGATCCGTAATCAAAAACAAAACCAAAAGGTAGTCCCTCTATGTATGACAATAGCGACTGCACTATGAACTGCCAGCCAGCTAATCCATAACAGCCAGCCAGCCAACAGTACAAAATACAGTCTCAGGCCCCGTTTAGACAGAAACGCTAGCAGGTGAATCCACAAAAATATTTTTTCGGATGTGCCTTTCGTTTATACGGAAACGGCGTTTTTACGGGGTGAAACCGCAAAAAAGTGAGACTACCTTCCAGGGTGGAATTCCTAAAAACGATAAACCTTTGCGCTCTCATCTAAACTGTCAAACCGCATAAAACGATGACGAAAGGGTTGTCAAGGCTCTCGTCGCGTGTACTGCTTACATCACAGGCATGCGTCAGTAGCCTAGAAGCGTAAACAAAGCATGTCTGATTCTATCCATGGCGATCACCTGAAGGCTACATTGGCAGTCCTTTTAAATACACAAGAATCTGTCCAGCGGCGTGACTGGACCCACTGTCTGTGAGTGACTCTGCTTTGGTCCAATCACATTCCCCACCCACAGTCTGCGAATCAGAGGCAGAGTAGGGCGGGTCTTCACAGCACGTCATGTGACATATGCGCCAATCGTGTGACAGCGGGGCTCAGTCGTCTGGAGTCATTACAGCCTCGTCTGCACGGAGAATTCCATCCCAAAACGATAGTCTAAACGCAAAATTAAAAGTGAAACCGAAAGACGACTTTTGCGGTTTCTGTTCAGACTCTCTCCGTCTAAACGTAGCCTCAGGCGCCAATCACATCGATTTGTACAGTTAGTTAGCTCCACTCCATTGCGAATTAAAAAAGGTAGCCAGCCAGCACAGCCCGTATTAGCTAGCTACAGTTGCTAGGTAGCTAACGTTAGCCAACAGAAGAACGATAGCTAGCTAGCCAACAGCTGCTGAAACGAACACCAATGATATTATGAGCCATCAGTAGCTAGCCAGCTAGATAACGTTAGACAACGCCTCGTGTATTAAACTAAAGTGAATAGTTTACTGGGCCATTTTGTTTAATGCTTCAGTGATGTTAAAAGAGGAGCTGCACGTTTGCTATCTTCGGAGCGAATGAGAGGATGTTGACAAGACGGGTCTGTGATGGGAGGGGGAGGGGCAATGAGGGCTCTGCGAGCAGCGTTTGTGAGCGTGTGTGTGCGTCAACAACTTGCTGTAGGAGAGAAGACAGCACGTAATCGATCACTACTCGAGTACATCGTGTGATCAATCGATCTGGATTTTCTTTCTAAGTGCCCATCCCTAGTACAGGAACATATTTAATTAACACAAGTGGAACTACTGGGCCTTCCAATGACAAGTAACCGCTCTATATACTGTTGAGCACCGTCCAGTGGAGCCTCATGGAACTGCACTGTTTGTGTGTGTGTGTGTGTGTGTGTGTGTGTGTGTGTGTGTGTGTGTGTGTGTGTCTCTGTGTGTGTGTGTCTCTGTGTGTGTGTCTCTGTGTGCGTGCGTGTGTGCGTGCGTGCGTGTGCGTGCGTGTGCGTCTCTGTGTGTGTGTGTGTGTGTGTGTGTGTGTGTGTGTCCTACCTCAGTATCAGAGCTGTGGGACTGTGTGTGCGTGTGTCTCTGTGTGTGTGTGTGTGTGTCTGTGTGTCTGTGTTCCTGTGTGTGTGTGTGTGTGTGTGTGTGTGTGTGTGTGTCCTACCTCAGTATCAGAGCTGTGGGACTGTGTGTGGTGTGTCTCTGTGTGTGTGTGTGTGTGTGTGTGTGTGTGTTCCTGTGTGTGTGTGTGTGTGTGTGTGTGTGTGTGTGTCCTACCTCAGTATCAGATCTGTGTGTGTGTGTGTGTGTGGTGTGTGTGTGTGTGTGTGTGTGTGTGTCTCTGTGTGTGTCCTACCTCAGTATCAGAGCTGTCGGACTGTGTGTGTGTCTCTGAGTGTGTGTGTGTGTGTGTGAGTGTGTGAGTGTGTGAGTGTGTGAGTGTGTGAGCGTGTGTGTGTGTGTGTGTGTCCTACCTCAGTATCAGAGCTGTGCTGTATATGTTGTCTGATCTTCAGCATATCTTTCTCTATTTGCTGGATCCGAGCAACTCTGGCCTGAAAACACACACACGGACGCACATGAGCACACACACAAGCACACACACACACAAACTGTTATATATCACATCAAACAAATGAGTCATGCGCATGCAGCCAGCCAATAACAACGCCACCTCCGATGAAAGGCTCCTCCCTCTGTAACCACTCAACCAATAACAACGCCACCTCCGATGAAAGGCTCCTCCCTCTGTAACCACTCAGCCAATAACAACGCTCGCTTACTGACAGAGAATCCGGAGCTTGATTTACAAAAATGAAACTAGGTCAAAAAGAATTCCCGCCATTTTGAAGAAGTCCGAGTTAATAAAGACTGAATATTTTCCGTTAACTTTGTATCCTGGTTTTATACATGTAAAGGTCTGATCTGCTATTTCTTTTTGACCAAACACATTTCATGCATATAAATTCTTGGGAGTTAGGGTTAGTTTTGACTTTTAAAATGGAAAATAAACATTTGATAATTTTCATAACTCTGGGCAGTTCTTCGTCGATGTTTGCAAACGCAACATTTAAAAAAAAAAGTTTACGGGATCAAAATGCATTTAAGTCCTGCCACAAAGTCCGGTATCGATAGCTCATTCAAATAATTTTGAGTCAAATCAAATGTCTCCAATCCCAGAGCTTGGTCTTCAGTCCCGCCCGTGTGTTTAGTATGTTTACATTGTGAGCACAGCAGCTTTAACCAGGTGGTCCGTTTCCACTCACTATGAATGCACTGGCCCCGACTGCTGGCCCCGAAGCCTGTTTTTGGGATTCGAACTTCGTCAGGGTTTTTCGAACGGATGTTCGAACCTTCGTTTTTAATAAAAAAAATGTAAAAAAGAAAAAATAATTTAAAAAAAAATTTCATGTTAAATGTTTATTTAATAAATATCCTCAAACTAAATCCTAAATTTGAATAAAGTGATAAAATCTTTTTTTATTATTAAATCAACTTTCTTTAATGAATATAACTCATCAGTTTTAATAATATAATATTAGTATAGTGTAGCCTAATCTTTATCTGCAACTCTGAAGAAAAACCCCATTGGTTTAAACAGAATGAATAGACACATAAAAACAAAATATATAAAAGAATATATATATATATATAAAATATTTATTTTTATAAAAAAAAAAAAAAAAATGGGGGTGCCCCCAGTGGCGAACCACATGACGTGCTGAGTCGCGGCACGGCCGACCCGGGTTCGATTCCTGGACCTGTCGTTATTTGCCGAATGTCTTCCCCCACTCTGTCTCCAGTTCCTCCTCTCTCTCTCTCTCTCTCTACTGGACTGCCCAGTAGCAAAAAAAAAAAAAAAAATAATGAAGGTCCGAACGTTCAAACGTTTGGGCTCAGCCCTATGGTCTTCAGGGGATCATATCCTTTCTCCTTCAAACTAATCCAACACAGTCACTCTCTTCATTCTATTTCCATTATGTGATGCAAGTCTAGCTACGGGCTACTCTGATCTCCCTACCTAACAATTCACCCATCCAACTAGGTATGCATCTACCCACCCATCTCTCCCTGAGCCATCTGTTCCATATCTAAGCAAGTTACAAGTTGTTCTTCCATAGCTCCTCTGATCTGCCTGCCTGACCATCCATCCATCCATGGACTGCATTTATATTAGGGATGGGAATCGAAAACCGGTTCCCGTTGGGAATCCGTGTTTCGAATCCAACGGTTGAGGACCAACCACGGACATGTCCGTGGCAAGGTTGTTTTGGCTTTTATTCCATTGTAATAATGCACTGCAGATCTACCCTCCTATTCGAATTCTGAAAAGTACATTACCGGCCAGATCCTCTTAGGGGCGCTGTCTCGATAATGCAGTGTGCCCTGTGGCAGAACGGTGCACTTTTTCTTTTTTTTTTTACTTTCAATGGAGTTTCCAGTTAGCTGGATTCTGGATGTGCAGCCTAGTAGCTTGGAATACCTTTTGGGACGCAGATTTCACTATGCAGTAAAGGAATATATCATCAGCCAATGGACATATGGATCTACCAGATGGCGATCGATAACTGGGAAATGCTCTGGGGGATCCATCCGGCCCACGGTAAGATCTTTTTCACGTAAATTACATGCTGATCAGGGCTGTTATGATAGCCATCCACCCGATCAGCGAATGAGGCTAATGCGGTTATTGGTAATCAATAATCAGAAACGACGTCCCCCGCCCCCCCCTTTCATGCATTCATGGTGGACCATCATACCGATCATATGCAGTTTGAGTTTTAATTGTAGCTTCTGTATATCCAAAATGCCATTGGATTTAACGTTATTAGCTATTAGCCCTGTATCTCGCCTTCCAGGAAATATCCCAGCCGAAATCCCGTATGACGCTTATATTATGAGCTATAAAATGAGAACGTATTGATGAAAAAATTATTTCTTTAAGCCATTTTGAAGGGACGGTTTATGGTGTCAATTGACAATAAGAATGGACGGATAGCAATACTATAAAGTATAGATTTAGCTCTACAAACAGCCCCACGGACTGTGCAAGTCTGTTTACATATGCTGGCCGTCTACAGTGATTTTAGACGGATCCAAATGGCCATGAATGTGTAATAATAAAAAAAAAAGAGAATTAAGAGAATCTCAAATACATTATTTTATTTAAGTATATAGTTACATTTATTTGTATTACAGTTTTTGTATTTTTCTGACACAACAATAAATGTGAAGAAATGTGAAGTTGCATGTTGTTATTCTAACCAGCTTAGTTCTGTTGCATTTTCAATTAATTTATTTAAATTATAAAGTAGCAGGAATTGATAAGGGAATCGATAAAGAATCGGATCGATAAGCAGAATCGATAATGGGATCGTATCAATAAAATCTTATCAATTCCCATCCCTAATTTATATAGCAGCTTTTATCCAAAGCTCTTCACAACTTATGCCTCATTCACTCACACACAGACGACAGAGGAAACCATGAAAGATGCCAACAGTTAGGGGTTAAGTGTCTTGCTCAAGAACACTTCGACGCACTGCAGAGAGGAGCCGGAATCAAACCAGGAACCATCAGATTACCAGACGACGGCTCTACCCCCAACATCCATCCAACTAGGTATGCATTTACCCATCCATCTCTCCCTGAGCCATCTGGTCCATATCCCTCCCACCACAGTACTTGTGCCCTCTCCTCCCTCCCTCCCTCAGTACCTCCCTCAGTACCTGTGCCCTCTCCTCCCTCCTTCCCTCCCACCTCAGTACCTCCCTCAGTACCTGTGCCCTTTCCTCCCTCCCTCCCTCAGTACCTCCCTCAGTACCTGTGCCCTTTCCTCCCTCCCTCCCTCAGTACCTGTGCCCTCTCCTCCCTCCCTCCCTCCTTCCCTCCCACCTCAGTACTTGTGCCCTCTCAGTCTCCTCCCTCCCTCCCTCAGTACCTCCCTCCCTCAGTACCTCCCTCAGTACCTCCCTCCCGCAGTACCTGTGCCCTCTCCTCCCTCCCTCCTTCCCTCCCTCCCTCAGTACCTGTGCCCTCCCTCCCTCAGTACCTGTGCCCTCTCCTGCCTCCCTCCCTCCTTCCCTCAGTACCTGTGCCCTCCCTCCCTCAGTACCTGTGCCCTCTCCTCCCTCCCTCCCTCCCTCAGTACCTGTGCCCTCTCCTCCCTCCCTCCCTCCTTCCCTCCCTCCCTCCCTCAGTACCTGTGCCCTCTCCTCTCTCCCTCGCTCCTTCCCTCCCTCCCTCCCTCAGTACCTGTGCCCTCTCCTCCCTCCCGCCCTCCTTCCCTCAGTACCTGTGCCCTCCCTCCCTCAGTACCTGTGCCCTCTCCTCCCTCCCTCCCTCCCTCCCTCAGTACCTGTGCCCTCTCCTCCCTCCCTCCCTCCCTCCCTCAGTACCTGTGCCCTCTCCTCCATGTCTTGGCAGGTCCCCAGCTGCTCTTCCATGGCTGCCCTGATCTGCCGCGCTTCATACTCCAGCTGTCTGCGAGTCATGTCCGTCTGCAGAGAGAACTGTGGAGGAGACACACAGAGAAAGCGTTACGGTGAGAGTCATGTCCGTCTGCAGAGAGAACTGTGGAGGAGACACAGAGAGAAACCGTCACTGTGAGAGTCATGTCCGTCTGCAGAGAGAACTGTGGAGGAGACACAGAGAGAAACCGTCACGGTGAGAGTCATGTCCGTCTGCAGAGAGAACTGTGGAGGAGACACAGAGAGAAACCGTCACGGTGAGAGTCATGTCCGTCTGCAGAGAGAACTGTGGAGGAGACACAGAGAGAAACCGTCACGGTGAGAGTCATGTCCGTCTGCAGAGAGAACTGTGGAGGAGACACAGAGAGAAACCGTCACGGTGAGAGTCATGTCCGTCTGCAGAGAGAACTGTGGAGGAGACACACAGAGAAAGCGTTACGGTGAGAGTCATGTCCGTCTGCAGAGAGAACTGTGGAGGAGACACAGAGAGAAAGCGTTACGGTGAGAGTCATGTCCGTCTGCAGAGAGAACTGTGGAGGAGACACAGAGAGAAAGCGTTACGGTGAGAGTCATGTCCGTCTGCAGAGAGAACTGTGGAGGAGACACAGAGAGAAACCGTCACGGTGAGAGTCATGTCCGTCTGCAGAGAGAACTGTGGAGGAGACACAGAGAGAAACCGTCACGGTGAGATACCTGTATCATCCTACCCCTTTTCCACTACTCAAAACTTTACAAAACAAATATATATATATATATGCAAAACAAAAAACAAAAACTATATATGTACAACATGAAATAAATTAAATAAAAGTGTAAACACCCGTGAATGTCAAGTCCCTTCCTCATCCCTGTACCTCGTGAACATCATTTCCTTATAATTCAGTTTGAATTGTCTCATATTTGGACATTGCTTTAGCACCACATTCAGACTGTTCCACAGTTTCACTCCACATATTGAAATGCATATAGTATTTTAAGAGATTAAATAGGCAGAAACACAGGGTTAAGCGCAGGGATTCCTACATACGTACTGACATATCTACAAGAAGCAGCAGATATCTACAGAGATAAACAGGGTCATGTAAACAGTGATAATCTAATAGATTTTAATCTAATTCATTGTCATTATACAGCAAGTACAGTACAACAAAAATATGTTTGGCATCAGAGTGCAAATGTAACAGTAAAGTGCAACAGCAATATACAAGGGGATTAAACTGGGTATAAAATATACAAATTAGTACTACTAGTACAGTGATACAGGTATAAATACACTACGGTAGTATGTCATACTGGCCAGTAGCGTAACTAGTAAGAGTAGGGTATATACAGATATAGATATCGTAAAGGACTATATGCAGGTATGTACAGACGGATGTGGATAGATATATACGCGGTGAGAATAAATATATATAGGTATTATATATGGTATATACAGCAGTATTGCACATGCCATCATACAGAGCTATGGGTTATATGCAGGTCTATAAGTAAGAGGGGTTATATGCAGATATATATATATATGCAGTAAATATAAAATAATTAAATAAATGAAACAGAAACTCTACTAACATTCTCAGTGAGCGGCAGGCTGTCTATCCTCTTGGTGAGGTTCTGGAGTTCAGCGTAGTACCAGTCTTTCTCCTTCTCTTCCTTCTCCAGCTCCGCCAACAGCAGCGACCTGGGGAGGGAGACGGACACGCAGTTAGCCCACGAGCTAAGTGCTAACACAGCGCTAACTGCTCCCGTTAATCTGAGCGAGGACTACAGACGATGTTACTCAGTTTTCACATTAAATTAAAAAAAATGCAAATACGAAAACTGTTGCCAAAAAGAATTTCGATAAAAAAGAACAACATTACAACTCATAGCTTTTTTTTTTTATCCACTTTTTCTCCCATTTTCTATATTTTCTCCCATCCCAATTTCGTATCATCCAATTCAACCCTCCCCTGTCACGAACGCTGTTTCTTGCCTCCCACAAGCCGGCTGCAATGTGGACTAAGTCATACATAGCACAAGTCCCCTCCGGTACTTGAGGTAACAGCAGTCGCATCTTTTCACCTGCGCAGCTCGATCTCTCAGTGGCGAGGAGTAACGCGTGGGAGGCTCACGCTGCCCCCGACACTTCCTGATTCTACTGCGCAGGCGCACCAACCGACCTGTAGGAGTCGCTGTCCACAACCCCCTAATACGGCCAATGTGTATTAGTACGGACGACCAGCTAAACTGAAAGCAAATGTGGAGCGCTGGGCTCGAACAGGCAAGCCCAGCGTCTCCAGATTTCGTGGCGAGCGCCTTGCCCACTACGCCACGTAGCCGCCCCACATTACAACTCATAGCTAAAAGAAATTTTATAAAATGTCTACAAGTTTGCCCAAAAACTCCTCACAATTCCATGGCCTGGTTATTTCCGAGTTCCCCTTTTTAAAAAGGTGGATTCCGTTGATCCATCTGTGATTTCCGCAAAAAGGAAAATACGAGGTCCCGGACGCGTCTATGCCAAATACAACGCAGTTCGGTTTCCGGGTTCCTCTGATTGGCCACTAAGACCACGTGACCACGGCTAGCACACCCCCCTTATCGCCCGCTGCCGCGCTGTGAAGCGGAAGAGCCAGCGAGGCGACGCGAGGCGGTGGTTTCAGCAGCAGCGGCCGTCTTCTTCCGAGGCGGCTCGTTCTTATTAATCCCTAATGTCATGTATGTTGTGTATGTCATACATGTCGATATGAATTGAAAATGGGGGACCCTGATGTAAACAAGACGAAAGTCTTTCTCTGGTCTGCATCCCCTTAACAATTTTCATTAATTCATTTCTCCCCCACTATTCCCAAAAGTAACACTAAATAGATAAAGTACAACAACGCCAGACTCAAGAAACTGTGTTCCCATTGGATGTGTTCTCATAAACAATGTTTGTTTACACTGCACACAACACTCGAGGCTGCATGGGTGTAATCTATACGGACATACGAGTTGAAATGAGAGGCGAGGTGTCGCCCCATTAGTGTGTGTGTGTGTTGTTACAGGAAGCCAGCGGTACGATGACTCAGCTCAATAGCTGACTCCATCCCGTGATGATTTAATAGCTATTACCGGTAAACCAAATTACATGTACACAAGAGGCACCCCATGCATAATAGTATAAATAGTATGATTTAGTTATATTATAATAAAATACAAATTATAAAATTATATAGTATATATAGAAGTAAAATATAGAATAATACATTATATAAATGTATAGATACGTGTGTGTGTGTGTGTGTGTGTGTGTGTGTGTGTGTGTGTGTGTGTGTGTGTGTGTGTGTGTATAAATGAATTAACCTAAATATGTAGTTTGACTGATAGATACACAAAATGGGTTTAGTTATGTTGATTTAATTTATTTGTGTTGATGTTTCCATTTTTGCAAAATGGGTATATTCTGTTTGGTTTTATCAGTGTGCTGTATGTGTGATGGGGCAGGTATATATAAGAATTTTTCTTCTTCCTGCTCCTTTCGGCCATGGGATTTGGTGGATTATATTAATATGTACTCTTGGACTGTGGTAATTCCATGTACGAATAAATAAATGATGATGATGATGATGATGATGATGATGATAATGCTGCCATATATACATTACAACCAGCAGCGTTTCTGTCTGGTTGATCAACACTCTAAGTACGGGCGGAGAGGTTGAAGTGTGAGTTAAGTGTTTAACCCCTTAAACCCAATCTCGGTACCAGGCCGAGATTTATTTCACGTCATAAATAGATCAATACAATACGTCATGAAATCGTTGTAGTCCTAAGAAAGAGGAGACCAAGGGCTTTCGATGGACGTAAATATTTCATAAATGTCACACTACCGAGCTCACACCAGCCGCTGTCAAAGCTGCATCTGGCTGGCTGACGTGAAAAAATAATATTTGTGGAGCAATCTTCCATTTACTTGGGTATGTATTTTTTAGGCACATTTTCTGAAAATATGGCTAGGGTTAAACACGTTTAAAAACTGGACAGATCGCCGGCGTCGGTCTAGAGTTTAATGAATCTTCTAAAGCTTGAGACAAGAAAGCCAAGAGGTTTTTGAGCGGAACCAAGAGAGCAGTTCAACTTAAGTTCACATGGTGATTGTACAGGGAACCAATGGACAGAGTGCAGTTAAGAGCTCACAAGGTGATTTTACAGGGATGTGGAATATTCCCCCCCTCATGCCCTGGTTGCAGAAAACAGAAGAGAAAAACACTTGTAGGTTGAGGGTCGTAATATCTGTCCGGTTAGTTAGGAGCTATGAGGTGCTTTTTTTTGTATAAGGAAGTTGCATTGTTCATTTCAATACCTGTAATAGTACAGTAGTCCACACACACATGTGCATTCAGTTAAGTTCGAATATGACTGTAATACAAACAGTTCAGTTTGTCAGGTACATGCAACACAGATTACAGTGTTTACATCCGTCTGCTTGAGAAAATACCATGTTCTGCAAAAAAAATTATTGAAGTGAGATGAACAGACCGAACTTTATTTTATTAGATAAAACATGTTGACAAAGTTTTACTTTGCAGTTGAAAAAAGGTAATACATTTTTTTTTAAATTAAAAAATTCCGCAATACTCAGCGTATCGCGATATATTTAGTATCGCGATACTATCGTATCGTGACGCAAGTATCGCGATAGTATCGTATCGTGAGGTCTCTGGCGATTCCCACCCCTACTATCTAGCTTAGCTGGCCACCTTACTGCCAGGGTTAAATGTTCAGCTGTCCATACTCAAAATGCACTAATGGCATTATTGTGAGGCCCAAAAAAATCAATCAGTATCAAAACATCAGTATCTCTGCAGCACGGTGGTGTAGTGGTTACAGCGTTAGCGATCTGTTGTGCATGTTTTTCCATTGGGTTTCTCTTATCGGGGGGGGACCCTTGCGAGCACAGGGGGGAACATGCAAACTCCACACAGAAAGGCCCGGGAGATACCCCACCTGGGTACCTGGCAATGCGGAAACCTGGTCCCCAAGCGGGAATCGAACCCAGGACCTTCTAGCTGTGAGGCGACAATGTTAACCACTACACCACCGTGCCGCCTGGGTTCACTCCAGGTACACTCCCAGCACAAGAGGAAAGTGAGTGACGTAAGTCTAGGCTGATTGGTCCAGACGTCATCCCATGTCCACGGTATCAGCTCTGTGTCGACACAAAGCTTGGCTCGCAACTCACTTTTGATGCTCCAAGGTGTTTTAATTGTGACAAAAAATAGCAGCAGATACAACGTTTAGACCCTTCCGGTCTTTTTCAAGTATGAACACAACAAAAAATTGCATCTTTTTTATACAGGAAATGAAATTAATAAATTAGCTATCAGCCCCACTGTCTGTATGTATTTATGTGTACATGAGCTTGTATGTGTGTGTATTTGTGTGTGTGTGTGTGTGTGTGTGTGTGTGTGTGTGTGTGTGTGTGTGTGTGTGTGTGTGTGTGTGTGTGTGTGTGTGTCAGCGTTTCCGTTAGCCGGTAATTACCGGTATTTGACTGGCAAAATCTGTTGAAGTCCGACATATTTAATCTCTCCGGTCATAATGTCCGGTGAAAATAATTCCCTCTAAACACAATTAGATTATTTGAATTGTATTAAAATAGGCTAAAATTATATAGCCTATGCGATGAACGAAACAATCTCACCAAGCAGCCGGTCTAATAATGACATCCTGCTGTCAGCGCGAGCTGGCTGCTGATATATTTACGTGAAGCATGGCTTGGCAGGGTGCAGTACTCCAATTCAGCCATTGGCAATTCAGCTGTTGGGTGGGGGCGCTGCTGACACCACTGCTCTGCTCTGCCTGCTCCAAGTGCTCCATGCTTCACGTAAATATATCAGCAGCCAGCTCGCGCTGACACAGCGGTGCCAAATTTCTCAGTTCTTCGCTTGATATAATTAATACAAATGTCCAATATAACGGAATTAGTTAGCTCATAAAAATGTGATTATAACAGACTGCTGTTTATAAAGGTCGGGCAGACTGCCCACCGACACCTCAAGTCGGCAGCAGCAGCACGAAGTCTCTTATTTTATTTGGAATATATTAATGACTGATACGCAAAAGTAGCCTAGTTTTAAGTTAAAATATTATAAATGCCTTGATGATGTCATTCTTTATATAGGTCTATCAATTGTTTTTAAGCTCAATAAACTCTGACCGGAATTTATCCCATTTGTCCGGTAGATTGAAATCTACCGGACACTCAGACCTGCAAAAAAAAATTCTAACGGAAACCCTGGTGTGTGTGTGTGTGTGTGTGTGTGTGTGTGTGTGTGTGTGTGTGTGTGTGTGTGTGTGTGTGTGTGTGTGTGTGTGTGTGTGTGTGTGTGTGTGTGTGTGTGTGTGTGTGTGTGTGTGTGTCTCACCTCTCCTTCTCCAACTCCTCCAGGTACCCTTGGCTGTCTCTGCCCCCAGACGAGAGGCCTCTCCTGGGGAAGGCTGGTCCCAGAGAGCCGGGGCCGGGTGAGTGGGGACTGCCCTCTGCTGAGCGACCGCCTTGCTGCAGTGACAGGGCCTTCCCTCTCAGTTTGACACCACCAAAGCTAGCTTGCTCCAGGCTCATTTCTACACAGGGGGAGGGAGGGAGGGAGGGAGGGTGGGTGGAGTGAATGAGAGAGAGGGGGTGCAGAGAATGTGTGCATTGTATTATGTTCCATCAAAAGGGTTTATCATATGATACAAAACATGAAGCTCCTGCAGGCGCTCTCTCTCTCTCTCTCTCTCTCTCTCTCTCTCTCTCTCTCTCTCTCTCTCTATTTTCGATCCCAGTGCCAAAATGTATACTTCAAAAACTATGCTGGTTCCTAAAGGGTTCCAAAATCGATACTTAAAAGGGTGCTATACATAACATACAGCCACTAGACGTCGCACTACTAGAGCACCAATGTGCCATTTATCCAATCAGGTGCATTCCACGTAGGGAGGGGATACATACCGCAACATGTAAACAACGACATTCATTTTGGATCCGCCAACATTTTTCAAATGATGAATTTAACACTTTCAGTGCCCACGACGTGATATGACGTTTTATCAGCCCCCCCCCCGAATGCCCACGACGACAATTATCGTTTTATTTTTTTATTAGCGATCTGAATTCATATTTCATCAACCGAGTCTCCCGTTAGTACACCAGCCCCATCAGCAGCTCAGAATGGAAAAAAGCGCCCCCTATCGTCTATCCCTGAGTAACTGCACGTCAGTCGCTTAGACTGACCTGGGATCAGTGATATGTAGAGGCAGGGCCAGCTGGCTCCCTGAGCTGGCAAGCCGTCTGCTCAACATGGAAGTGATCGTGGGACGGGAATCAGCCTGGAATATATATTCACAGTAGCCAATCGATAGTAGACAGTAGTGATCGATTTTTGGAATGGCGATCAGGAATTGGAATGATCTTTTTGGAGAACATCTGATCTGAGGTAAGGAATCTATTTTACCAGTCTTGGGATAATCAGAGTTGTATTCGCTGAGATCTCAGCGTTTGCCCTATGTGTGTGTGTGTGTGCGCGATCGCTTTGAGGAAATCAGAGAATAGATTTTCAGCTCGCGGCCCCAGCGTGCATACGTACACATATACTATCGATAATCTAGCGTTTATTTGAAAACAATTCATAAATAGGCCGAAAAATTACAACGTTTTTGTGTATTCTAGAATATTCCAGTAAACGTCTTTTATCATGGAACATTTATATTTTCCTTGAAAACGAGGGCTTTTCAAAATGCTATAAAACGAAAATGAACCGATAAAAAAACAATCCGCTTCAACAATGTTGACTGGAAAACGAGTCATTGATAAGCGACGGGCAGATTAGACACATAGAACATAGATTAGGCGTTATTAACGCTAACATTGAAGTGGATGGTGGACATTCAACCGGTAAATCAAGATTAAGCTTGGGCTCTGAAAGTGTTAATCAATATTTTTTTAAGGGGAAAAGCAATACTTTTATTCAGCACCTTTCTAAAAGCTCTGTGCATGTTTTTTTGTTTTTTAATGCACCTTCAATTATTTTCTTTTCTTTTTAATTTGGAAGAAACATGCTTGAAACTATGTTATTATATGAAATTATCTCAACACAAATATGTTGAAACCATGACCAACAACATTAACCTCATAAGATGCTTCTTTATATTGCAAATGTGACAGGAGCAGAGATCATTTATAGGCCATAGTGTCTCAGGGGCAGGGGTGTAAAAAGTACCCAGAAATTATACTTAAGTGAAAGTATGAGTACCGTCTCAAAGTCTTACTCAAGTAAAAGTCAGTATCTGGCTAAAAACACACTTCAGTAAAAGTCAAAAAGTTTCTAAGTAAAAAAAAAAAGATTATTGCAAGGGATAGACCAGGGGTCTCAAACTCGTGGAGGGTAGGGGTGGAGGAGGTCAGATAGGTACTGGGGGCGTGGAGGAGGTCAGATAGGTACTGGGGGGCGTGGAGGAGGTCAGATAGGTACTGGGGGGCGTGGAGGAGGTCAGATAGGTACTGGGGGGCGTGGAGGAGGTTAGATAGGTACTGGGGGGCATGGAGGAGGTCAGATAGGTACTGGGGGGCGTGGAGGAGGTCAGATAGGTACTGGGGGGCGTGGAGGAGGTCAGATAGGTACTGGGGGGCGTGGAGGAGGTTAGATAGGTACTGGGGGGCATGGAGGAGGTCAGATAGGTACTGGGGGGGGTGGAGGAGGTCAGATAGGTACTGGGGGGCGTGGAGGAGGTTAGATAGGTACTGGGGGGCGTGGAGGAGGTCAGATAGGTACTGGGGGGCGTGGAGGAGGTCAGATAGGTACTGGGGGGCGTGGAGGAGGTCAGATAGGTACTGGGGGGCATGGAGGAGGTCAGATAGGTACTGGGGGGCGTGGAGGAGGTCAGATAGGTACTGGGGGGGGTGGAGGAGGTCAGATAGGTACTGGGGGGCGTGGAGGAGGTCAGATAGGTACTGGGGGGCATGGAGGAGGTCAGATAGGTACTGGGGGGGCATGGAGGAGGTGTAGGGGTGGAGGAGGTCAGATAGGTATGGGGGGGCGTGGAGGGAGGGTAGGGGTGGAGGAGGTCAGATAGGTACTGGGGGGCGTGGAGGAGGTGTAGGGGTGGAGGAGGTCAGATAGGTACTGGGGGGCGTGGAGGAGGTGTAGGGGTGGAGGAGGTCAGATAGGTACTGGGGGGCATGGAGGGAGGGTAGGTAAGAATGAGGATCTTTATATGAGATGCATACAGGAAGAGTGTAGGAGTCGACGATGCAGTGATTTTTATGTTGCATCGAATTTATAGCGACCTTGAATCGTCTGCCAGCTCTGTTAGGGAAATGTTCTTTGATTTTTCTAGCGCCTTCAATTAGGGATGTCCCGATCCGATCACGTGATCGGCGTCGATCACGTGCTTTTCAGAGGATCGGGGATCGGGAAAAAATAATAATAAAAATCGGCAGTCAAAAAAAGAAAAATTTTATTCAACAAACATGACCATGTCCACGTCTTAAACTCATACGGGGCCTTAGTTTTGGTTTTAAATTACATATAATATATCATCATTAATGTATTTATTGTCACACAGAGCAGAATAATTGTCCACAACAAACACATTCCCCTTTAATTTACACCGTTGCAACAAACACATTCCCTTTAATTTAGACCGGCTACACGCTACACGCTCCACATCACAACAACAGTACAACACGTCGCTCCCGAAACACGGTTAATATCCACTGACTTGAGCAGCTAGATTTAATGTCAGAGGTTTGGAACTAAGCATTTTAAAATAGAAAGTCAAGCCAGTTGCAATGTTTGCAAGGAGGACAGGCTGGAGGCAAAGTTTTCAGACTAACTTTTCACCTGGAGGATAACGTGACTGAGGATTATCGTCGGCGTTTCAGACCAGAATGGACCATTACGTAAGTCGAACACTGAATGTATACTAATGTGCAAACATATATTGAAACTTTTAATATTTCTCATATGAAGCAGAAGCACATTTCTCAGGGTGAATGTAATAACAAAAGCCTCCGCGCTCGCGCCCCGGACTATAGGCAACAGATGGGCTTGTCTCGCTCTGCCAGTTTCTGACAAAAGTGCGTCAAAATGGATTACTAATGTGAAAGATCGGATCGGAAACGATCGGATTGATAGATATTTAAAATCACATGATTGGGATCGAATCTGGAGAAAAGAAAGGCGATCGGGACATCCCTACCTTCAATACAATCCAGCCACATATCCTAGCAAACAAAATTATCTAGTTTAAACTGCATGACTCAACCATCACCTGGTGCATGGAATATCTTGTTCCTCTGCCTCCGTTTGTTAGGCTGGATGATATAGTATCAGATGTCCTCTGGACAAAAACTGGAGCCCCTCAAGGAACAGCTTTGGCTCCCTTCCTCTTTATACTGCGGACTGCAGACACAGCGGGGCCATGTGCCATATGCAGACATTCTCAGATGATACTGCTCTGATCAGGTCTCATCAACAAAGGCGATGCCCGGGCCTATAAAAAGGAGATTGACTCATTTGTTCACTGGTGTGATGTAGGGCTGGGCGATATGGCCTGATTTCCGATTTTAATCGATTTATTTCTCTTGAAAACTAGAAACGCCAAGGAAATCATTCAAATAACCTTTGTTTTTATTTGACACAAAAAAATTATCAAACCAAGATGAATGTCCCTATTGGGATTGAAGTGCAAACCTAACTATTTCACCAATTTTCACAAAAAAATATATATATATATAATATAAAAGGTTACTCTTGATCAAACAAAGATGAATGTCCCTATTGGGATTAATAGTGCAATAACTTGCTTTTTCACCAAACTTCACTTAAAACAAATAAAAGGTGCCTCTTGATCATCAAAGACCTTACATTTTTTTTTTTTGGTTTAATTTTTCAAAATCGTCCTAAATCATTCATTCGAATTAATCGATAATATCGATTAATCGCCCAGCCCTAGTGTGATGCCAATTTTTTACAGCTTAATGTCGAAAAGACCAAAGAGCTAGTCATCTACTTCAGTAGGAGTCATTCATTCATCATTAGGGGGCAGGAGGTTGAAATAGTCCAGTCCTATAGGTATCTGGACAGTAAGCTGGACTGGAAGAAGAACACAGATTCTGTGTTCAAGAAAGCCCAGTCTCTGCTGTTTCATTTGACATCATTTGATCATTTGATATCCTGGCTAGTGTCCTGCTTTATGCTGTGCGCTGCACATATAAGGCTGGCTCAGTGATTGGCCTCCCTTCTGATTCCTTGGAGATCATTATAGCCAAGCGAGTAGGACTAAATTGAACGCTATTCTATCTTTTGAAGGCCACCCTCTGTACAATGTATTTGATGCTCTGCGAAGCTCATTCAGTGATGCCTCCACGCTCTACTGAGCCACTGAGAAGGTCCTTTGTTCCTGCTGCGCTTAAATTATTTGATGAACACCGCTAGCTCTGTGTTGAGAGGCTCTCTTCTTCTTACTGTGTTATGTAACCAGAGATACTCAGGGGCCCCCTGTACATACGTCCCTATTCCTCCTAAAGACCCTCCAGATACTCAGGGGCCCCCCTGTACATACGTCCCTATTCCTCCTAAAGACCCTCCAGATACTCAGGGGCCCCCCTGTACATACGGCCCTATTCCTCCTAAAGACCCTCCAGATACTCAGGGGCCCCCCTGTACATACGTCCCTATTCCTCCTAAAGACCCTCCAGATACTCAGGGGCCCCCCTGTACATACGTCCCTATTCCTCCTAAAGACCCTCCAGATACTCAGGGGCCCCCCTGTACATACGTCCCTATTCCTCCTAAAGACCCTCCAGATACTCAGGGGCCCCCCTGTACATACGTCCCTATTCCTCCTAAAGACCCTCCAGATACTCAGGGGCCCCCCTGTACATACGGCCCTATTCCTCCTAAAGACCCTCCAGATACTCAGGGGCCCCCCTGTACATACGGCCCTATTCCTCCTAAAGACCCTCCAGATACTCAGGGGCCCCCCTGTACATTTGTAATGTTATGGACGATGTTGAGCTGGAGTTGCACAGATATAGCTTCCAGGGGAGCAGCCCAGCTGCTGAAAGTGTACTCTGCCCACATGTGCTCTAGATCAGGGGTTCTCAAACTTTTTTATACCACGACCCCATTGTATTTCGGATTTCTTTTGGCGACCCCACACTTAACACTTTGTGTGCCAAAAACAGCTTAATACGTTTCTGGGCCCCGACCGTAGAGTGCCAAAAACAGCTTTTTACGTTTCTGGGTCGTTTTTCCTTTTTTTCCGATATTTCTATTGATTATCCATCCAGGGAGCCTGGTGCTACCATAGGAAATTAGATCGCCAAAGTGTAATACCGGCCGCATCCAGCTAGATGGCAGTATCGAGCACCCTTTAAACCTTGTATCTTGGCCTGTGCGTTGATCTAATGTCTCCGGGTCAGTTTCTTTTTTTCGGGCAAGGGGAGCGGTTATAATGGTCGGATTGAGAAGAATCAAATGCTCCCGATGCATGATGGATTATGTTGGCGACACGATGGACATCAATACTTGGAATCGGAATCAGATAATTGGAATATTCTTTTTGGGGTACATCCATGTCTTCACCTCGATCCGAACGTGTGTCTTTAATGTTAGTCCGCAACGTATACCGTTGGTGACGATCAAAGCGAAAAAACGACCCCCCCCCCCCCCCCCCCTTTCATGCATTCATGATGAAACATAATACCTATGATATAGATTTGATTTGAGAATAATAGCGGGTTCAGGCAAGAAACGGCAACGGTTATAGTATAATACACGCATAAGGCTATTCCTCAGCATTTCGGGAATTACCCCAGACCAATCTAAAAACATACTTATATTCACCACGGCATAACGTGGAAATGTATGCATGGAAAAATTATCTCTTTTTTGCATCTTGACCGGAAGAAAGTTACTGTCAAATGACCATAGTATTGTATCCATAGCTATAATATAGAATATAGTTATAGCTCTACAAACAAGGTGACAGACTCCTATCTTTCAAAGCGTGGCAGTGCATAGATGGGGCCCAAAAACAGTGTGGCACCCAATGTGTTAACACTTTGAGTGCCAACGATGAGATTTCTCATAGTTCATGCCGACCGTTGAGTGCCAACGACGAGAGATTTTTTATTTTTTTTTATTAGCGATTTCCATTCACATTTCATCAATCTAGCCTTACGTTACCACTGGAAACTCTCTCTGAGGTCCATTGGGAAAATACCGCCCCCTATCCCCCTAACCCCTCCGTGTGGTACTGCACCCCTTTGGATTGGATTAACAGGACAGGACATTATACGTGTCTCTGTTAAGCACTTTGAGTTGCACTCCGTGTATGAAACGTGCTATATAAATGAAGATTATTATTATTATTGAATGAAACGCATAAAAAAAATATCCTGCTTCCACATTTTACTTCTCAGGCAACTTGAGCCGATCGGATTCATTGTGGACCATCAGAACAGCGTGGAATCTGTGTTTCGACCACGCAGCGTTGGATCAATAAACACGATCGATATTTGGAATGGCGATCAGGAATTGGAATGATCTTTTTGGAGAACATCTGATCTGAGGTAAGGAATCTATTTTACCAGTCTTGGGATAATCAGAGCTTTTTTCACAGAGATATCAACGTGGGCCCTATGTGTGTGTGTGCGTGTGTGTGTATGTGTGCTGATCAGGAAATGGATAATCGATTTTTCAGCTCGCTTCTATAGCGTGCATAAGTACACATATACTATCGATAATCTAGCGTTTATTTGAAAACGATTCATAAATAGGCCGAAAAATTACAATGTTTTTTGTGTATTCCAGTAAAGGGCGATTATCACAGAATCTTTATATTTTCCTGAAACTTAAAAAAAACGAGTTTTTCAACGGCCTCAACATGGAATTAAGGAATATCAAAATAAAAGCACAAGCAAGTTGTTGAACTTGGTCATGCATATTTATTAGAACATTTAATTACAGCACTATGTTATCAATACACATTTATAAAACGAGGCATATTTAGCCAAAATATGTTGCCAGAACATAATTTGTATTTTTTTTTAAAGAATTTATTTAATTAAAAAAAATATTGACTACCCACGAGCCCACTTTGGGTCACGACTAGGGATGTCCGATATTATCGGCCTACCGATATTATAGGCCGATATCGGCATTAAAATGTGATATCGGAAGATATCGATATCGGAAATTAAGAGTTGGACAATATCGGTATCGGTAAAAAAGCCAATATCGAGCATCCCTAGTCGCAGGGAGCGAAATTAACTTTTTGACTCACCGGCCAGTGGCGGGTAGATGGGAAGAGTCTACCCGCCAAGCATATTTCTTACCTGCCAATATATATTTTATATATACAATTTTTTTTTAAATAAAATATATATTATATAATCATACTTGTAGTTGTATTATCTGCGAGACATCGCCACCACGCAATAAGTCAAAATGCTTGCTATCTGCAAACAGCTCCACTGTCTGTTTTGGCTGTGTTGCTCTTCTAGAAAAATAATCCTTTCAGGGTTGCCTATTGAAATACTGTACACTTTCCTACTGTACACTTTCCTGATTAATTGAAATGGGGGACCCTGATGTAAACAAGACGAAAGTCTTTCTCTGGTATGCATCCCCTTAACAATTGTGTGTATTGAGCTGTACTGTATTGTACCCATTCTGCAATCTGTTAATAAAGTTTTCAATCAATCAATCAATCACACCTCCAGTACAGAAACATTGTTTGAGTTTGCGTGTCAGGTAGACCATTGATTGACAGTCGAGTCTGCCAATTACATCACATCGCTTGCACTCCAGTGCTGCAGCTGGACCCATTGCCCACCTCTGCTGTTGATAACGCTAGCCAAGTTATTATACACACAGATACACAGTGGGCCAGTGACTTTGGTGTAGGGGTGTAACAATGCATCGATCCTAAGGGGGAAATTCAACTGCATCGATTTGAAAATGTTAGAATAGATTATCGCAATTTTAATGTGTACACGTTATGTTATTGTCATGTCCGTTACAGCCAACACACCGACATACGCTACTGCATCAACGTTATGATTAACAAAGCAAGGCATTCGTTTTGTTGCATTAACGTTATATTACTATTGCTATCGATAAATCTAGGTGTTCTAAAATCTATTGCTATTGGTAAGAGAGACTATAATAAGTTGGTGTCTCGGAAAACGAGAGCCCTGATCGCGGAGTTTCAGGAAGTAAACAAGAAAAATGAGAGCTTCCGATTGGTCATTTGCTTTATTTCCTCACTTCACTCTACTGTGATTGGACCGTTGGCTTGAGTGCAATGTGGGACTTGTAGTTTTTTAACGATCTCGCAGCGGAGGAAAAAAAAGACGAGAGAGGCTATAATCTGTATTCGCACAGCGTGCGCGTAATTGATTTTTACCGTTCGCATACAAATATTTTTAGGGGCCTGCTTATGAACTACACGTCTACACGCCACACGGCGGGCAGCCCTCTAAGTGTCATGCGCCAAAGGTAAAAACAGACCGCCCCTGGCGGGCGGCGGGCTTTAGTTTCGGTCCCTGCCTAGTCGTGACCCATAGTTTGAGAGCGGCTGCTCTAGAGGAAACCCCTCATGCGAGTCTGATGAGAAGGGGGAGCCTAATATAAAGCCGAACCCAGGAGGTTGCGACACAGTGTGCATCTGAGAGGAAGGTGTTCTGGAACCTTTCCCCGCCACAAACGGGGAGTGCCGACGGTCGTTAGGCATAAAGGTGCGGCATCAAAACGTTGGCACCGATGCCACTCAGCGGCGCCCCAACCCGCCCACAGAGTGGATATATAGGTCAGACGACAGCCGTGTCATCCCGAGCGCTCCGAGCGCTGGGCGAGCAAATCAGAGGCCTCTGCTATAATTTCAGGCTAATGAGTTGGATGCTTGGCAGAGAACCAGGCGTGTGCAGAAACCTGCTGTTAGAGGCAGAGACCCAGGCGTGAGCAGAAACCTGCTGTTAGAGGCAGAGACCCAGGCGTGTGCAGAAACCTGCTGTTAGAGGCAGAGACCCAGGCGTGTGCAGAAACCTGCTGTTAGAGCCAGAGACCCAGGCGTGTGCAGAAACCTGCTGTTAGAGCCAGAGACCCAGGCGTGTGCAGAAACCTGCTGTTAGAGGCAGAGACCCAGGCGTGTGCAGAAACCTGCTGTTAGAGGCAGAGAACCAGGCGTGTGCAGAAACCTGCTGTTAGAGCCAGAGACCCAGGCGTGTGCAGAAACCTGCTGTTAGAGCCAGAGACCCAGGCGTGTGCAGAAACCTGCTGTTAGAGGCAGAGACCCAGGCGTGTGCAGAAACCTGCTGTTAGAGGCTCCTCAGTGTGAGAGTGTGTGTGTGTGTGTGTGTGTGTGTTAAGGCTGAGCCCGAACGTTCGAACGTTCGTTCGTTACGCTGACATTCGGACTTTAATTAATAGGTTTGAACGTTCGGTGAAAAAAAAATAAAGGATGCGCACAGGGTTGAGGTGATGTGAAGCGGCGCGTCCCCCGAGGCGCTCGGCTCAACCAGTATGGTCTGCCGGGCTGCAGCGGGATACTATTTCTCAACCAGAGCTCTATTTTGATTGACAGGCGATTCTGCCAATTACGTCACACCGCTTGCACCCGCCTCTGCTGTTACCACCAATCGGCAAGCGTTTATTCGTTTTTTACTTCAGGCAATGCCGCCATTGATCTGCTTGCGAGAACTTGAAGCCTCAACAGACTTACCGTAGCTACCGGGGAGCCGTAGTTAGCTCCCCGCCGAGGAAGTAATCGGTAACAAGGTTTCCGTAGGTGAACCTGCAGAAGGATCATTAATGAATACCAGCCTTTTTCGGCCACGGAGCGCGAGCTACATGGCGGGAGGTGGTTGCGTTGGAAACAACAGCAGGCGCACGGTGGACAGACCCGTCCACCGCCTCGGAACGGTGGTAGGGCGGACGGGCGGCAGGCGTGTTGGGAGCCCGGCCGTTCCGAGGTAGACGGTGGACGGGTCTGTTGAGGAGCGTGCGCCTCTCCTCCCGGCTCCCCTCTCCCCTCCCCGTCGACCAAGAGTGAATACCTGTTATTGAACGTGTAACACTAACTATATAACGTTAATGCCACAAAACTAATGCCGTTGTTTATCTAGCCCCTTACGTGACTGCAAGGGCTATTGTTTATCATAGTAACTTTGATTCAGTAGCTTGTTTATTTTCTTCTGACTGTTCTGAGTGCTTTGTTTAATTACATGTTTACATGAACAGCCACCACTGTAAACATGTTTTTCACCAATAGACTATGCAATGCCGCCCTCCGTAGGATCTATAATAATACAATAAAAAAAAATATATATTATTAAAAAAATGAAAAAAAAAATGTATTAAAAGAAAATTTATTAAAAAAAATGAAAAAAACGAACGTCCGAACGTTCGTTCGATAAACCCTGGCGAACGTTCGAACCCTAAAAACAGGGTTCGGGCTCAGCCTTAGTGTGTGTGTGTGTGTGTGTGTGTGTGTGTGTGTGTGTGTGTGTGTGTGTGTGTGTGTGTGTGTGTGTGTGTGTGTGTGTGTGTGTGTGTGTGTGTGTGAGAGAGTGTGTGTGTTTAGTACCTTTCAGTCTCCCTATAAAATCGTGTGTGGCTGCTTCAGCGGAGTCTTCTTCATGGATCTGTGTGGCTGCTTCCGTGGAGTCTTCTTCCTCTATGGTTCCCTGGAGCTGTTTCAGCGCCTCCTGAAACACATGAACACCATGTGCTTAGAGGACGAACACAAACACACAGCAGCGTGAGCAGAACGACGACTCAGGGCTTCATGACACTCATCTTGTTTTAAACTCAGTCAGTTATTCAGGACCAGGGTTCCCACAGACATTGCTAAATGAAATTAGCAATTAGTACTTTTCTAAGCACTATTTTTCATTTTAAAAGGGCATCTAAAAGGATACAATTCACTTTTAAATGCTGGTTTTATAGAAAAATAATATTTTGGCTTAAAACTAGGGATGTCCCGATCCGATCACGTGATCGGAATCGGCGTCGATCACGTGCTTTTCAGAGTATCGGCGATCGGGAAAAAATAATAATAAAAATCGGCAGTCAAAAAAAGAAAAATTTTATTCAACAAACATGACCATGTCCACGTCTTAAACTCATACGGAGGCCTTAGTTTTGGTTTTAAATTACATATAATATATCATCATTAATGTATTTATTGTCACACAGAGCAGAATAATTATCCACAACAAACACATTCCCCTTTAATTTTCACCGTTGCAACAAACATTCCCTTTAATTTAGACGCTACACGCTACACGCGAGTCGCGACCACATCACAACAACAACACGTCGCTCCCGAAACACGGTTAATATCCACTGACTTGAGCAGCTAGACTTAATGTCAGAGGTTTGGAACTAAGCATTTTAAAATAGAAAGTCAAACAAGTTGCAATGTTTGCAAGGAGGAGATTCCGCGTGGAGGAAAAACTCATGAAGCAGCAGGCTGGAGGCGAAGTTTTCAGACTATCTTTTCAACTGGAGAATAACGTTACGTCGTCGTTTCAGACCAGAATGGACCATTACGTAAGTCGAACACTGAATGTATACTAATGTGCAAACATATATTGAAACTTTTAATATTTCTCATGAAGCAGAAGCACATTTCTCAGGGTGAATGTAATAACAAAAGCCTCCGCTCTCGCGCCCTATTATAGGCAACAGATGGGCTTGTCTCACTCTGCCAGTTTCTGACAAAAATGCGTCAAAATTGATTACTAATGTGAAAGATCGGATCGGAAACGATCGGATCGATAGATATTTAAAATCATATGATCGGGATCGGATCGGAAGCAAAAAAAGGCGATCGGGACATCCCTACTTAAAACCAATTTCCAACAATTAGTTCGACTTTTAATAAATTAAAAAAAAAAGTATTTCTTGATTCAGAACAATTTCATCATGGATGAACACAACTTTCAATGCGAATGGTTGATTTGAATTTCAAGGACCTTTTAAGCACGTTGTAAAAAAAATTGCTGTTTTCAAGGAATTCCAGGCCTTGACTTTTTCCCCTCAAAAATCAAGCTCTTTAAGCACTTCAGGGACCTTGTGCGAACCCTATTTACAGATCATGCCTGGATACATTATCTACAAGAGAACATGCACGCGCACACACACACACACACACACACACACAGAGACACACACAGCAAGGCAAGAGTGGACATGCAGAGCCATTGGGTTGGAAATAATATCATTGAAAAGGAGTTATATTAAAAAGTTATGAGATTATAGCTCAAGTCAGTTATGATTCATTGAACATTAATCATGTTCGTCCAGCAGCTTGGCAACGGGCTGCTTGTGGGTGACTTTTCAACACAAGTGGAAAGCTGGAAAAAAGTGTTAATGAATGAGCCTCATTGTTTTCTCTAAGTGAACTGACCCCTGTCAGTAGCAGCAGCCTGGTAACGCTGAGGATGATAGAGAGGAGAGGAGAGGAGAGGAGAGGAGAGGAGAGGAGAGGAGAGGAGAGGAGAGGGGAGAGGAGAGGAGAGGAGAGGAGAGGAGAGGAGAGGAGAGGAGAGGAGAGGAGAGGAGAGGAGAGGAGAGGAGAGGAGAGGAGAGGAGAGGAGAGGAGAGGAGAGGAGAGGAGAGGAGAGTCACCCTCCCAAGGTCTGTTTGTTCCCAAAGCTTTGATGGGATCAAATAGCTTCCGTGTCAGACAGCTAACAAATAGTAGTTCTGAAGCCACACGGACAGACAGACGCAGATATTCTGATAAAATGCTTTCATCTGAACCCCCATCTGATCTTCATCCAGGTTGGAAGAGAAAGAGGGAGGGGGAGAGAGAGAGAGAGAGAGAGAGAGAGAGAGAGAGAGAGAGAGAGAGAGATAGAGGAGAGAGAGAGAGACAGATAGACAGAGAGGGATAGAGACAGAGGCAGAGACAGAGAGAGAAGGAAAGAGAGAGAGCGAAAGAGAGAGAGAGAGACAGAGAGATATAGACAGAGAAGGATAGACAGAGAGGGATAGATAGATAGAGAGAGATATAGCTCTCTTAGAAGTGATTTTCTTCAGCCAACCACTGGTTCAGAAAGGGTTCTAACAACGCCACTGCTAGCCACCACACATATATATATATTAGGGGTGGGGGGTGGGGGGAATCGATACGTAGTAGTATCGCGATACTTTGCGTGGCGATACTGTATCGATACAGGGACGCCAAGTATGGATATTTATGGCTGGGTACCGGACTCCGTACTTTTAAAAGGGCACAGACCGAATGACATCAGTACTACCGAGTACCGATTAGCGCTAGATCAATCGGTACCAAACGTCGGTACCTTTACATGTTTAGTATAAGAGTGTAATATTACTTGACAAGAGGGAGCCTTTTCCACAAATATATATATATTACTGTCCCGTCTCTTGGGTCTTTGGAAAGACCAGACGAGGTCAGAGGAGTTTGATCATATTTACTGAGGATGGTCAGACAATGTTGATATTTAGACATTTAAAAACATAATACATGCTCATGCGATTCATTTTGTGTGGTGTGTTACAACAATAAATAACAGTGTTGAAATTGAGAAGTTTGGACTTAGTTATTTACAACTGAAAATATATGTTTTGTTATTGCATAGCGATAGCGAATTCCAGGAACTGGTACCGGTTCAAATGTGAACGGTACACAACCCCATCTAGAATCCATTCAGAATCGATAGACTAACAGCCTAATTTTATACCCAGGGTTCCCACAGACATTGCAAAATGAAATTCAAGGACTTTCAAGTACTTTCCTAAGCACTATTTTTCATTTTAAAAGGGCATCTAAAAGGATACAATTCACTTTTAACAGTTTGAGTGCCGGCCATGATAGCGTTGTGATCGCATAATCTCTGTTAAATTATGGCTATGTATCTAATCTGCCTGTCGCTTACCTGTATCAATGACTTGTTTGCAGTCAACATTGTCAAAACGGATTGTTTTTTTAATCAGTTCATTTTCATAGCATTTTGAAAAGGCCTTGTTTTTCAGGAAAATATATAGATTCCGTGATAAAAGGCATTTACTGGAATATTCTAGCATACACAAAAACGGTCATTTTTCGGCCTATTTATGAATCGTTTTCAAATAAACGCTAGATTATCGATAGTATATGTGTACTTATGCACGCTATAGAAGCGGGCTGAAAAATCGATTCTCTCATTTCCTCATCAGCGATCACAGCCACACACACACATACACACACATAGGGCAAACGCTGATATATAGGTGAAAACAGCTCTGATTATCCTAAGACTGGTAAAATAAATTCCTTACCCGAGATTAGATGTTATCCAAAAAGATTATTCCAATTCCTGATCGCCATTCCAAATATCGATCACGCTTATTTATTACAGTGTTGGTACTGTAAATACATAATCCACGCGTTTTCCGGGCCGGCGAGCACAATCGATCCTTCAGTTGGCTTGACGGAAAAGTAAAATGAGCAAACTGGCCCGCCCCCCCCTTCAGCAGTGTAAAGTAATGGGGTGCAGTTACACAGGGAGAGACAATAGGGGGCGGTATCTTCCCAATTGAGCTCAGAGAGACTCTGCAGCACTAACCCGAGGCTCGATTGATGAAATATGAATTCAAATCGCCAATAATAAAAAAAAAAAAGGCCAAACAAACGCTAGGTCAAAGGTCGGCATGAACTAACGACAAAACGCGTCCGTGGCACTCAATGTGTTAAATGCCATTTTTTATAGGAAAAAAATAAAATCCAATATTTATGACTTAAAACCAATTTCCGACAATTAGCTACACTAAATGTATTTCTTGATTCAGAACAATTTTATCATGAATGAACAAAACTTTCAATGCGAATGGTTGATTTGAATTTCACAGACTTTGTAAACACCTTGTTAATTGTCAAAAATCGAGCACTTTAAGGACCTTGTGAAGCCTGTATACCTCTCGCTCTGCAGAGGGAGTCACACTTTAAGGACCTTGTGAAGCCTGTATACCTCTCGCTCTGCAGAGGGAGTCACACTTTAAGGACCTTGTGAAGCCTGTATACCTCTCGCTCTGCAGAGGGAGTCACACTTTAAGGACCTTGTGAGGCCTGTATACCTCTCGCTCTGCAGAGGGAGTCACACTTTAAGGACCTTGTGAGGCCTGTATACCTCTCGCTCTGCAGAGGGAGTCACACTTTAAGGACCTTGTGAGGCCTGTATACCTCTCGCTCTGCAGAGGGAGTCACACTTTAAGGACCTTGTGAAGCCTGTATACCTCTCGCTCTGCAGAGGGAGTCACACTTTAAGGACCTTGTGAAGCCTGTATACCTCTCGCTCTGCAGAGGGAGTCACACTTTAAGGACCTTGTGAAGCCTGTATACCTCTCGCTCTGCAGAGGGAGTCACACTTTAAGGACCTTGTGAAGCCTGTATACCTCTCGCTCTGCAGAGGGAGTCACACTTTAAGGACCTTGTGAGGCCTGTATACCTCTCGCTCTGCAGAGGGAGTCACACTTTAAGGACCTTGTGAAGCCTGTATACCTCTCGCTCTGCAGAGGGAGTCACACTTTAAGGACCTTGTGAAGCCTGTATACCTCTCGCTCTGCAGAGGGAGTCACACTTTAAGGACCTTGTGAAGCCTGTATACCTCTCGCTCTGCAGAGGGAGTCACACTTTAAGGACCTTGTGAGGCCTGTATACCTCTCGCTCTGCAGAGGGAGTCACACTTTAAGGACCTTGTGAAGCCTGTATACCTCTCGCTCTGCAGAGGGAGTCACACTTTAAGGACCTTGTGAAGCCTGTATACCTCTCGCTCTGCAGAGGGAGTCACACTTTAAGGACCTTGTGAAGCCTGTATACCTCTCGCTCTGCAGAGGGAGTCACACTTTAAGGACCTTGTGAGGCCTGTATACCTCTCGCTCTGCAGAGGGAGTCACACTTTAAGGACCTTGTGAAGCCTGTATACCTCTCGCTCTGCAGAGGGAGTCACACTTTAAGGACCTTGTGAAGCCTGTATACCTCTCGCTCTGCAGAGGGAGTCACACTTTAAGGACCTTGTGAAGCCTGTATACCTCTCGCTCTGCAGAGGGAGTCACACTTTAAGGACCTTGTGAAGCCTGTATACCTCTCGCTCTGCAGAGGGAGTCACTCTGAAGCCCATGATCCCAGACAGCCGAGACCATTTGGCTAAAAATATGCCATTGCTGCTGCTAACCTATAATATGTAGTCTAGTGTCAAGGTTCTGGAGCAGGTTCTGAGGGGAAGACATACACACGCACACCGAGTGTATGTTGTGCATGATGAAAGTAGATAACAGTGAGCTAAACAGAGAATATGTAGAATGTTGTTAATTCTCTCCCCTCTTGCTCTCCTTTCTTCTGTTATCTTTTCTCTGAGAGATTCTCTCTGATGTCACAAGAGGACCGCATGCCCCCCCTCTCTCTCTCTCTCTCTCTCTCACATGTTTTCCTTCTCCGGTCGACTGACTCGGACCTCGGTGAGAGGGCTAAACACGAGACGGGTAAATAACTCAACGTTTTTTAAAAATAGTATTCGATGTATTTTGTGGCTCTAAAACATTTGTTTACGTCGACAAGGGTTGTGCAGGGTGGAGTGAGCCAGACTTATATTCTGACTCACAATAGAGGATAGTGGTCAGTTGTTTAACACTATAGGGACCAGCCACGAGTTAACTCGTGTTTCGGTGCCATGCGTTGTGGACCAGAGCCACGAGTTAACTCGTGGCAAGTTGTTATTGTTTTATTCCATATTAATAACGCTATTAACGTCCGCGATCGACTTGCAGGACCTACCCGCATATTTGATTTTCGAAACATGCAATACCGGCCAGATCCGCTTAGGGGCGCCATCGCTCCACTGCAGTATCATTGAGGGCGATTGAAAAAAAAATTATTTACTGTCTGTGGGCGTTTCATATGAGCCACGATCCCAAACGAACACCCTCCATCTTTGATCCCGTTACCGAACGCAGATTTCAGATTCATTGATATGATTAAAGTACTATACAAGGACCCATCGGCCAGGATTACAACAGGCACATTCATCTCCGATATCTTTCCGGTATCACGCTCAGCCAGACAGGGTTGCCCTCTTAGTCCCGGACTATTCGATCTATCATTAGAACCATTAGCACAATTTATAAGACAATCCCAACACATAGAACCAATAGTAATCAAGGGCACACATCATAAAATTAGTTTATATGCGGACGACGTAATATTGTTCATGCAAAACCCCAACAACACATTGCCGCATATACTCAAGTTGATGGAGAACTTTGGTGATTTATCGGGATTTAAAATAAATTGGCCTAAGTCGGCTTTTCTTCCTCTTAACATCCGTGCAAAAAAAGACACAACCCTCCCAGGTGCGATACCCATGGTTAAACATTTCAGATGCTTGGGTGTGGAAATATTTCCCACCATAAGACAAACGGTGAAGCACAATTACACAAAAATACAGAACAAAATCAAAGACGACCTGGACAGGTGGGCAAAACTTAAAAACTCAGTACAGGCAAGGGTATCAATAGTTAAGATGGATGTATTACCAAGAATCAATTTCTTCAGCTCAATGCTTCCGTTACCTCCTCCAGAGGGCTACTGGAAAAGATTACAAACCTCCACATACAAATTTATTTGGAATAACAAACCACCTCGCATAAAAAGATCCACCGCACAGAGAAATAAAGCAGACGGTGGCATGGCAGTCCCAGATTTTTTACAATATTTTAAGGCCTTCACATTAAGACCATTGAAGATATGGTTTGACCCCCAGGCTTTGGTATCTTGGAGAGAATTAGAAGAAAACATAGTAGCCCCACAGAGACTGAAAGACATAGCACACACTAAACTTTCAATCAAGCATTGTGAGCGAGAATTTGGCCCAATAATTACCCATGCAATCAGAACATGGCGGGAAACACAAAAGAAATATCCTAACCCTCAAGAATGGCATAATCACACTCCCATATTCAATAACAATGCACTCTTAATGGGAAAACGACCTATAAGATTCCCTATATGGGAAGAGAAAGGCATACACTCATTAGGGGATATTTTTAATAACAAGGGCCTCTGTAGTTATGTCGAAATATGCATAAAGTTTAACCTCACCGAGTCCACATGGCTTTTTTACATACAGTTACGACTTTGTATGAGATCTCACGGTGTTCCATTACTCATACCAATTGAACACCACAGATACCACAAATTTTTCTATGAAAGAGATACATTGGGAGGTTTTGTATCAGGTTTTTATTATCAATTACTAACGTCCTCGTATGAAACCCTTCAACTAGACACTGTCTGGAGGAGGGATATACCAGACCTGGAATATGACTTTGATTGGCAAGGAGCCTGGGCAAATGTCCGACTTACATCAAGGAACCCGGATCATCAACAAATCAATCTGAACTATATTCACAGGACATACTTGACTCCTATAAGGCTGTGCAAAATGGGGCTTATACAAGACTCCAAATGCTCCCAATGTACAAATGGGGACGAAGGAACATTTATGCACATGTATTGGGACTGCCCACCAGTTAAGGCATTCTGGAAAGATGTGTCCCAACAATTATCAATACTCGTATTTTGGAATATACCTGTACACCCCGCGGTATTACTATTGAATGATGTTTTTGAGTTTGCAGTGAATCCACAACTAAAAAGATTGGTTTTATCGGGTATCACAGTAGCTAAAAAACTGATCGCATCACGTTGGTTTCAACCGGAAAAAATGTGCCGAAAAGTGTGGTTTCTTACATATCTCGATGTGATATATCAAGAAATATCTACAGCAAGAATTCTGGGGCTCAATGAATCCAAAATGTCAATGTGGTTAGAAGTGGTGGAGAGAATAAAAGCTAGCTTATAATGGTAGTGTCTGGTTAGGAGTGAGGGATAATGGAGGTACTATCCAAGAGGGGGTCCGGGAGGGGGGGGGTTTGAGCTGGAGCATATGTGTGTAGGGTTTTAGAAAATAGGTATTAGGGGTATATTATATACTAACATTTATATAATTGTAATTTCGCTGGATATACACTGTATACGGTTAAAATGTTATTATAGACTATTTTTGTTTTATCCTGTTTCTGTACTTGCATATATTTTAACCACCTTTACTGAAAGTTTCATTATGCATTGTGTGTTGAGTACTGACTTTTAATAATTTTTTGTTTTGCAATAATAAAAAAAAAATAAAAAAAAAAGATTTCAGCCTGGAATAATGGGATTTATGATCAACCAATGGACATATCGATCTACCATATTCCGATGACTAATTTGCGAAATGCTGCCGGCGATCACATGGGCTGACGGTAGGATACTATTCCCCCAAATTACAGCTGGATTGGACATTGTTTTAAAAACGCAACGTGATCGATCAGTGAAAATGGCTAATTGAACGCACACTGTATTGCTAATCAATAATAGTAATCGGCGTCGCCCGCCGCCCCCATTTCATCCATAGATGCTCTGTAATAGTCCGGATGCTACGCAGTTTGTTTTATTTCATTCGTATATATACAGCAGAAATGGCGTTTGATATAACGTGACTAGCCTTTAGCCTATTATCTAGCTCCCCAGAAAAAAGACTAGGTGAAAACTGCGATAAACCTTATATTCACGGCACTATAAAATGACAACCAACCGATGGATTTTATAATTTTTTTTTATCCACTTTTTTCTCCCATTTTTCTATATTTTCTCCCATCCCAATTTCGTATCATCCAATTCAACCCTCCCCTGTCACAAACACTGTTTCTTGCCTCCCACAAGCCGGCTGCAATGTGGACTAAAGGCGCTCCCATAGTCCAGCAGACTGTACACAGAGCAGACTCCGCGGAGGTCCGCGCGGACTCTTGAGCTTTGATCTCAGCGGACAGCAGACCCACAGCAGACCCACAGGTGCGACGCTCCTATTTTCTGAGGCGCGGACATCCGCGCCGCTGACTTGGTGTCACACAAAACGCTGCTCGGCGTTTTGGTTGACATCGAACTGCATTTAATGTGACGCCGATCTGCATTTTACTCTGACCACTCGCCCCGTGCCAAGAGAGATGTTTGAATGGCTTTTCTAAATGAAGTGTGTAAAATTGCCAGTTTTATTTCGAAATATTGGAAACGGAGATAACATAGAATGTTATCTCCGTTTCCAATATTTTGAAATAAAACTGGTGCTTTTATTTCATGCAATGCGTGTCTTTTCAGCACCACGCGCTGTCCACCTCAAGCCTATACGGTACATTGCATCTCGCTGCCTATATACCTGTTATTCAAGTGCGTAAAACTGCCCGTTTTATTATCGAAATATTGGAAACGGAGATAACATACTCTTTATTTTGACATCGGATGACGACGACATGACAGAAGTTGAACAGCGTGGGGACAATTGTGTAAACTGCCGCGTGACATGTAGGAAATTGGTCCGCGGATGTCCGCTCGACTATGAAGGCTCAAAGAGTCCGCGCGGACCTCCGCGGGGTCTGCTCTGTGTACAGTCTGCTGGACTATGGGAGCGCCTTAAGTCATACATAGCACAAGTCCCCTCCGGTACTTGAGGTAACAGCAGTCGCATCTTTTCACCTGCGCAGCTCGATCTCTCAGTGGCGAGGAGTAACGCGTGGGAGGCTCACGCTGCCCCCGACACTTCCTGATTCTACTGCGCAGGCGCACCAACCGACCTGTAGGAGTCGCTGTCCACAACGCCCGATCCCCACCCATCAGTTTCCCACCCCCTAATACGGCCAATGTGTATTAGTATGAACGACCAGCTAAACTGAAAGCAATGTGGAGCGCTGGGCTCGAACAGGCAAGCCCAGCGTCTCCGTCATTCGTGGCGAGCGCCTTGCCCACTACACCACATAGCCGCCCTGGATTTTTATTTTCTTTAAGCCATTATGAAGGCATGGTTTATGCACTCAAGTGACAATGAGAATGGACAAATAGCAATACTATAAAGTATAATATAGCTGTTAGAAAGTACATCGGTTTGTTGACAACGCTCGGTCCTCTGGCCTATAAATCGGCGCGGGACGCTGGTCGTCAATGTGTTAATGAATAGAGACTCACATTAGAGTATAGTGGTCAGTTGTTTAATGAATAGAGACTCACATTAGAGTATAGAGGTCAGTTGTAGAGTATAGAGGTCCGTTGTTTAGGAATAGGACAGTTAGGAAAGCTTCACTTCCATTGACAAATCAAACTCTTCTAAAAATGTATACAAGCAGGCTATACCCCCCCCCCCCGGGTGTTGTCATGGATCAGAGGGATGAGGTAAATGCCACGAGTTTGAATACAGCTCATTCTCTCTCCAGCCTTTCCCCCCATAAACAAATGCCTCTCTCCCGGGGTGTGAAGGGGCCTCTGACATGGCATGTCGACTATGTGACACTCTGAGCGCTCCACCGACGACAACAACACGGACCAGCCTCTCTGTGGGCATCGCGGCGTCAGGGAGAGGGGGACTTCAACGTGCGCTCACTTAATAATAAAACTCTGAAAATATATATACAAGGACAAATAAACAAGTCCTCTCCTGAAAACGAGACTTACCACGATGAAGTGACAGCGCTGGTAGAGGGAGAGATGTACGGGCCGCATGGTTCCACGTGGAGGATCACCTCTAGTCTACATGATGTGACGCCACTACTGCCCAACACACACAGTCACGCACACTTTGAGAATCAGAGGAAGTGTTGAAAAAGACACTTCCCACTTCTTTCTTCTCCTTTTTCCCCCCCTCAGTGGATCCACCCAGAGAGACTAGCGATAGATCCACCCAGAGAGACCTAGTGATAGATCCACCCAGAGAGACCTAGCGATAGATCCACCCAGAGAGACCTAGTGATAGATCCACCCAGAGAGACCTAGTGATAGATCCACCCAGAGAGACCTAGTGATAGATCCACCCAGAGAGACCTAGTGATAGATCCACCCAGAGAGACCTAGTGATAGATCCACCCAGAGAGACCTAGTCGTAGATCCACCCAGAGAGACCTAGTGATAGATCCACCCAGAGAGACCTAGTGATAGATCCACCCAGAGAGACCTAGTGATAGATCCACCCAGAGAGACCTAGTCGTAGATCCACCCAGAGAGACCTAGTGATAGATCCACCCAGAGAGACCTAGTGATAGATCCACCCAGAGAGACCTAGCGATAGATCCACCCAGAGAGACCTACAGTAGTGATAGATCCACCCAGAGAGACCTAGTCGTAGATCCACCCAGAGAGACCTAGTGATAGATCCACCCAGAGAGACCTAGTGATAGATCCACCCAGAGAGACCTAGTGATAGATCCACCCAGAGAGACCTAGTGATAGATCCACCCAGAGAGACCTAGCGATAGATCCACCCAGAGAGACCTAGTCGTAGATCCACCCACACTAGCGGTAGATGAGAGTGGAGAAAGCTCAGGGTTCAGGAAGACAAAAAAAAAGAAAAGAAAAAGAAACAGGAAGTCGCCTAGCAATGGAAGAAACACAGGAAAACGGGAATCTCCATTAGAAGTGAATGGGAGTGGCGTTTGGTCCCGGAAAACAGGAATAACAAAATTCCAGACTTCCAAATAAGAGAGGAGAATTGCTTTTCAAATCCCATCTCTGAACGCAGCGTCACTTTTTCCCCCCTTGAGATAAAAGTAGATTTTCTCAAAATATAATTGCAAAAATATAAATTCTACTTTTTTTGCCATGAAAAAGTCTCCAAATGAAGTGGAAAAAGTAGCATTCAGAAGCTCTACAGCAATCAGGAGGCGAGGGGCGGGGCTCAGAGGGGGGGCGGGGCTCAGAGGGGGGCGGGGCTCAGAGGCTCTGCGCCATAATGACGTGGTGAAGTCAAGCCCAGCTCTTGACCTTTGTCACATGCCATCCGATCTCTCTCTCTCTCTCTTCCCGGATCGCTCCAATCTCTCCACTGTAAGTGTCCAGGAAGGCATGAAAAGAAAACAGGAAAACAATCTTCAAAACAGGGAGGGGTTTGTGATGATTCAGGGGCACAGTGGTACAGTGGTCAGGCACAGCTGTGTTTGTGATCTGAAGTCAAGAGAGTCAGTTCTTCCAGAGCTCTGTTGGGTTTGGATCCTGCTGGTTAGTTTGTCTCTGTCTGGTTAGTTTGTCTCTGTCTGGTTAGTTTGTCTGTCTGGTTTGTCTCCGTCTGGTTAGTTTGTCTCTGTCTGGTTTGTCTCCGTCTGGTTAGTTTGTCTCCGTCTGGTTTGGATCCTGCTGGTTAGTTTGTCTCTGTCTGGTTAGTTTGTCTCTGTCTGGTTAGTTTGTCTCTGTCTGGTTAGTTTGTCTCTGTCTGGTTAGTTTGTCTCCCTCTGGTGTTTGTTGAAGGTCACCACACGTCCTCTTCCTCTCTCTCTGCTCTCTCTAACAAGGCGCTGCTCTGGAAGCAGAAGTGGCAGAAGAAGGCTTCAGCTGAGCAAAACCACACCGCCGTCACAGAGTCAATTCAGTTTTGTCCGTTTAAATCCGAGTCATCCATATCTAGTGAAGCGATTCGGGGGGGGGGGGGGGGGGGGTAAAAAAGATAATATCCCAGAGAGGTTCACCTCTGACCCTTGACCTTTTCCCTCCGTCCCGGGTTGAGGAGCGAGTGGCGACAAGATGACGGATGTCTCACTTTGTTTGCTTGTAACGAACTTTGACAAAGTACTAGAAGCACAAACACCAGCACACTGAGGAGCTCACACGGACGAGGAGGCCGGGTGGTACACTCAGGGCGCTGACGTATACACTCCCTGTGTGTGTGTGCGTGTGTGTGTGTGTGTGTGTGTGTGTGTGTGTGTGTGTGTGTGTGGGGGGGGGTGCGGAGAGGAGCTCTAAACAACAGGGTCATTATGAAGCGTTGGGTCATATGATGGAAGACCTCATTGGTTATATTTTGGTCTCTATGGGACTCAAACTCAGTTTTTGAAAAGAGAGAGAGAGAGAGAGAGAGAGAGAGAGAGAGAGAGAGAGAGAGAGACCACCCATAGAAGAGAAGGACAAAATCAAAAGAAAACCGAACTCAAGAAACGTGTCAATTTCAGCTATAAAGATCAGAGAGGAGATCAGGAGAGAGATCAGAGAGAGATCAGAGAGAGATCAGAGAGAGATCAGAGAGGAGATCAGGAGAGAGATCAGAGAGATCAGAGAGGAGATCAGAGAGAGATCAGAGATAGATCAGAGAGGAGATCAGGAGAGAGATCAGAGAGAGATCAGAGAGAGATCAGAGAGAGATCAGAGAGAGATCAGAGAGAGACCAGAGAGGAGATCAGGAGAGAGATCAGAGAGAGATCAGAGAGAGATCAGAGAGAGATCAGAGAGAGATCAGAGAGGAGATCAGAGAGATCAGAGAGAGATCAGAGAGAGATCAGAGATCAGAGAGAGATCAGAGAGAGATCAGAGAGAGATCAGGGGAGATCAGAGGACAGGTCAGGAGATCAGAGGACAGATCAGGAGATCAGAGGACAGATCAGGAGATCAGAGGACAGGTCAGGAGATCAGAGGACAGATCAGGAGATCAGAGGACAGATCAGGAGAGAGATCAGAGGGGCGAGGCTCAGAGGGGCGGGGCTCAGAGGGGCGGGGCTCAGAGGGGACAGATCAATACAGCGATATACAGTGAAACTCTGTGTGCTGATATTGATATATAATGTCAGTCTTTTTTTGCTCGACAATCCCATATTACTGCAATAAAGAAATATTGGAATGAGGTGAACAGAATGAACATGTTTTTTTTTTTTTTTATTGATCTTTTTCCCCCTCCATTTTCCTCCGATTTTCTCCCATCCCAATGTTAGTCGTTATGCCAATTCCCAATCCCCTTCCTGGTCGCTGCGCACTTACCCCCCACAGTCAGATCATCTGGGAGAGTGGAGGCTACCACGTGCTTCCTCCGACACACGTCCAGCCAATCAACCGCTTCTTTTCACCTGGCAGCGCGGATCCTCCCTGAGAGGGCGTAGCGTGTGGGAGGATCACACTATCCCACTCAGGTCCCATCCGCGCTTAGCAGGCGCCCCGACCGAACTGTAGGAGTCGCTGTTTACAACGACCCGGACCCACCCCGCCAGCTTCTCCCACCCTCTAATACTGGCAATTAGGGCTGCAACGATTAGTCGACATAATCGACGACGTCGATTATAAAAAAATCGTAGACGAGAAATTGTTGCGTCGATTAGTCATTAAAAAAAAATTATTTATTTAATTTTTTTTTTTTGTGCACTACCTATCTTTGTGAGAGTGGCTTCTCAGGGTTCCAGACAACATCATAACATGATGATCCCATAGCAAATTTTGGACATTGAAAACATTGTTCCCCTGCAGGAGATGATGATCAGACTAGACACACAATATATTACACACGCACTCCTCTCACTCACACACAGCGATCAGAGTAAGACACACACATACACACTCCTCTCACTCACACACAGCGATCAGAGTAAGACACACACATACACACTCCTCTCACTCACACACAGCGATCAGAGTAAGACACACACACATACACACTCCTCTCACTCACACACAGCGATCAGAGTAAGACACACACACATACACACTCCTCTCGCTCACACACAGCGATCAGAGTAAGACACACACACATACACACTCCTCTCACTCACACACAGCGATCAGAGTAAGACACACACACATTCACACTCCTCTCACTCACACACAGCGATCAGAGTAAGACACACACATACACACTCCTCTCACTCACACACAGCGATCAGAGTAAGACACACACACATTCACACTCCTCTCACTCACACACAGCGATCCGAGTAAGACACACACACATTCACACTCCTCTCTCTCACACACAGCAATCAGAGTAAGACACACACACATTCACACTCCTCTCACTCACACACAGCGATCAGAGTAAGACACACACACATACACAAATTACACAGTACACACCTCACTCACACAGCGATCAGAGTAAGACACACACACATACACAAATTACACAGTACACACCTCTCACTCACACAGCGATCAGAGTAAGACACACACACAAATTACACAGTACACACACTCCTCTCACTCACACAGCGATCAGAGTAAGACACACACACATACACACATACACACACGGACTCCTCTCACACACAGCAAACAAAATACCTAGAAGTCTGTCTGATCTGACTCATCCCCCTCTCCCCTTACAGCTGTTCCACGTCACCCTCCTGGTCCTGGACCAAGTTACAGCCCCATCAGCCGCGGTGCTGGGGGCAGATGCTGCTAGTTATTTTTCTTTTTTATTATTATTTTTTTTGTTATTTAAAGTACACTTCCACTTTAATTTGTATTATTTAATTTATTTATCTTGTTATGAGTGATTGCTGTATTGTTCTTCAAATACATTTTCATTTAAAGTGGCTTAAAGATCCAAATTCAAATGTTTCATGAGTCATTATTTTAATTTGCTATGGGATCATCATGTTATGATGTTGTTGTTTGGTCCTGACAAGAGTCTCAAAGTCTGGGGTGATGGTAGACAAGCAACTCTGAGGTCATGCTCAATGTCCAATCTGTTCCTCTGCTCTGTCTTCAGCTGGACCAGAGCTGAGAAGCCACTTTCACAAAGATAGGTAGTTTAAAAAAAAAAAAAAAAAAAAAAATTATATCCTTTATTTTTAATTTTTTTTTACATAATTGGTTTTCGATTAGTCGACTAATCGAAAAAATAATCGACAGATTAGTCGACTACCAAATTAGTCATTAGTTGCAGCCCTACTGCCAAACCACAGAATGAACATGTTAAACAAATGTTGTATATAATGTTTTCCATTGGGGACATAATTTGCAGTTGAAAAAAGGCATATACTGTATATATATCACAGCATTACAATGCCAGGACTCTAGTGGCTATATATATATATATATATATCACAGCATTACAATGCCAGGAATCTAGTGCCGTGATAATAATGGTATCGCGGGGTCTCGGATTATTCCCACCCTGACTAATAGGAGCAAAGCCTGCCCCCTATTCAACCTCCCTGAAAACAGGTCAAAGGTGGTCAATCTGGGGGTTGGGAATGGAGAAGCATTAACCTCTGCGGGTCTCATTTAGGCTCCTCTGAATGAATGAATAAATGAATAAATAAATAAGTAAATAAGTAAATAAATAAATAAATAAATAAACAAATAAGTAAATAAGTAAGTAAATAAGTAAATAAGTAAATAAGTAAATAAAATGTAGCCTAATTAGGCCAATTAATTTAATTAAAAGGTAAATGGATATAAATCAGCCCAGAGTTCTTTCCTGTGGGATGCCGAGGCGTTTCTTGACCCCTGTGCAGCATGCAGCAGTGAATCCACTCACCCTGACGGGAACCAGTCCATTTAACTCATTAACTGCCTTACGGGCCAGGATGCCTCAGCTCACAGGGCCAGAGGGCTCTGGAGTGTTGAGCCTCCCGCCAGCCAACATTCTGAATCAGTTCACTTTGAAAGAGACTTTCACTAGAAATCCTATATATTTTTTAGTTTTTAAGATGTATAATTGACCAACATTTAGATCATTCTTTTATTTAATTTGTTTTCCGTTTTTCTCCCCTCCCAATGTTAGTCGTTATGCCAATTCCCAATCCCCTTCCTGGTCGTTGCGCACTCTACCCCCTACCGTCGGTCTGGCAGCGCGGACTCTCACTGGGAGAGTGTAACGTGTGGAAGGTCACACTACCTCTCTTAGATCCTTCCCTCGCTGTGCAGGCGCCCCGACCGAACTGTAGGAGTCGCTGTCCACAACGACCCAGACCCACCCACCGGCCAATCGAGTCAGTATGACGGCCGGCCAAGCCAGAAGCAACGCTGACAGCTGGATTCGAATCGATACCAGTGTCTCTTGCGTTGGTGATGAGCGCCTTGTCCGCTGCGCCACCCAGACGCCTAGATCATTCTTTTTATGTAGATGTTTTTTAAAATAAAAACATTTTACAAACTATCTAAGTCTCTATTCCTTTTTTTCTACTTTTTCTCCCATTTTTCGATTTTTCTCCCATCCCAATTTCGTATCGTCCAATTCTACCCTCCCCTGTCTCGAACGCTGTTAGGCCATGCCTCCCACAAGCCAGCTGCAATGTGGACGAAGCCTTACATCACGTGTCCCCTCCGGTACTCGAGGAAGCAGCCGTCGCATCTTTTCACCTGCACAGCGCGATCTCTCAGCGGCGAGGGTCTGCGTTTGGAGGGCACGCCGCCCCCGTCGCTTCCTGATTCTGCTGTGCAGGCGCACCAACCGACCTGTAGGAGTCGCTGTCCACAACGTCCGATGCCCACCCATCAGCTTCCCACCCCCTAATACTGCCAATTGTATTAGTATGAACGACCAGCCAAGCTGATAGCAATGCGGAGAGCTGGGCTCGAACTCAGTGTCTCCTGCATTGGTGGCGAGCGCCTTGCCCACTACACCACTTAGCCGCCCCCTAAGTCTCTATTCCTAAACAACTGACCTCTATACTCTAATGTGAGTCTCTATTCCTAAACAACTGACCTCTATACTCTAATGTGAGTCTCTATTCCTAAACAACTGACCTCTATACTCTAATGTGAGTCTCTATTCCTAAACAACTGACCTCTATACTCTAATGTGAGTCTCTATTCCTAAACAACTGACCTCTATACTCTAATGTGAGTCTCTATTCCTAAACAACTGACCTCTATACTCTAATGTGAGTCTCTATTCCTAAACAACTGACCTCCATCAACACAAACTGCTGGTTTTATTATTTTGGATAAAGCTAAGCTAGCTAACATTTTGCAGTAAATTCCAGCAACGATCTCACACCTTGCACTATTTCAAAGGGAGATTTTAAAGAGAGTGTTCTGTGTCACTGGCACAAACAGGCACTTTTGGTGGACATAATATTTTGGTGGTAACCGAATAATAAAAAATAAATATATATATAATAATAGAAATAGACCACCCTCAAAAACTCCAGTTCAATTGAAACAGCGAGTACTAGTAATCGATTACTCACAAACATCCCTAGTGAAAAACACATTAGTAATTGTGCCATATAGTGACACAACAAGCCCATATAGTGACACAACAAGCCCATAGTGACACAACAAGCCCATATAGTGACACACAACAAGCCCATATAGTGACACAACAAGCCCATAGTGACACAACAAGCCCATATAGTGACACACAACAAGCACATATAGTGACACAACAAGCCCATAGTGACACAACAAGCCCATAGTGACACAACAAGCACATATAGTGACACAACAAGCCCATAGTGACACAACAAGCCCATATAGTGACACAACAAGCCCATAGTGACACAACAAGCCCATAGTGCCACACAACAAGCCCATATAGTGACACAACAAGCCCATATAGTGACACAACAAGCACATATAGTGACACAACAAGCCCATAGTGACACAACAAGCACATATAGTGACACAACAAGCCCATAGTGACACAACAAGCCCATATAGTGACACACAACAAGCACATATAGTGACACAACAAGCCCATATAGTGACACAACAAGCCCATAGTGACACAACAAGCCCATAGTGCCACACAACAAGCCCATATAGTGACACAACAAGCCCATATAGTGACACAACAAGCCCATATAGTGACACAACAAGCCCATATAGTGACACAACAAGCCCATATAGTGACACAACAAGCCCATATAGTGACACAACAAGCCCATATAGTGACACACAACAAGCCCATATAGTGACACAACAAGCCCATATAGTGACACAACAAGCCCATATAGTGACACAACAAGCCCATATAGTGACACAACAAGCCCATATAGTGACACAACAAGCCCATATAGTGACACAACAAGCCCATATAGTGACACAACAAGCCCATATAGTGACACAACAAGCCCATAGTGACACAACAAGCCCATAGTGACACAACAAGCCCATAGTGACACAACAAGCCCATAGTGACACAACAAGCCCATATAGTGCCACACAACAAGCCCATAGTGACACAACAAGCCCATAGTGACACACAACAAGCCCATAGTGACACAACAAGCCCATATAGTGACACAACAAGCCCATATAGTGACACAACAAGCCCATATAGTGACACAACAAGCCCATAGTGACACAACAAGCCCATATAGTGACACAACAAGCCCATAGTGACACAACAAGCCCATATAGTGACACAACAAGCCCATATAGTGACACAACAAGCCCATAGTGACACAACAAGCCCATAGTGACACACAACAAGCCCATATAGTGACACAACAAGCCCATATAGTGACACAACAAGCCCATAGTGACACACAACAAGCCCATAGTGACACAACAAGCCCATAGTGACACACAACAAGCCCATATAGTGACACACAACAAGCCCATAGTGCCACAACAAGCCCATATAGTGACACAACAAGCCCATATAGTGACACAACAAGCCCATAGTGACACACAACAAGCCCATATAGTGACACACAACAAGCCCATAGTGACACAACAAGCCCATATAGTGAGACAACAAGCCCATAGTGACACACAACAAGCCCATAGTGACACAACAAGCCCATAGTGACACACAACAAGCCCATATAGTGACACACAACAAGCCCATAGTGCCACAACAAGCCCATATAGTGACACACAACAAGCCCATAGTGACACAACAAGCCCATATAGTGAGACAACAAGCCCATAGTGACACAACAAGCCCATAGTGACACACAACAAGCCCATATAGTGCCACACAACAAGCCCATAGTGCCACACAACAAGCCCATAGTGACACAACAAGCCCATATAGTGCCACACAACAAGCCCATATAGTGACACACAACAAGCCCATATAGCAGGGTTCGAAATTAACGGGGGCTTGGAGCAAAATGCCCACCAAAATTGACCAAATGCCCTCGAAAATCAGTTAAGGGGGGCAAGAAAAGCCCCCGACAGTTTACTAATTATATATATAATTATATATATGCTCTACAGTGCGAGCATTTCCCTCGTATTTGCCCCTAATAATATGTGTGTGTGCAAACCGGAAAAATCATTTACTTGCAGTGTGCGAGACGAGTGAATATTACAAAACAGCTCCGCTGTTAATAGTTCAGAAACTGGACTGAAATTCAGTTTTTGGGTGGAATGCAAGGAGGGAGGGAGGCGGGGCCCGCTGCGTGTTACAGGGTGCTTGAGAGGTGCGAACGCAGACAGACAGAGAGCTCAGCTTTCATCAAGCATGCATAGTGTAACATTAAGTTACACTGCTATCTTAACGTTAGCAAGCTAAGCATCTGCATAGCGCAACCTGTGTAACGTTAAGTAACTTGTGTTCGGCGGGGAAAGACCGTTCCATTTGTAACACAACTCCAAAGAATAACATCCAAATCCGATCCCGATGCGCATTTCCTTGATCGATCTGGCCAGAGCCTATACTCACAAACGTTCCAGTGCCGTCTTCGGGATGATTTTAAGAGGCCCCCCCCCCGATTCCCATCTCCATCCGAGGGGTGGATGTGGAGATGGTGGACTCATACAAATTCCTTGGGGTACACCTGAACAATAAACTGGACTGGTCGGATAACACAGAGGCCCTCTACAGGAAGGGACAGAGCAGGCTGTTCTTCCTGAGGAGACTCAGGTCCTTCAATGTGTGCAACAGACTGCTGCAGTCTTTTTACCAGTCTGTTGTGGCCAGCATCCTCTTCTATGCTGTGGCATGCTGGGGAGGCTACATCAACTCAAGGGACACCAACAAGCTCAACAAGCTGGTGAGGAAGGCTAGCTCCGTGGTGGGAGTCGAGCTACCTAGACTTGAGGTGATGGCAGAGAGGGGGATGATAAGGAAGCTGGCTGCCATCATGGAGAACCCCTACCACCCCCTCTACGACGAGCTAGTCAAGATGAGAAGCTCGTTCAGCCACAGACTCATTCCCCCACGACACTCAACTAACCGCCTCGGACAGTCCTTCATACCAGCGGCCATCAGGCTCCACAACAGTGGGCAGCGACTAGCAGCCTCCAGGCTCCACAACAGGGCGCAGCGACAGCGACTGCTACCAGACATTGACCTGGGACTTATAGGAACCCAAGGAGGACAACCTACACAACACTACCATAGGCTTACTGCACCTTATGTGGACACTGTGATACTGTGATACTGTGAATAATGTATATTTCAGTGGATACCGTGATACTGTGAATAATGTATACTCAGTAGACATTTGAGATGGCGCCGCAACGAACGGCTGCCTGTCTGTGCGCTCCGTCGAGACTGTGCTTACTTTTGTTAATATTTATAGTTTTTAGAGTTTTGTTTGTACCAACTGTTGGTGCATTTAATGTATATGACCGTCAGTCACTCATAGACATTGGATTACGGGAAACTTACCAACTGGATTACTCACTGGACCAGCTTTCCGAACCGCAACAATGGCCTGAAGAAATTCTCCGGAGATTAGGACCAGATCCTTTGTTCCTTGATCCCAGGAAAAGAGGACCCAGACGACGAGGAAAGAGAGCTGGAGTCCGTAACAGGCTGAGAACCAGGCGGCACAGGACACCACTACCCAGTATATTGCTAGCCAATGTACAATCAATTGACAATAAACTGGATGACATCCGAGCAAGGATTCAATATCAAAGAGACGTTAGGGACTGCAACGTTCTCTGCTTCACCGAAACGTGGCTCACACCGGAGGTTCCAGACCACGCAATTCAACCAGCCGATCACTTCTTTATCCATCGCAAGGATCGGACAGCAGCAGAGTCCGGTAAACAACGTGGAGGAGGTATTGCCTTCATGTTTAACAAAAATTGGAGCGATCCAACTAACGTGAAGGAATTATCCAACCACTGCTCCCCAGAACTGGAATATATAACCATCAAGTGTCGTCCTTTCTTCCTCCCGAGGGAGTTAACGGCGATCGTCCTGATCGGAGTGTATATTCCACCGCAAGCCAGCAACAAGGTTGCGCTCTCCAGACTACACGACGAGGTAAATAGAATACAAGTGGCGAACGTTAACGCCGCCATTTTAGTGCTGGGTGATTTCAATAGCGCCAATCTGAGAAAGGTATTACCTGACTTCTATCAGCATGTGACTTGCAACACCAGAGGCGGTAACATCCTAGATCACTGTTACACGCAATTTAAAGGTGGCTACAAGGCTCATTCTGATAGTGGCTTTGGTAAATCAGATCACGCGTCAATCTTTCTTTCACCAAAGTACAAACAGAGAATTAAAAGTACTCCTGTAGTCTCGCGAGAGGTGCAGAAATGGGATTTGACGTCAGAGGAGACGCTCCGGTCTGTGTTTCACGGCACAGACTGGAATGTGTTCCGCGACACAGATAACATTAATGTCTACACGGAGACAGTGCTGGACTATGTTTGTACTAGGGTGAAAGAAACAATCCCCACTACCACAATGAGAGTTTACCCAAATCAAAAACCCTGGGTAGACAAATCCGTCCGTGAAGCTCTGAGAGAGCGCACCAAAGCATACAACGACGGCCTAGTGGCAGGCAACATGAATGACCACAAGGTGGCGCGATACAACGTAAGGAGGACAGTGTCAGAGGCCAAACGACGCTACAGGGATAAAATTGAACTCCAGTTTGAACAAGCTGACTCTAGAGCTATGTGGCAGGGGCTCAAAACGATGACAGACTACAAAGGCGCCTCCCTCAAACTGAACAGTGACATCTCCTTAGCAAATGACCTCAATACCTTCTATGCGAGGTTTGATGCTGGTAATAACAACACCAGCTCACAAGCCACGGCAATGGGGGGGGGGGGGGTCGGCTGCTGATGGAGGCGCAGTGTTCAGGGTAACAGAGCATGAGGTGAGGCGGACCTTTAAAAAAGTGAATATCAGGAAGGCAGCAGGTCCGGACGGCATCCCCGGCCGCGTCCTAAAAGTCTGTGCCGACCAACTGGCCCCAGTATTCACTGACATATTTAACCTGTCCTTAGAACAGGCTGTCATCCCCACCTGCCTGAAGAAGTCCACTATTATCCCTGTACCCAAAAAATCCAAGCCTGCTTGCCTCAACGACTACCGCCCTGTAGCTCTCACCTCCATAGCCATGAAGTGCTTTGAGAAGCTAGTAAAGGGCTACATCTGCTCCTCCCTCCCCATCAACATGGACCCCCTGCAATTTGCATACCGCCCCAACAGGTCCACGGAGGACGCCATAGCCCATGTGCTGCACACAGCAGCATCACACCTGGACAAGAGGCAGGGGAACTATGTGAGAATGCTATTCATCGACTACAGCTCGGCATTCAATACCATAGTCCCCTCCATACTCATAGCCAAGCTCAGGGACCTGGGCTTGGGCTATGACCTCTGCCAGTGGGTCTTGGACTTCCTGACTGGCAGACCCCAGGTGGTGAGAGCAGGCAACTGCACCTCCTCATCCATCACCCTCAACATAGGGGCCCCCAGGGCTGTGTTCTGAGTCCCCTCCTCTACTCCCTGTACACACACGACTGTGTGGCTCAGCGGAGTAGCAATACAATCATCAAATTTGCTGACGACACAGTGGTGGTGGGCCTGATCTCTGCCAACGACAAGAGGGCCTACCTGGAAGAGGTCAAGGTCCTGGCGGGATGGTGCCAGGAAAACAGCCTCTCCCTGAACGTCAGCAAAACAAAGGAGATGATTGTGGACTTCAGGAGGTCGGGGGTCAAGGACTACAGCCCCCTCAGCATCGACGGGGCACCGGTTGAGAGAGTCAACAGCTTTAAGTACCTCGGAGCCTACATATCCGAGGACTTGACATGGACCACACACATTGACAGTGTTGTGAAGAAGGCACGACAACGCCTCTACTTCCTCAGGCGCCTAAGGAAGTTCCAAGTCAGTCAGAAGATCCTTAAGAACTTCTACTCATGTACAATAGAGAGCATCTTGACCGGCAACATCACCTCCTGGTTTGGGAATAGCACTGCACAAGACCGAAGCAGACTACAAAGAGTGACACGTTCAGCCGAACGCACAATTGGAGGGGGGCTCCCCACCCTCCAGAACATTTACAACAAGCGTTGCACGGGCAAGGCTAAGAGAATCATTAAAGACTCCAGTCACCCGAACAACTGCCTCTTTGAACTGCTGCGGTCAGGCAAGCGATACCGGAGTCTCAAGGCGAGCACAGAAAGACTCAGAAGAAGCTTCTATCCCCAGGCCATCAGGCTGCTAAACGAACAATGAATGAACACTACACAACAACAACCACCAAACGCACATAGCACACACATCCACACGCACACACTCACTTTAAACAAACACACTGTAGCACCCACTCCACACACTTTATAGCACACACCCACTTTAAACAAACACACTGTAGCACCCACTCCCCACACTTTATATTTATTGATGAAGGATTGCACTACAACTCGTACACCTTACTGTAAATTGTACCTAAAATTGTACCTCATCCCATTTCTGCTTTGCACTAGATAGTACTGTACATTAGTACACTGCATAGTATTGTATATTATATGGTAACTCAGAACATTGTACATATGTCTATACCGAACACTGTGACCTCATTTTTCTTCTTCTAAATTACATGCTATATTATGTTATTTGATACTATCTTGTCTAGCACAGTCTCTGGAGCGTAACAGTAAGAAGCATTTTGTATGAAAGTATTCTGTACTTCTGTATGACAACTATTAAAGAACTTGAGATAGTAAATTATAACACTACCTCACGCATACTGCACCTTATGTGACACTGTGAATAATGTGAATATTTCTTCAGCTAGTCAGATAGTAAATTATATTGACCATATTGACCAAATTGTTTACACTGCCTGTGTTGTTATTACTACCTGTACACTGTGTTGTTTACTACCTGTACCCCCCCCACTCCCCCCCCCATGCTGCTATGATGCCTGAATTTCCCCAAGGGGATCAATAAAGGAATATCTTATCTTATTATCTTATCTTAATCCAAACGTCCATTCAAAACTTGTATTATGAAATAATTCTGGGATGTCTGACTATTTCCCTATGCATTGGTGCGAGTTCAGCTGACAGTCCATAGAGTCCATGACATAAGTTCATGAGATGCTCTGTTCTTTTGTTGTGTTTGAGGTGGATGTTGTTGCGTGTGTGGGGTTTTTCATGTATCAATTTGAAACAAGCCTCTTGACTGTTGGAATTAGGGATGTTAAAAATAAAATAGCTAATATATTATTCAATATTAGACATTCATTGATCCAGAGGCAACCGGCTATTCGTCTGCTATTTGTAGATATATCAAGACAACACAACTTGCCCTCAGGGACAATCATATTTAATCTATTTAGATAGAGTATGTATGTATTATTTACAGATAATTGAAGGTACCTCAAAACATGAAACCAAGCCATGTCACACATCGTGTGTGTGTGTGTGTGTGTGTGTGTGTGTGTGTGTCTGTGTGTGTGTGTCTGTGTGTGTGTGTGTGTGTTACTTGAACAATTGTCACTGTGCTCCTAAATTTGTATTTAGATTTAATTTATTAACATTTTATTTAGGAGCACATGTGCTCCTTGGGAAAAAGGTTAGCGTAGAGCCCTATATATGGAGACATTAACATTACGTTATCAAACATAGGGACGAAGACTGTAAAAAAAAGTCTCAACAATGTTTTATAATCTTTATGTTAATTTTAATTATAAAAATGTTGTGCCCCCGAAATACAAAAAAAAAAACCCGAAAATCAATTAAGGGGGGCAAAAAAAGCCCATGAAAAAAAATGATAACCCCACTGGCCTGTAAGATAACCAATTAGGCCAACAGTGCTGCTGTGCTGACCCCATCCTGACCTCTGGCCCCTGGCCCCCCTGAGGTCACTGTCTACAGATTTCCCCACTGGCCTGTAAACATCCGTCACGATGACATGACGACTAATAATAATGACTGAAAACGTGTCCATCACCGTGTAGGAATATAGCGCAGGAACATGTGGATCAGGACGGGAGCGCGGCTCCGACAGTATGTGAGCCTGTCAGTGATCCTGTCAGCAGATCTCAGTCCTCTGTAGCCCCGCCCCCCAGGCCAAGCTGTCATCAGGTCACCCAATCCTCTGTAGCCCCGCCCCCCAGGCCAAGCTGTTATCAGGTCACCCAATCCCACTGGCACACAGAGACCATTGATCTCTCTCTCTCTCTCTCTCTCTCTCTCTCTCTCTCTCTCTCTCACACACACACACACACACACACACACACACGCACACACACACGCACACGCACACACACACATGCACACGCACACACACACGCACACACACGCACACACACACATGCACACACACACATGCACACACACATGCACACACACACACACACACACACACACACACACACAATGCTGCAGTCCCATCTGCAGTGGCTCCATTTACACCAGAGAATAGGGCCGGGGGGGAAATATATTAAAAAATAAAAATCTATATCAAATCTAGGGATGCTCCCTCATAGTGTATTGTTTGATTAATGGCTCTGTTTGGTGCCAGTCCACCAAGACTTATTCTGTGGTCCCCACTTTTGTTTGAATACGTTCTTTCCTGAAAATTGACAAGCGCACCAACCCGTTCACTGCCGCACTACCAAACCGTTAACACTTTCACCGCGATAATACAGAAGGTTAACCCTTTCACTGCCACACAACAGCAGGTTAACCCTTTCACTGCCACACTACAGAACTAAGGTTAACCCTTTACTATGACACTGCAGACGGTTAGCACTAGGGGTGTAACGATGCATCGATTACAGCACTAGGTAGTGTAGTGGGCAAGGCGCTCGCCATCAACGCTGGAGACGCTGGGTTCGAATACAGCTCTCGGCGTTGCTATCAGCTTGGCTGGTCGTTCATACTAACACAATTGGCAGTGTTAGGGGTGGGAAAGCTGATGGGTGGGTCCTGGGCGTTGTGGACAGCGACTCCTACAGTTCGGTCGGGCGCCTGCACAGCGAGGGTAGGATCTGGAGGGAGGTAGTGTGACCTTCCACACGTTACACTCTCCCGGTGAGAATCTGCACTGCCGGCTGGCTGCACATGCGTCGGAGGAAAGCATGTGACAGTCTCCGGCCTCCCGGACCAACAGTAGGGGGCAGGCCACGTGAGCGGATCGGCGCGGGCGAGAAATCCGCTCTTCGCTCTTTAAAGCTTGGTCCGCTCCGCTAATCGCTCATGTTGACCCCGCCCCCAAGTCGCTCTCCGCTCGCTCACCGCTCACCTTGAATCGAGCGCTCCCCGCTCCCCGCGCCACATCGCTCTGCAGATTTTTTTTTTTGGAGCATGGTGTAAATTAGCTCAAACTACAACAGTCTACACCTCCTGGGCCCCTTAACAATTGTTTGTATTGAGCCGCATTGTAATTGTACCCATTCTGCAATGTTAAATAACGTTGTTTATCCATTCACTAGCTCTATTATGCGATGATAGCTAGCCTAGCCACACTGCTATGGTCGCTGCCATTAACATTAGCATGTAAGCTAACGACAACAACAATGGCGTCAAAACTTTTTCTAACAGGATGTGAGTGACAAAGCCTGAACAGGATATCACAGGTTCACCCTTCTCATTGGTTGAAAATGGCCTTCATGTTTGTACATCGCCATCTGTTGCTTTAGCATTGTACTACATGTATATTACATCAGTGTTAAACCACTGTGAGCGGCCCGGAGTGGATTGGAGCGGAGGAGAACTCTCGCTCCGGACGTCGCGCCGACCCATTTTAAAACCCACTCCTCGCTCACGTCAAAACCGCCCGCTCCGCTCCCCGCGCCGCTCACGTGCACTGGTAGGGGGGAGTGCGCAACAACCAGGAAGGGGGTTGGGAATTGGCATAACGACTAACAGTGGGATGGGAGAAAAATCGGAAAAAGGAGGGGGGGGGAAAGAGTAAAAAAAAAAACTATATCAATTTGTATGAATTAGTATTATTTATGTTACTTAAATAAATTGTTAATAGATAATATTTTGTTTCAGTTCATACATTGTAAATTTTTCTAAAAAAATTATAAAAATTATAATAAATACAAATCTAACCCTAACTAACCATACTGTCATGCACTTGTCCTAATAAACTAACCTACACTGTAGCACTCAACACTTTGATGAACATTGTTACTCAGCTGATAGAGTTGTGTCCTTCCTGATGACTTGTCGTACAGAACTTGTAAGTAGTAGTAACTAAGGGCAGAACCCTGCAGCGTCAGTCTGCTGATTTCTACCCATTTACACGAGAAAAATAATCTCTCATTTCTGTTAAAGGAAAACTCCAACATTTTGGGAAATTAGCTTATTTGCCAGCTACCCTGGAGTTAGACAAGAAGATACATACCTTTTTCTTCTCTGTGCATGCAGTAGGAGTAGGAAGACGTTGGGAACTAGGCTAATGGAGGAACCTACTTCCAGTGACTGACGCTAAGCTAGGCTAACGGTGCGTGTCTTCCTACTCCTACTGCATGCACAGAGAAGAAAAAAGTATGTGTCTTCTTGTCTAACTCCAGGGTAGATGGCAAATAAGCTAATTTCCCAAAATGTTGGAGTTTTCCTTTAAAGAGACTCTTGGAAACTGGATGTGAACAGTCACACTTCTTAAATAGGGCCAGAGCGTCTCACTCTCTCAGCATCAGGCTGTAATAGGTCATAGTTCATCTGATCCGAGATCCAAACTAATAGGTGGCATGTGTGTGTGTGTGTGTGTGTGTGTGTGTGTGTGTGTGTGTGTGTGTGTGTGTGTGTGTGTGTGTGTGTGTGTGTGTGTGTGTGTATGTTATAGGCGTGGGGAAGGGTAGATCTGAGCAGAGGTCACGTCCTGTCTTTGTGAACACAGCGGCCTATAGACGGGCAGCCGGGTTGACGTGTCCTTGAACAACAGGAAAACATCACGTGATGTCGCCATGAGGTTCACCACCAGGAAACAAACAAGTGCGTCGTCACAAGAGGAGGGCGGTCTGGTGGAGGTGACGAGCGTCAACAACTCAATGCACGGAGATACATTACTGCTAGAGAGGGAATCAATCCACTGTGAGGAGGAACACAGTCATATGATCTCATGATAGTTCCCATCAATATCACTCAGTGATACTGTAGTATATTGCTTAATAATATACACAATGTACTCAAGATGATGTCGTTAGTAAATCTATGAAGTGATAGTGTAGTATATTACTTAATATACATAATTGACTAAACATATTAGTAATTGTGCCATATACTGTAGTAACACACAAGAAGCCCATGACCCAGTTAGGCGTTCCATCCGTAAAACGCTGCTGTAGTGAATTCACTCAATGATCCCATTAAACCAACAACCCATGTCACCTTCTAGGCTTCTGCAGTATATATTCACCACTGGACACTGAAATTTCGTTTATTCGCTATATCTATTCATAATTCATAGCTGCAGCCTCTGGTATCCCCTTCAGAGCCTGTCTGAGCTGGCAGACGGTCAACACCGCCCTCTACTGCCAGGCGGAGCTATTGCATCTCATTCAAAATGGGATGGTGTGTTTTAGGAGGCGATCTGAGCCAGGCGGTCGGGGTTTAAATATTCAGGCGAGCCACTTCTATACAACGATGGCATCGAACAGTAACTCCGCCCGCCCGTCATTGTGAACCGGTCGGTAGTGTGGTACGGACCTCCACAAGTATTATTTGGAATTGCGATCAGATAGTTGGATTATCTCTTTTGCATTACATCAGATGCAAGGTACGAAGATTATATATGAATTTGATCGTTGATCTGACATTTATTTCTACCCCGATCATAGCTATCTGTGTGGACCGTGTATGGCTGTTTACCGTTGGGTAGGAGGGGGGGGGGGGCGAGAGCCCCACTACGGCGGTCATTTCATGTATGGACGAGGAGACATAATAATGATAATCTAGCGTTGATTTCAGGATGATTAGATATTCAGCCGAAAAATTACAACGTGATGACTGGATTACAGTAAAATGCATTTTTCGCGCCTTTTTCCTGGAATTACTGAAAAACACCCAAACCATACTCAATTCAAAACGGTATAAAACGGAAATGTACGGATGAAAAAACAATCTGTCTCGGGCATGTTGACTTGAAGCAACTCACTGAGACCCGACGGCGTTATTAGACCCATAGATATAATATAAGATATATTTTAAGCACTCGCAAATGTCACAGTCTAAAACTATATCCATTGAATAAAGACCTGCCGATGAATAGGGGCAGGGCTGTACACTGCAACGAGATGATCGCAAATTGCCCCTTAATTTGGCCCGTGCGAGTGGTAAATCATATTTGGGGGCAACCTTGCGAATAGTGATTTTAACCCTTAATTCGCATTTCACTCCTAAATTAATTAGGGATGCCCCGATCGATCGGCCAGCGATCGGTATCGGCCGATATTCAGTATAAATAATATATATAAATATATATAAAATATAAAACCGATCGAAAAACATGATCCAATTCTTAGCGGAGATCTCACTCACTGTCGCTGACTTCTCTCTCAAGCACACAGAGCTGCAGCAGCGCACGGCCCCTCCTCCTCCCCAGCCCCTCCCGCACCTGTGTAAACAAGAGGCTCCTATTGCCTCCGGCAGTCTGCTATAGTCTGGTGCATGCGACCGTGAGCTAACGTTAGTTACCTAGCTATCGTTACTGTTTAAACAGAATGACCCAGTCAACTATTGACTTTTAGTTTAATACATGAGGCATTGTCTAACGGTATCTAGCCGGCTAGCTACTGATAGCTCCTGATATCAACAAATGCTCCAGCAATAGTCTAGTAGTGCATGATACCTCTTAGGGGTGGACGGTATGGTCTAAAATGTATATCACGGTATAATTTGAAGCATAGACGGTAACGGTATATATCACGGTATCCGTTAGAATAATTTTTTTTGCCTGATAGGCAGGCTATATAAAGAATGACATCCTCAAGGCATGTAGATTTATAATATTTTAACTTAAAACTAGGCTACTTTTGCGTATAAAGTCATTATATTCCAAATAAAATAAGTCCCGAGTCGAGACTCCGTGCTGCTCCCATTGCAAACAGCGGGGCTGGATGCTGGATTTTGCTAGAAGCATATGTAGCTGCAGAGCCGCAGAGCCAGGGGCGCTTTCAGGTCTGGTCACAGGCCCGCTCAACAGTGCCCCACCACCCAACGGCTGAATTGCCAATGGCTGAATTGGAGTATTGCACTGTGCCGGAATGTGATTTGACCAAAGCAGAGTATACACACAGACAGTGGAGATAGCGAGCATTTTGACATAACAAATACCGTAGTAGGCCTCTCAATTCTTATAAAAAAAAAGTCCTGGATATACATAAAACATTAATTGGCATAGATCTCTATAAATGGCCCAACACATTGATCACTTTAGGCACACCCTGAAACCAGTAACATCACAAATATGAAGCAGGTAATTACCCATAAAAATAATAAACCTTTCATGGGGTTATTTACAATAATAATAATTCATTTTATTTATAAAGCACTTTTCATTGTGAAACAAAGGTATGCAGAGTTTCTTGTCCTCCTGATTAATGCAATGGTGTGTGTGTTGTGGTGATCTCATTCAAGGAGCACTACACAAGCGCACGCACACACACACACAGTTTGTTGTTTTTGTTCTATTAGTGATTTACACACTTTCTCAGTTGGTTCATTATAAAAGATACAAACCTGAAAACAAACGCACTTAAATGTTAAATAAAAGGACCATAGTAATGAGGCAGGAAGAACACATGAGGGTATCAGCGCTAGGGCTGTCTTAAATACTTCAAAGCTTCGTTCGATGGCACAAGCTTTGAACATAAAATAAAATCGAAGTTTAAAAAAATTAAATACAATTTTTTACTTCGCTTTGTGTGTGTGTGTGTGTGTGTGTGTGTGTGTGTGTGTGTGTGTGTGTGTGTGTGTGCGCACGTGTGCATGGGGCCATTGGGTGGGGCCGGGGGACAAATAAACTGGAGGAAAGTAACCCAGCTCAGCACTGCCCAAATTATATCATCACTATTGCCTGTTTGAAGGATATCATCCTCAAACACATAATACACCTACATGCCTTGTAGAATTCCACACATAAGAAAGAAAGATACTGGGATGAATAAACAAAATAGGAAATAATGTAGAAATGCATGCAATAAATAAATATGAATCTCCATATAGGAAATAAAATGTAGAAATGCATGCAATACATAAATAAATATGAATCTCCATATATGAAATAGATAAGGTGCTACTGAGATGTTTTGGTGAGTTGTTTGTTTTTTTGTGGAAGTAGCCCTTCTTAAAAATGCATGAACATTCACTGATAATTGGTCTGTAGTGGAGTCTACAAGGTCTACATTGCCGGACCATGTAGAATCCGGACCTTGTAGACTGACATAATTCTGTTTATAGTTTAGTCTACACAGGCCATATTTCAAATAATCAAAATCTTACTACATTCATCTTAAACATTCTTGATTTGGGGGATTGGTAGTTCCCATGAAATCTGAAGTTGTTCAAACGACAACAGCGATCCACCTTGAATTAAATTACACAGCCGAGTGAAACCTTGTTGGCTGCGTCACAGTCACGAAAGGGGCTACTTAATTAATTAATCCAATCCACTTTATTTATAGAGCACATTTAACACTTTAATCGCCAAGGACGCCTTAACTCGTCATTCCCCGCCATGCTAATTCTGCCAATGACGCCGTAACACGTCATTGAGATCAATATTTCAAAAATCTGTGATCGCAATCATATTTCTCCCGCGGAGACTTGAGATCTACTGTTGATCCCCTCTCAACTCTCCAACGGTTCAAGAGCGCCATCTGGTGGCCGATCGCCCAAACCGGAAACGGAAACTGGTGCTCATCCAAATTCGGTCCGATGACTCGCTATAGGTCCCGGGACTCGAGCTAGACACAATGGATAGCGATCCGTTACCAATAATTCGATAAACAACATGATTTGGACGTATATACTATTATACAACCTGGAGATGGATCGCATATTTCAACATCCCATAATAGGAATATTTTTGCTCCACGCTCATCGCCCAACGGCCCGAGGAGACTGGGGTAAGTTTCAGCTTTTTTTTTACCGTGTTCGATACAAACTGCTCTAATGATCATACCACCCACACTAGATGAATCATCGAACGTTGGCCACGGAATTATAAACGACCCCCCCCCCCCATCCAGTCAACATCAGATGATAAGTAGTAACTTCTAGAAGCACGTCCATTTGAAATTTTTTATCTCGCGCCGATCGCTATCAAACTGTATTTGATCATCAATATAATGCATTTAGGGCTATAAATCACGTTCTGCAGAATGCTGCAGAAAACGATAAAAACATATTTATACTTTAGACCGTATTTTTGTATGAATATGTGAATGAAAAAGTATAACGTTGCTACATCCTGAACGATAGATAATTGACGTTGAATGGGCCATAGTAATGTCAATTTAGCAATACAATTTAAAAAGTTATAGCCCTGCAAAGAAGGGGAACTTCTCCATAGACAAATAGAGCTGGCAGAGGATGGTATAATGATGTACATAAGCCTGGCAAAGAAAGTGTTAAAAACAACAAAGTTTACCAAAGTGCTGTACAAGTCCCACAACATAAGATACAAAAAAAAAAAAAAAAAAAAACTTTTTTTTCTTCTTTTTTTTTAAGCTTCGAATTTAAATCGAAGCTCGGCCCCGAAGCTTCGATTGCCAAAAAAAGCTTCGAAGGTCAGCCCTAATCAGCGCCCCCTGCTGCTGGCGGTCAATGTGTTAAGATGTAACAATGTGTAAAATAAATAAATAATAAAAATCGAATTCCCATCATTTTGGAATAAAAACAATTGTCATTTCCAATAAGCAAGCAGGCCAAATAACCAATTAGCCCATTGAACCAACAGTGCTGCTGACCCCTGACCCCATCCTGACCTCTGGCCCCCGAGGTCACAATCTACAGATCATTAACAGATCTATGCATTGATTTGATCCTGTAGTATAGTTGATTTGTGATCAGACAAGCAGCCTTCCATGGCTCCTTACAGCAGCAATACACTGTAGGAACCTTACAACTCAGCCGTGATCATATCCAATTCATTCACTACATTGCAATCACATATTTTCCATAGTCCACTCGGGCGCAACAGTTGTTTCTTCAGTTCAGATACATGTCTACATGCCAGGGCCGTCACTTATAACACTGGATGCACATTGGAAGGAAGGAAACAAGCGAGGATGTTCATTGGTTAGCAACAGAGAACCAGTTTTCATTGGCAGAGGAGCTAAATACAATCATCAAAACCCGAAGCCTATCTCCATCTTAATGTTGTAGAAAAGCAACAGCATACAGGAAGTTGTGCCTCGTCTGTGGTGATTGGTGATTGCCGCTGATCAATTAAGTCCCGCCCCCTACGGCTTAATTTCTGCTGCACACTGGTGACAATAAGACAATAAGACAATCCCTCCCACCTGTTATTACTAAGAGCCGATCCCGGTGACTCCCGGTGACGGTAAACGTCCTTTCAGATGGTTCACATTAGGGCTGACCCCTATTAGTCGAAAAAAAAATCATTATCATTCTTTCCAAAAGAAAAGAGGCCTAGAAGCGTGGCTAACGCTAATGGCACGCATACCAGAGGCTAACTGCCTACGAAAACAGGCACAGAGGCACTGAAAGAGGATTTTACCATCTAATGAACACACTAGACTAGACAAATATCAAGATGTATCCATTGCATGCTTTTGCAGAGGACAAGAAGCCTTCAGTCAACTCCTTCAGACATTAAGCACCCCCACAGCCCAAATGGAATGATAAAAAAAATTATACTTTTTTTTTTACCAGTAGTCGACTAACGGCAAATTTTGGCCAATCATAGTCGGCCATCCAAAGTCGGGGACAGCCCTAGTTCACATACAGCTGCATCTCAATAAATTACAATATCGAGGTATTTATTTCAGTAATTAAATTCTAAAAGTGAAAATCATATATTATATAGATTCATTACACCCAGGGTGAAATATTTCAAGCCTTTATTTCTTTACATTTTTATGATTATGGCTTACAGCTAATGAAAACCCAGAATTCTGTATCGGATTTTTATATAAGACCAAAAAAAGAAATATATATATATATATTACAGAAATGTCGGCCTACTTGGGTGGGGCTCCTTTTGCATCAATCAATGCGGCGGGGCCTGGAGGCATAGACCACTACACTTCCGCGTTACATTGAAATCAGGGAGGAGATTGCGGGGGGGTCAAATGAATGAATGTGGACGAGAGCCGTGATGTAAGTGGTTGCCGATACGGCTGTGGGGGTGCTAGAGACATGATCGAATAGACGTTTATGCGCCTCGCTCTCCTGAACACGGCGTGACCCATAACTAATCGATCAGAACTAAATCGGCAGAGAAAAAGCCCATTTTAAAGCACCTATTCCGCATGGACATGCGCAGAGTGCCCATGGAGTCTGGACGACGCGAGATGACGCTCGAATGAATGTGGACTGTTCTATCAGAGGGGGGAGCTTCGATGGTCATGTAAGTGGCTACAGACCGCTGCACTTAAATATAAACATTAGTCTACCTGGAGACTCAATGAGGTAATTGTAGATGTCGCCATAAGACGCGTCTGGCCATTTAGTGGGATAATTTTTTCATTATCCTGTTCAGCTGAAAGGACACTGGCCATCGAAGCTCCCCCCTCTGATAGAACAGTCCACATTCATTCGAGCGTCATCTCGCGTCGTCCAGACTCCATGGGCACTCTGCGCATGTCCATGCGGAATAGGTGCTTTAAAATGGGCTTTTTCTCTGCCGATTTAGTTCTGATCGATTAGTTATGGGTCACGCCGTGTTCAGGAGAGCGAGGCGCATAAACGTCTATTCGATCATGTCTCTAGCACCCCCACAGCCGTATCGGCAACCACTTACATCACGGCTCTCGTCCACATTCATTCATTTGACCCCCCCGCAATCTCCTCCCTGATTTCAGAATCCCGGAAGTGTTACGGTGGTCTATGGCATGGGGGCGTGGCCTGGAGGAGTGGCCTGGGGGCGTGACGGGAGGCAACCGATACATTTCCTCAATATTCTAATTTATTGAGATGCAACTGTACTTAAAATCACAGATATGAGGATGAAAAGCGATTATGAAAGATCAAATCAAAAGTAGATGTGGATAGGGTTGCGCGACACACCGATACTAGAAGAGTATCGCGCTACCCAGCCATTAAAAACGGTCCAATACTCAAAATGTATTAGTAGCGATACTTTTAGAATATCCTGGAGTCTGGGCAGAGTTACGTTTGGTTTTCCAAAAGTGAGGAATGGGAGGAGCTGAGCCCAAAACCCTCTCTCTCTCACTATATATGTATATATAATATATATTTCATTACTTTTCCTGATGTTTTCACCCTTTCACTACCACACTACCAAATGGTTAACCCTTTCACTACGACAATACATAAGGTTAACCCCTCTCACTGCCACACTGCAAAGGGTTAACCCTTTCACAACCACACTACAGAAGGTTAACCCTTTCACTACCACACTACCAAATGGTTAACCCTTTCACTATGACAATACAGAAGGTTAACCCCTCTCACTGCCACACTGCAAAGGGTTAACCCTTTCACAACCACACTACAGAAGGTTAAGTGTTTGCCGTGGTATGGTTTAGAACCGGTATGGTGATACTTGGCTGGTATCGGTGACAACACTAGAAGTGGACTGTTGACCCTTTACTTACCAAACCACTAATACCATTCAAGCTGGGAAAACTCTCTCTCAGCCACAAGACACACACTCGTGTTGTTTTATAATGTCGGCTATGTGGTGAAAATATATTTTTATCAAAAAGACAATGCAACATTTTGATTCAGTCTGGCAGCTACTTGAACTGCTTAAACTAGTGCCCAGAAAAGCTGGTAAGTGATCAACTTTAAGGAGTATCTGGCTTCAAATGCAATCCTTAAGATGGTTATTTATTTGACTTATTTGTACTTGTATCTCTACGCCCCACTATCCGCTGGGTGCATACTGTGACCTGTATCATGTTTTGTAACAGATTACAGAAATTCAAAAAGCCTATTGGAACGTGAGGATCTGATATGATTTGATAAATATATCTGCATTATTTTATCCCACTTTAAGCTTTGCTGCTTGTTTTACACTTATTTTATGTCTTATTTCTTACTGATGTAAAGCACTTTGAACTGCAATCCCCTGTATGAAAGGTGCTATACAAATAAAGTTATTATTATTATTATTATTATTATTATTATTACTATTATTATTATTATTATTATTATTATTATTATTATTATTATTATTATTATTATTTTATCTAAGTTCCAATCTGGCTTCAGAAATCAGCACAGTACCGTTACTGCATCTATGAAAATAGTGAATGATTATATCGAAGCTTTGGACGGCAAGAAATTCTGTGTGGCCTTTTTTAATCGATCCGTCAAAAGCCTTTGACACAGTGGACCATTCTATATTGAAACAAAGGCTACTTGATATAGAGTTGTCTAACCATGCTGTTGGCTGCTTTGTTAATTACCTTGCTGAAAGAACTTGGCGTGTTCAGGTCGATGGTGCAACTCCAGAGGTGTGCCCCAGGGTTCCGTCCTTGGTCCAATATTATTATTATTATTATTACATCAATAACCCAAAATGTTACAAATTCTAATTTCCACTTCTATGTGGATGACACGGTCATTTACTGTTGTGCCCCCACTCTCAGCCAAGCGTATGCATATTTACAATCTGCTTTTGACATTGTTCAGTTGCAGTTATATAATCTTAAGCTAGTTTTGAATGCAGAAAAAACTAAGCTCATGTTGTTTTCGAATTCCAAAAAGACTTTGGATACTAGTCTTAGCAGTATAACTGTGCAGGGTGTGAAGATTGAACAAATTCAAATGTGCAAATGCTTGGGTATTTTAATTGATAGTCAGCTTTATTTTAAACCTCACGTTGAAACACTTGTGAAGAAGCCAAAACTAAAACTAGGGATTTAATTTTAGGAATTGGTTGTTAAAGGAAGAGATTGGTTGCTTCTACATTTTTACCTTTGCGAGATTACAGCAATCTGCTTTACATGAATACATCTGCCCAGTGTGTATAGTGCACGGAGGTTAGTGACTGGCTGTTCTCACACATCACTATTACCTTGTACACAGAGACTAATTGGCGCTCTTAACACTACACATTTTATCTATTTATTACAGGACAGATTTATTTATTCCTGGCTATGGGATCTAGACACCACCTTGCTGGCTATGGGATCTAGACACCACCTTCCTGGCTATGGGATCTAGACACCACCTTCCTGGCTATGGGATCTAGACACCACCTTTATGAAATATGAATGGTAGCAAGTTACTTTCTAGCACCACGGTGGGGTGGGGGGGGGGCCTACATCCAAGAGGGAGGCTTTGGAACAGGGCCCAACATTTAGGGAAAGTATGAGCAGGGAAAACATGTTCCTTCCACCCTGATCTTATTTCGACGGCTGTTCTAACCTACAGATCTGGTCATAAAGGGGACACATATTTGAAAGGAAATCCACCCCAAAAACTGATGCTGTTCAAATGATCTTGAATAGAAATGGGAGCTGCGATAAGACAGTATAGAAACTCCGATAGAAACAGTATAGAAACTCTGATAGAAACAGTATAGAAACTCTGATAAACAGTATAGAAACTCTGATAGAAACAGTATAGAAACTCTGATAGAAACAGTATAGAAACTCTGATAAACAGTATAGAAACTCTGATAGAAACAGTATAGAAACTCTGATAGAAAAAGTATAGAAACTCCGATAGAAACAGTATAGAAACTCTGATAGAAACAGTATAGAAACTCTGATAGAAACAGTATAGAAACTCTGATAGAAAAAGTATAGAAACTCCGATAGAAACAGTATAGAAACTCCGATAGAAACAGTATAGAAACTCCGATAGAAACAGTATAGAAACTCCGATAGAAACAGTATAGAAACTCCGATAGAAACAGTATAGAAACTCTGATAGAAACAGTATAGAAACTCCGATAGAAACAGTATAGAAACTCCGATAGAAACAGTATAGAAACTCTGATAGAAACAGTATAGAAACTCTGATAGAAACGGTATAGAAACTCTGATAGAAACAGTATACAAACTCAGATAGAAACAGTATACAAACTCAGATAGAAACAGTATAGAAACTCTGATAGAAACGGTATAGAAACTCTGATAGAAACAGTATACAAACTCTGATAGAAACAGTATAGAAACTCTGATAGAAACAGTATACAAACTCAGATAGAAACAGTATAGAAACTCTGATAGAAACGGTATAGAAACTCTAATAGAAACAGTATACAAACTCTGATAGAAACAGTATAGAAACTCTGATAGAAACAGTATAGAAACTCCGATAGAAACAGTATAGAAACTCTGATAGAAACAGTATAGAAACTCTGATAAACAGTATAGAAACTCTGATAGAAACAGTATAGAAACTCTGATAGAAACAGTATAGAAACTCTGATAAACAGTATAGAAACTCTGATAGAAACAGTATAGAAACTCTGATAGAAAAAGTATAGAAACTCCGATAGAAACAGTATAGAAACTCTGATAGAAACAGTATAGAAACTCTGATAGAAACAGTATAGAAACTCTGATAGAAAAAGTATAGAAACTCCGATAGAAACAGTATAGAAACTCTGATAGAAACAGTATAGAAACTCCGATAGAAACAGTATAGAAACTCCGATAGAAACAGTATAGAAACTCCGATAGAAACAGTATAGAAACTCTGATAGAAACAGTATAGAAACTCCGATAGAAACAGTATAGAAACTCCGATAGAAACAGTATAGAAACTCTGATAGAAACAGTATAGAAACTCCGATAGAAACAGTATAGAAACTCTGATAGAAACAGTATACAAACTCAGATAGAAACAGTATACAAACTCAGATAGAAACAGTATAGAAACTCTGATAGAAACGGTATAGAAACTCTGATAGAAACAGTATACAAACTCTGATAGAAACAGTATAGAAACTCTGATAGAAACAGTATACAAACTCAGATAGAAACAGTATAGAAACTCTGATAGAAACGGTATAGAAACTCTGATAGAAACAGTATACAAACTCTGATAGAAACAGTATAGAAACTCTGATAGAAACAGTATAGAAACTCCGATAGAAACAGTATAGAAACTCTGATAGAAACAGTATAGAAACTCTGATAGAAACAGTATAGAAACTCTGATAGAAACAGTATAGAAACTCTGATAGAAACGGTAGAGAAACTCTGATAGAAACAGTATAGAAACTCCGATAGAAACAGTATAGAAACTCTGATAGAAACAGTATAGAAACTCAGATAGAAACAGTATAGAAACTCCCGATTCCTAGCTGTAGTATGTGGTTGATATGACTGTGTTCCACAAATCTACACTCAACTGTCCCAAGATCAGAGAGAATAACACGTTTGTTCCATTTCAGGGTGGCTTTCCCTTGAAGCGCAGTCAGACGTGGTGTTGTTTCCCACAGAGCTGTGACTGTGATGCTCGCTGAGACACTTGTGATACAACGTGAACAGACAAGTCAGCCTCACCCTAGGGCCTGTGTGTCTGTGTGTGTGTGTGTGTGTGTGTGTGTGTGTGTGTGTGTGTGTGTGTGTGTGTGTGTGTGTGTGTGTGTGTGTGTGTGTGTGTGTGTGTGCGTGCATGTGCGTGCGTCTGTGTGTGTCTTTTCTTCCGGGAATACTTTCTTACAGGAATACTAATTCTGTCCACCCAACGCATCTTGGCAATAACAGACATAGAGCTAATCTATAATAGTTCTATAATGGCTCCTGGACAGCTGCCGGTTTATCTTGACTTGACTTCAAATAGCATTAATGCATTAATTGCGATGTTCACTTTACTGTAGTAGTACTGATCACTCTGCATACATTAAAGGCAGATCAATGGACTGGTTGTTATCCAGGCTGAATGGCACTACAGGAAGACTCTCTCCCTCCCTCTCCCTCTCCCTCCCTCCCTCTCCCTCTCCCTCTCTCCCTCCCTCTCCCTCTCTCTCTCGTTCTCCCTCTGTGTGCATCTCTCACCCTCCCTCCCTCCCTCTCTCTCCCTCTCTCTCTCTCTCTCTCTCTCTCTCTCTCATTCTCTCTCTGTGTGCATCTCTCCCTCTCTCTCGTTCTCTCTCTGTGTGCATCTCTCCCCCTCGCTCTCTTCTCTCTCTGCAGCTGGGAGGCTGGGGGGCGGACTCAGGAAATATCCGCAGGACGGAACTGAAGTGAACTGAGTGTCATTCATTAGACACACAATGGCAGGAAGGAGAGAGACTGAGGCTAAAAACAGCCCTGTGTCCTCCCCCCACAGAGAGAGAGATAGAGAGAGAGAGAGAGAGAGAGAGAGAGAGAGAGAGAGAGAGAGAGAGAGAGAGAGAGAGAGAGAGAGAGACGGAAAGATGTGGAGAGAGAGAGATGGATAAAGATGGAAGATGGAGAGGGTATGAAAGACAGGGTGAGACAACTAGAGAAAGAAGAGGAGGAAAAGGAGAGAGAGAGCGAGAGGGGGGGGGGAGAGAGAGGGAGAGAGGGAGAGAGAGAGAGAGAGAGACGGAAAGATGTGGAGAGAGAGACGGAAAGATGTGGAGAGAGAGATGGATAAAGATGGAAGATGGAGAGAGTATGAAAGACAGGGTGAGACAACTAGAGAAAGAAGAGGAGGAGGGGGGGGAGAGAGAGAGAGAGAGAGAGCGTGGGGGGTATCCAGTGAGGGAGAGACTTATCGATCCCAGGCCGGCCGGGCGGGGGGGGGGGGGGGGGGGACTCTAATGTTTCTGAATGTGAGACGGAGGAGCCACAGATCCAGACCCATTAGCCATCCACACCACTCAGAGAGAGAGACTCACCATCCACACCACTCAGAGAGAGAGACTCACCATCCACACCACTCAGAGAGAGACTCACCATCCACACCACTCAGAGAGAGACTCACCATCCACACCACTCAGAGAGACTCACCATCCACACCACTCAGAGAGAGACTCACCATCCACACCACTCAGAGAGAGAGACTCACCATCCACACCACTCAGAGAGAGACTCACCATCCACACCACTCAGAGAGAGAGACTCACCATCCACACCACTCAGAGAGAGACTCACCATCCACACCACTCAGAGAGAGAGACTCACCATCCACACCACTCAGAGAGAGACTCACCATCCACACCACTCAGAGAGAGAGACTCACCATCCACACCACTCAGAGAGAGACTCACCATCCACACCACTCAGAGAGAGAGACTCACCATCCACACCACTCAGAGAGAGACTCACCATCCACACCACTCAGAGAGAGAGACTCACCATCCACACCACTCAGAGAGAGACTCACCATCCACACCACTCAGAGAGAGACTCACCATCCACACCACTCAGAGAGACTCACCATCCACACCACTCAGAGAGAGAGACTCACCATCCACACCACTCAGAGAGACTCACCATCCACACCACTCAGAGAGAGACTCACCATCCACACCACTCAGAGAGAGACTCACCATCCACACCACTCAGAGAGACTCACCATCCACACCACTCAGAGAGAGAGACTCACCATCCACACCACTCAGAGAGACTCACCATCCACACCACTCAGAGAGAGACTCACCATCCACACCACTCAGAGAGAGACTCACCATCCACACCACTCAGAGAGACTCACCATCCACACCACTCAGAGAGACTCACCATCCACACCACTCAGAGAGACTCACCATCCACACCACTCAGAGAGAGAGACTCACCATCCACACCACTCAGAGAGAGACTCACCATCCACACCACTCAGAGAGAGACTCACCATCCACACCACTCAGAGAGACTCACCATCCACACCACTCAGAGAGACTCACCATCCACACCACTCAGAGAGACTCACCATCCACACCACTCAAGAGAGACTCACCATCCACACCACTCAGAGAGACTCACCATCCACACCACTCAGAGAGAGAGACTCACCATCCACACCACTCAGAGAGAGACTCACCATCCACACCACTCAGAGAGACTCACCATCCACACCACTCAGAGAGACTCACCATCCACACCACTCATAGAGAGACTCACCATCCACACCACTCAGAGAGACTCACCATCCACACCACTCATAGAGAGACTCACCATCCACACCACTCAGAGAGACTCACCATCCACACCACTCAGAGAGACTCACCATCCACACCACTCAGAGAGAGACTCACCATCCACACCACTCAGAGAGACTCACCATCCACACCACTCAGAGAGAGACTCACCATCCACACCACTCAGAGAGAGACTCACCATCCACACCACTCAGAGAGACTCACCATCCACACCACTCAGAGAGACTCACCATCCACACCACTCAGAGAGAGACTCACCATCCACACCACTCAGAGAGAGACTCACCATCCACACCACTCAGAGAGAGACTCACCATCCACACCACTCAGAGAGAGAGACTCACCATCCACACCACTCAGAGAGAGAGACTCACCATCCACACCACTCAGAGAGAGAGACTCACCATCCACACCACTCAGAGAGAGACTCACCATCCACACCACTCAGAGAGAGAGACTCACCATCCACACCACTCAGAGAGACTCACCATCCACACCACTCAGAGAGAGAGACTCACCATCCACACCACTCAGAGAGAGACTCACCATCCACACCACTCAGAGAGAGACTCACCATCCACACCACTCAGAGAGACTCACCATCCACACCACTCAGAGAGAGAGACTCACCATCCACACCACTCAGAGAGAGACTCACCATCCACACCACTCAGAGAGAGAGACTCACCATCCACACCACTCAGAGAGACTCACCATCCACACCACTCAGAGAGAGACTCACCATCCACACCACTCAGAGAGAGACTCACCATCCACACCACTCAGAGAGACTCACCATCCACACCACTCAGAGAGACTCACCATCCACACCACTCAGAGAGAGACTCACCATCCACACCACTCAGAGAGAGAGACTCACCATCCACACCACTCAGAGAGAGAGACTCACCATCCACACCACTCAGAGAGACTCACCATCCACACCACTCAGAGAGAGACTCACCATCCACACCACTCAGAGAGAGACTCACCATCCACACCACTCAGAGAGAGACTCACCATCCACACCACTCAGAGAGAGACTCACCATCCACACCACTCAGAGAGAGACTCACCATCCACACCACTCAGAGAGACTCACCATCCACACCACTCAGAGAGAGACTCACCATCCACACCACTCAGAGAGAGAGACTCACCATCCACACCACTCAGAGAGAGAGACTCACCATCCACACCACTCAGAGAGAGAGACTCACCATCCACACCACTCAGAGACTCACCATCCACACCACTCAGAGAGAGACTCACCATCCACACCACTCAGAGAGAGAGACTCACCATCCACACCACTCAGAGAGAGACTCACCATCCACACCACTCAGAGACTCACCATCCACACCACTCAGAGAGAGACTCACCATCCACACCACTCAGAGAGAGACTCACCATCCACACCACTCAGAGAGAGAGACTCACCATCCACACCACTCAGAGAGAGACTCACCATCCACACCACTCAGAGAGACTCACCATCCACACCACTCAGAGAGACTCACCATCCACACCACTCAGAGAGAGACTCACCATCCACACCACTCAGAGAGACTCACCATCCACACCACTCAGAGAGACTCACCATCCACACCACTCAGAGAGAGACTCACCATCCACACCACTCAGAGAGAGACTCACCATCCACACCACTCAGAGAGAGACTCACCATCCACACCACTCAGAGAGAGAGACTCACCATCCACACCACTCAGAGAGAGAGACTCACCATCCACACCACTCAGAGAGACTCACCATCCACACCACTCAGAGAGACTCACCATCCACACCACTCAGAGAGAGACTCACCATCCACACCACTCAGAGAGAGACTCACCATCCACACCACTCAGAGAGAGACTCACCATCCACACCACTCAGAGAGAGAGACTCACCATCCACACCACTCAGAGAGAGACTCACCATCCACACCACTCAGAGAGACTCACCATCCACACCACTCAGAGAGAGACTCACCATCCACACCACTCAGAGAGAGACTCACCATCCACACCACTCAGAGAGAGAGACTCACCATCCACACCACTCAGAGAGAGACTCACCATCCACACCACTCAGAGAGACTCACCATCCACACCACTCAGAGAGACTCACCATCCACACCACTCAGAGAGAGAGACTCACCATCCACACCACTCAGAGAGACTCACCATCCACACCACTCAGAGAGACTCACCATCCACACCACTCAGAGAGAGAGACTCACCATCCACACCACTCAGAGAGAGAGACTCACCATCCACACCACTCAGAGAGACTCACCATCCACACCACTCAGAGAGACTCACCATCCACACCACTCAGAGAGAGACTCACCATCCACACCACTCAGAGACTCACCATCCACACCACTCAGAGAGAGAGACTCACCATCCACACCACTCAGAGAGAGAGACTCACCATCCACACCACTCAGAGAGAGACTCACCATCCACACCACTCAGAGAGACTCACCATTAGGGATGCCCCCCGGACCCCGGTTTTGAACGGGAACCGGTACTATATTAGAAAATACCGGAGTATTTATAAGCTCCGACATCCTCGGTACTGCTATCGATACTCTAGAGAAATTATTATTATTATTATTATTTAAAAGTTGCGAACGATCCTCTCTCTGTCTCTGCACGAGAAGCGAGCCGCAGCCAGCGAGTCAATTATTACACACACTCCTCGCGAGTCGCTCGCTAGTGCTACACATAGACATCCGGGTACTACATACGGGTACTCCTTAATGAAAGTCCCCGACGCCCCGTGCTATAGCGCTCTGCACACAGACAGCAGCTCTGCATGCACTGAGTCGTGATCATGGCGGATAGAGCGAAGCGTTCTAAAGTATGGTACTTTACAAGGTTCAATGCCGACAATGCATGTTGCCACAAGTGCAACAAAACATTTGCCAGTAAGGGTGGCAATACGAGCAACCTATCAAAACATTTGTTGGCAAAACACTATATTAGTGTGCAGAAATGCGCCGTATTCGACTGCCTTGCGCGCAGTGGTCCATCTGCATCCACTGCAGCCGTAACCGTAAGCCAAGATACGGAGTTGCCTAGGCTAATAACGAATTATTACAAATAGGCTAATAAACAAAATAATTGTTTAGCTACAAATACTACAATCTAAAAACGTTTTATAGATCGTCAAGCTGAGGCGTCAGCCACCAATGTGTCCCAGGCCAGTGAGCCCAGGGCCACCACACATCCTTCCCTCTACCTCCCTCCACCACCCAAAGTCCTTTCACCCTAGCAGCTAGAGGAAGGATGACAGAGGATAGGGTGAACGAGTGTCACAGTTCTGTTAGCCTTTTGCATTTGTTGTTTATTATAAAAAGTCTATAATTCAGAGTCAGACACATTTAAAACATTGTTGCTGCTGTTGCTGAAGAAATTATATTAATTTATTATATTTATTTATAAAGTTATATAAAAGAACATTGCTGCTGCTGTTGCTGAAGAAATTATATTTATTTATAATACTTATTTATAAAGTATTAAGTTGTATAAATAATAAAGCAATGTCGATTCTGTTCTTAATTAATTGTCTTTTTTTCTTGCAAAAATAATAATCAAAAAGAACCGATAAGAGTATCGATAAAGTACCGAACCGTTAAGCAGTATCGATAAGAGTAGTAGTATCGATAAAATCCTAACGATACCCATCCCTACTCACCATCCACACCACTCAGGGAGACTCACCATCCACACCACTCAGAGAGAGACTCACCATCCACACCACTCAGAGAGACTCACTTTCAATTCTATCACTTCGCCAAGCGGGATATTCTTCAAATGAACATTACTTGGATCCAATGATAGGCCTAGAAAGAAAATTAATGTCCAATGAATTATGGATTAAATATGAACTCCAGGGCTGGGCAATTAAGCTAAAAAAAATCACGATCTCGATTCATAGACTTATGCAATATAATTTCTAAATTATGACAATTTTCTTTAATAAAAAAAATAACGTTTTTATTTTTTTATTTTATTTTTTTACTTTTTACCTTTTTAAATGATGACGATTCTGATTTGAGTTATTTTGTATGTTACAAGATACGTTTAAGTTTAAGTCAAGCACTTTGATATATGTTATGTTTAAGTCAAGCACTTTGATATATGTTATGTTTAAGTTTAAGTCAAGCACTTTGATATATGTTATGTTGTGTTATATATGTTGTTTAACACTTTGGCGACCGCACTCTTGCGGCGATTTATGCCTCAGAGGACAGAGGTTTGTTTACAAACCGATGTACTTTCTAAGAGCTATATATATAATTTATAGTATTGCTATCTGTCCATTCTCATTGTCACTTGAGTGCATAAACCGTGCCTTCATAATGGCTTAAAGAAAATAAAAATCCATCGGTTGGTTGTCATTTTATAGCGTCGTGAATATAAGGTATATCGCGCTTTTCGTCTCTTCTTTTTTTCAGGAAGCTAGATAATAGGCTAAACGTTGGCGTCGTTATATCAAACGCCATTTCTGCTGTATATATACGAATGAAATAAAACAAACTGCGTAGCATCCGGACTATTACAGAGCATCTATGGATGAAATGGGGGCGGCGGGGAACGCAGATTAGTATTATTGATTAGCAATACAGTGTGCGTTCAGGTAGGCAATGTCAGTGATCTATCACGTTAGGTTTTAAAACAATGTCCAATCCAGCTGTAATTTGGGGGTATAGTATCCTACCGTCAGCCCATGTGATCGCCGGCAGCATTTCTTCATTAGTCATCGGATTCTGGTAGATCGATATGTCCATTGGCTAATCATAAATCCCATTATTCCAGGCTGAAATATGCGTTCGGTAACGTGATCAAAGATGGAGGGTCTTCGTTTGGGATCGTGGCTCATATGATCCACCCACAGACTGTAAAAGATTTTTTTTTTAATCCCCTCAATGAGACTGCAGTGGAGCGATGGCGCCCCTAAGCGGATCTGGCCGGTATTGCATGTTTCGAAAATCAAATATGTGGGTAGGTCATGGATCTCGATCGCAGATGTTAATAGCGTTATAAATATGTAATAAAACAATAACAACTTGCCACGGCTATATACGTGGCTCTGGTCCACAACGCATGGCACCGAAACACGTATATACTCGTGGACGGACGGCATAGTGTTAAGAAAGAGTGCAATAAATGATTTTATTGAAAAAATAAGAACCGTGTGAGAGAATCGTGATCTCAATTCTTAGAGGGAAAAATCGTGATTCACATTTTAGCAAGAATCGCCCAGCCCGTCTCCAGTTTAAATATAGTCTATTGGTGGTTCCGGGTCGTAGATGGAGTAGAGACTCTCTTTGCTACGATGCAACTCCCGTACTTTTTCATTTTGCGCTAAAAGCCTCTTTTTATACTTTCAGTTTGAATAAACTGTTCCGAGACTTTCTTTATATTTTTATTTATAAATTTTTTGCTGCAATAAACAGAATGGGTTCGAAGTCGTTAGGAAAGGACACCAAGGCGCGGCTGGGTAGCGCAGTGGACTAAGCTCTCCGGCTTGGTCAGTCGTCCCTACGAACACAATTGGCAGTGTTAGCGGGTGGGAAGCCGGTGGGGCATGTGTCCTGGTCGTTGTAAACAGCGACTCCTACTGGTTGGTCGGGGCACCTGGTCAGCAGGGAGGGGATCGGGGGCAAATAACGTGAACCTCTGCAGGTGTTACGTTCCCCCAGTGAAACTCCTCGCTGTCAGGTGAGAAGAAGCGGCTGGCTGACTCCACACATATCGGAGGAGGCATGTGGTAGTTCTACACCCATTCTCCTTTTCTGTGTGTGTGTGTGTGTGTGTGTGCACGCATCTCATATCTGGTCTGACATCAGAGGAGTTTGATACTGAGGATTGCCAGATAATGTTGATATTTAAACAACAAAAAAATTATCATGCAACATAAAAAAAATTGTTGTAGGAACAGTTTGGGAGAGGGAGGTAAGGGGTTTTAGATTGTGTGTTGTGAAGTTTAGACTTCAGAGAGGGAGAGTAAAGTACAGAAAAAAGGTACCGTTGGGTACCGTACCGGTATCGATTCCCAGGTAAAAAGAAACATTTTCAGGCTCTGTGTCCCGAACAGACCCACCGCGTAGGCCGCCAGCGGCAAGCCGCATTTTACAATAAACCTCTGTGGGGCTGCTTAAAAAAAATATTATAATCGCAATCGCAATATCTGTCAGAAAAATCGCAATTCGATTATTTTCCAAAATCGTGCAGCCCTACTCGGGACCCAACATTTTCCTTAGTCATTAAGTCGCGACCACTATGATTTATGTAAAAAAAATTGAATTTGCAGTAATACGCAATCTTTCAAAACATGAAATAAACACAAAAAAGTGCAACAAAATTGCAACTATTGCTAAAAACCCAATGAAATAAAATAATAATAAATAATATATGCTTCTTAGCAGATTTCTTAGCTTAACATAACAGACCTAAGTTTGGGGGAACTAATGGGATAACTGGGGTTGCAACAAAAGTGCAACTAAGGGCTAAAAACACAATGAAATAAAATTATTATAATAATAATAAATAATATATCCTTCTTAGCAGACTTCTTAGCTTAACATCCCAGGGAACTAATGGGATAACTGGGGATGTTGTTTGCTCCTGACAAGAGTCTCAAAGTCTGGGGTGATGGTAGACAAAGCAACTCTGAGGTCATGCTCAATGTCCAATCTGTTCCTCTGCTCTGTCTTCAGCTGGACCAGAGCTGAGAAGCCACTTTCACAAAGATAGCTAGTGCAAAAAATATATATATATATTTAATATACATATTTTTTTACACACGCATCCGCGACCCACTCGAAATGGCCCCGCGACCCACTTTTGGGTCGCGACCCACCAGTTGAGAAACACTGTTCTAGAACACAAAGTAGACCCAACACGTTGGAAGGAAATCAGAAACGCTCAACATCACCAAACCAGCTGCTCCTGAGCTGCTCTGAAACACAGCCGACTCAACCGGTTCAGTTTTGCATGAACATACAATCATGATACGTAAAGAATTATACATGTATACGTTTCATACAGTAGGAATACATAAGTTATAAACGCACTGCGACATCAGCCTCTGTATGGTGGGTTCCACGATTCACACATTTTTCGAGCGTACCCGTGTTTTACTTTAAAGGGGAACTCCAACATTTTGGGAAATTAGCTTATTTAACATCTTCCCTGGAGTTAGACAAGAAGATACATACCATTTTTGTCTGTGCGTGCATTTAGCTTTGGGAATAGACGCTCCGTTAGCATAGCTTAGCTTCATCACTGGAAGTGAGGCAGATCCGTAGCCTTACAGTGTATTGCAAGGTCTGACATTGACCAAACTTGATATGCATGACCTTGGTGGGCTCTAGGTCAACTCCTGAAAAGGGGGTCAATGTCAGACCTTGCAATCAAAAGTTAGGGGGCTAATAACCCTTGCCATAATTTCAGTGCGCCCCCTAACTTTTGATTGCAAGGTCTGACATTGACCCCCTTTTCAGGAGTTGACCTAGAGCCCACCAAGGTCATGCATATCAAGTTTGGTCAATGTCAGACCTTGCAATACACTGTAAGGCACTGTAAGGCTACGGATCTGCCTCACTTCCAGTGATGAAGCTAAGCTATGCTAACGGAGCGTCTATTCCCAAAGCTAAAATGCACGCACAGAGACAAAAAAGGTATGTATCTTCTTGTCTAACTCTAGGGAAGATGTTAAATAAGCTAATTTCCCAAAATGTTGGAGTTCCCCTTTAAATGCTTTTTAGGTTCTACTCAAAAAACGCCAACTAAATAGCAGACAGTATGACCTTTCAGACAGACCGAGTGACTAGCGGTTGGGGAGGGAGTAGTGTTGTCAAAAATATCGAAGTATCGATACATATCGATACTGAATATTTAAAACGGCTTCAATACTCATTTCCCGAAGTACCGATACTTTCTGCAGTATCGGTACCAGCTGGCTGCTCCCGCAAGTTGTTGACAGACAGACGCGCTGCCAGAGCCTTGCCCTTCCGCCTCCTCGCTCAGAGCAACAGACACAAGCTGCTGCCTGCTGCAGCCTCCTCGTTGGAAACGGGGTAGTTGTGTCGAGTTCATGCGTGTACTGGTGTAGTGGGCTCGGCTTGACGTTACTCCGTTTCCATGAAGTGATGGTGGCCAGCTAGCTAGCATTAAGCTAACGGAGGAACGACAGCTAACGTTAGCTAATAATAGCGTTGTTTACAAACTGAAGACAGGGCTGCCTGCCCGGCTGTGAGGGGGAGGAGGAAGAGAGAGAGAGAGAGAGAGATTTCTCCGGAGCTATGCTATGCTATGTAACGTTAATAAATGCTCCGAAGAAATCTCTCTCTCTCTCTCTCTTCCTCCTCCCCCTCACAGCCGGGCAGGCAGCCCTGTCTTCAGTTTGTAAACAACGCTATTATTAGCTAACGTTAGCTGTCGTTCCTCCGTTAGCTTAATGCTAGCTAGCTGGCCACCTATCACTTCATGGAAACGGAGTAACGTCAAGCCGAGCCCACTACACCAGTACACGCATGAACTCGACACAACTACCCCGTTGCCAACGTTCGGTCGAGCGGAGCCGGAGCCCATCCTACACCAGTACACGCGTAACGTTAATAAATGCTCCGAGCATAGCTCCGGAGAAATCTCTCTCTCGCTCTCTCTCTCGCTCTCTCTCTCTCTCTCTCTCTCTCTCGTCATAACTAGGAAGGTGCGCTCAGTAGACCTAAAATCTCCAGCAGCCACTCTCTCTTTCTCTCGCTCTCTCTCTCTGATCTAAAGATAAACAAAGGGTTTTAAAAGTGTATTTATCTTCTCGTATAGTACCAGAGAGAAGCTGAGGAGAATCAACCAGCAACAAAAGCAAAATTTGTTAAAAAAAAAAAAAAAAAATTATAATAAAAAGAAAATTATTATAATTTTTTTTTTTTTGGTATTGAAAGTATCGAAAGTATCGATACTTTTCAAGGTATCGTATCGAAGTCGAAATTCCAGTATCGTGACAACACTAGGAGGGAGGGAGGGGGCCACTGTAATGAACCCTCGAGTGACTAGCGGTTGGGGAGGGAGGGGGCCACTGTAATGAACCCTCGAGTGACTAGCGGTTGGGGAGGGAGGGGGCCACTGTAATGAACCCTCGAGTGACTAGCGGTTGGGGAGGGAGGGGGCCACTGTAATGAACCCTCGAGTGACTAGCGGTTGGGGAGGGAGGGGGCCACTGTAATGAACCCTCGAGTGACTAGCGGTTGGGGAGGGAGGGGGCCACTGTAATGAACCCTCGAGTGACTAGCGGTTGGGGAGGGAGGGGGCCACTGTAATGAACCCTCGAGTGACTAGCGGTTGGGGAGGGAGGGGGCCACTGTAATGAACCCTCGAGTGACTAGCGGTTGGGGAGGGAGGGGGCCACTGTAATGAACCCTCAGCGTGTGGAGCAGACAGCGGCGCAGGGGGGTGTGATGTGAGGGGACGGCGTCCTCTTTGTTAACACAAACTATGCGATCCATCTCCCTGGTTAATTACAGATTTCAGGGCACAAGCGAGGGAGAAAATGCTTTCATTTCCCACCGTTTCCCTCGTTAAATGTGGACGGATCAGGTGTTACGGCTGCAGCAAAATACGTTACGTTTTTTTTTTTTTTTGTGGAACACTTTCCCTTTTTTGGGGGGAAACGCACGGTAAGGCGTCCCCATCACCGCAACAGGGGCGTTGTTTACGGCCTAGGACAGAGGACAGAGCGCCCCCTGCTGGACGACAACATCACCAGGTCCAGAGGACAGAGCGCCCCCTGCTGGACGACAACACCACCAGGTCCAGAGGACAGAGCGCCCCCTGCTGGACAACACCACCACCAGGTACAGAGGACAGAGCGCCCCCTGCTGGACAACACCACCACCAGGTCCAGAGGACAGGGCGCCCCCTGCTGGACAACACCACCACCAGGTCCAGAGGACAGAGTGCCCCCTGCTGGACGACAACATCACCACCAGGTCCAGAGGACAGGGCGCCCCCTGCTGGACAACACCACCACCAGGTCCAGAGGACAGAGCGCCCCCTGCTGGACAACACCACCACCAGGTCCAGAGGACAGAGCGCCCCCTGCTGGACAACACCACCACCAGGTCCAGAGGACAGAGCGCCCCCTGCTGGACGACAACATCACCACCAGGTCCAGAGGACAGAGCGCCCCCTGCTGGACAACAACACCACATTCCGACAACGGCCTGACCGGGGCTCGAACCGGCGCCCTTCCGGCCGTGAGCCTGGAGCCCTACCCGTGTCGCCACGCTGCCGGAAACATACATGTGGATTCAGGGGTGGGACTGTACGGGGGCTCGGGGGGGAAATGCCCACACAAATCTGTCAAGGGGAGCATGTGGTGAAGATATCCTTTAACATTAAATGATCAAACAATAAATAAATACAATACTACAATGAGTTTAACTGATAAGTGAAAGATGTGGCTTATTAACCACCATCTGAACGTCAGCTACGGAGGAAGATAAATAACGCACGTGCGAAATGGAGCAGTTTCTCATAAACACAAAAAAATAGCAGAGCTGTGGGGGGGGGGGGGGGGATTGTTAATTTCTAACCTGGCGTTGTTTGAATATTCAAATGGTATTTAAAAAATAAATATAAATGACATTTGGCATACAGCCCTATTACTTACACTAGAAGAGGAGGTGTGGTCCTCTGGGTCCCGGGGTGGTGAGCTGGCTCTCATGTTGGTACCAGGCCGGACAGCTCTGACACAGAGCGCTCACACAGGCTGCAGCAGCCAGGCTGCGTTATCAGGTAAAGCCAGGGCGTACGCACACGCACACACACACAAGCACTACTAGGCATTGCCCTGACTGTAGCAACTAGCCAGGGCTTACAGATTCACCGAGTTGGCACAATTCTCCATTTGAGCCCCAGCAGAAACGTAGAGGCAGACAGACACGACTCACAGACACACGCAGACACCCCCCCCCCCCACTGAGCTGAGCAGGCACATTGTACACTAGACCAATCAGCAGCAGCAGGCACATTGTACACTAGACCAATCAGCAGCAGCAGGCACATTGTACACTAGACCAATCAGCAGCAGCAGGCACATTGTACTAGACCAATCAGCAGCAGCAGGCACATTGTACTAGACCAATCAGCAGCAGCAGGCACATTGTACTAGACCAATCAGCAGCAGCAGGCACATTGTACTAGACCAATCAGCAGCAGCAGGCACATTGTACTAGACCAATCAGCAGCAGCAGGCACATTGTACTAGACCAATCAGCAGCAGCAGGCACATTGTACTAGACCAATCAGCAGCAGCAGGCACATTGTACTAGACCAATCAGCAGCAGCAGGCACATTGTACTAGACCAATCAGCAGCAGCAGGCACATTGTACACTAGACCAATCAGCAGCAGCAGGCACATTGTACTAGACCAATCAGCAGCAGCAGGCACATTGTACACTAGACCAATCAGCAGCAGCAGGCACATTGTACTAGACCAATCAGCAGCAGCAGGCACATTGTACTAGACCAATCAGCAGCAGCAGGCACATTGTACTAGACCAATCAGCAGCAGCAGGCACATTGTAATATACTGGACGCGTGTATATTTTACCCAACGGAGTTTCACTTCCGCGTTCGGTTTGCGCAATCTGATTGGCCACTGATGTTTTTTTCAGCGCCAAACGTGTTACTCCTAACAATCGCGCCAGCAGGCTGTTACCCTAACCTTAACCAACTAACCCTAACCTTAACCAACTTTGAAAGAGAGCGACTTCGAAAGAGTCGCCAAGCTTAACCAGTTTGTTAGGAGTAACGCGATTGGCGCTGAAAAAAACGTCAGTGGCCAATCAGATTGCGCAAACCGAACGCGGAAGTGAAACTCTGTTGGGTAAAATATACAGGCATACTGGACCAATCAGCAGCAGCAGCACAGCGGACCAACACACACACACATACACACAAACACGTAAAGTCTCCTTCACTCTCAGTTATACACACTGTATCCATAGCAACACGTTACACACACTACCGATGCACCTGCAAGCACTCTCACACGGTCATTATTACAGCCGAAAATGCCGCTCAAAAAGACGAGGCCATGATGATACCAGAGCACAACGTTTATTCGAGGCTGTATGCTGGTAAATAGACCGCATTTATATTAGCAGCTTTTATCCAAAGCGCTTTTTACGACTTATGCCTCGTTCACTCACACGTTAACACACCGACGGCGGAGGCGACCGCGCAAGGTGCCGCCCTGCTCATCGGGAGCGGTTAGGGGTTCAGCGTCCTGCTCAAGGACACTTCGACACACAAGCCGGGATCTAAACGGGAACCTTCCGATTACAAGACGACCGCCCTACCATCTGGGCCGCTGGCGACCCCACTTTTGAACACTCTTGAACACTTTTGTCAAAAGTTAAAGAGCGCCAGCACATTGCTGATGCCACCGTTCCTTATTTTATACCCATCGGTTTTGATCACTGTTGAAAACCCCCCCACCCGCCTCGCTGACAGGCAATGCAGTGCATCTCTCCTCCATGGATTCTCTGGAGGTGACGGGGTTAACCCGGCTCATTAGCGCTACACCTCCGCCTCCCCTCGGTGACAATAACGATGATGTGTCGGCTAACGTCAGTCCTCCTGAGAGACGCCCCCACAGCTATGTGACTAAGATATCCTGCAGAACTGGCAGAAGAAGAGGATTCAAGCGACAGGAATGCTGCGACACCGGGTGAAAGTACTGGCCCACGAATACACTGCAGTCAACCGACCCGTCTCCCCAGAAACACTGACCCCCTCTGAGCCGGCAGCAGAAACACTGACCCTCTGAGCAGCAGCAGCAGAAACACTGACCCTCTCTGAGCAGCAGCAGCAGAAACACTGACCCTCTGAGCAGCAGCAGCAGAAACACTTACCCTCTCTGAGCAGCAGCAGAAACACTGGCCCTCTGAGCAGCAGCAGCAGAAACACTGACCCTCTCTGAGCAGCAGCAGAAACACTGACCCTCTCTGAGCAGCAGCAGAAACACTGACCCTCTCTGAGCAGCAGCAGAAACACTGACCTTCTCTGAGCAGCAGCAGCAGAAACACTGACCCTCTCTGAGCAGCAGCAGAAACACTGACCCTCTCTGAGCAGCAGCAGCAGAAACACTGACCCTCTCTGAGCAGCAGCAGAAACACTGACCCTCTCTGAGCAGCAGCAGAAACACTGACCCTCTGAGCAGCAGCAGCAGAAACACTGACCCTCTGAGCAGCAGCAGCAGAAACACTGACCCTCTCTGAGCAGCAGCAGCAGAAACACTGACCCTCTGAGCAGCAGCAGAAACACTGACCCTCTGAGCAGCAGCAGCAGAAACACTGACCCTCTCTGAGCAGCAGCAGCAGAAACACTGACCCTCTCTGAGCAGCAGCAGAAACACTGACCCTCTGAGCAGCAGCAGCAGAAACACTGACCCTCTCTGAGCAGCAGCAGCAGAAACACTGACCCTCTCTGAGCAGCAGCAGAAACACTGACCCTCTCTGAGCAGCAGCAGCAGAAACACTGACCCTCTCTGAGCAGCAGCAGAAACACTGACCCTCTCTGAGCAGCAGCAGCAGAAACACTGACCCTCTCTGAGCAGCAGCAGAAACACTGACCTTCTGAGCAGCAGCAGCAGCAGAAACACTGACCCTCTCTGAGCAGCAGCAGAAACACTGACCCTCTCTGAGCAGCAGCAGCAGAAACACTGACCCTCTCTGAGCAGCAGCAGCAGCAACACTGACCCCCTCTGAGCAGCAGCAGCAGAAACACTGACCCTCTCTGAGCAGCAGCAGCAGAAACACTGACCCTCTCTGAGCAGCAGCAGCAGCAACACTGACCCTCTCTGAGCAGCAGCAGCAGAAACACTGACCCTCTGAGCAGCAGCAGCAGCAACACTGACCCTCTCTGAGCAGCAGCAGCAGAAACACTGACCCTCTCTGAGCAGCAGCAGCAGAAACACTGACCCTCTCTGAGCAGCAGCAGCAGAAACACTGACCCTCTGAGCAGCAGCAGAAACACTGACCCTCTGAGCAGCAGCAGAAACACTGACCCTCTCTGAGCAGCAGCAGCAGCAACACTGACCCTCTCTGAGCAGCAGCAGCAGAAACACTGACCCCCTCTGAGCAGCAGCAGAAACACTGACCCTCTGAGCAGCAGCAGCAGAAACACTGACCCTCTCTGAGCAGCAGCAGAAACACTGACCCTCTCTGAGCAGCAGCAGCAGAAACACTGACCCTCTGAGCAGCAGCAGAAACACTGACCCTCTCTGAGCAGCAGCAGAAACACTGACCCTCTCTGAGCAGCAGCAGAAACACTGACCCTCTCTGAGCAGCAGCAGAAACACTGACCCTCTCTGAGCAGCAGCAGAAACACTGACCCTCTCTGAGCAGCAGCAGCAGCAACACTGACCCTCTGAGCAGCAGCAGCAGAAACACTGACCCTCTCTGAGCAGCAGCAGCAGAAACACTGACCCTCTCTGAGCAGCAGCAGCAGAAACACTGACCCTCTCTGAGCAGCAGCAGCAGAAACACTGACCCTCTCTGAGCAGCAGCAGCAGAAACACTGACCCTCTCTGAGCAGCAGCAGCAGAAACACTGACCCTCTCTGAGCAGCAGCAGCAGCAACACTGACCCTCTCTGAGCAGCAGCAGCAGAAACACTGACCCTCTCTGAGCAGCAGCAGCAGAAACACTGACCCTCTCTGAGCAGCAGCAGCAGAAACACTGACCCTCTCTGAGCAGCAGCAGCAGAAACACTGACCCTCTCTGAGCAGCAGCAGCAGAAACACTGACCCTCTCTGAGCAGCAGCAGCAGAAACACTGACCCTCTCTGAGCAGCAGCAGCAGAAACACTGACCCTCTCTGAGCAGCAGCAGCAGAAACACTGACCCTCTCTGAGCAGCAGCAGCAGAAACACTGACCCTCTCTGAGCAGCAGCAGCAGAAACACTGACCCTCTCTGAGCAGCAGCAGCAGCGCGCCAACTCCTCAACGATGTGACCGCCGCGGGCAGAGAGAGCGAGACGCGTCCTGACCCACTGTCACAGGGGGCTGGAGTTAACCCTCCCACTGCCACACTACCAAACTGTTGACCCCTTTCACTGTGACAATACACAGAAGGTTAACCCTTTCACTGTGACACACACAACAGCCGGTTAACCCTTTCACTGCCACACTACAGAGGGTTAACCCTTTACTATCACACTACCGACGGGTAACCTTCACCTTAATTGCACCCTGCTCATTCCTAGCCACTGCGACAGGCGACACCGCCCGTTCCCCATGACGTCAACTGGGTCTTGTCCCGTTTCCAATTACTTCTACGGGCAAGTCTGTAAAATAAATAATAAGAAAATAAAAAAATACTTTTGCTCAGGGATGTGCTCGGGGACGACACAGCGTTGGAAAAGCCCCGCTGAAGAGCCGGGTTGATTCGCCTGCCGAGACGCGCCGGGGGGGCGGTGTGGTGGTTGTTGTCGTCGTCCTTCTAGGTTTGTTTGGAATAATCTTCCGCTCGTCGGACACTCAGGGCCGACGGCGGGTTTGTATCCCGGTGGGACGGGAACGTTCGGGAGGATGATGAACTTTCGGAACAGACGGATATATGTCACTGTCCGTAGCAAAGATGTTGTTTCTGCAAGCTCACGATTACGTTAGCTAGGTTCTAAATTAAAAAAAATAAACCAAAAGGACGGCAATAACTTTCATGTGTTTTGCCTGTTTCGGTGACGGATCAGTGTGGCCACTCCCTCGAGTCGGGAGTCACATCAGAACTGAAGCATGTGGTTTTCAGACAAACACATTAATACTTAACATGGAAAATGTAAGTGCAGCAACAGTGGAGCTCACAGGTCGCTAAGGAGCCTCTACTTCTTCGTCACAGTTGGATACCGCGGGCCTGTTTCTACTGGTGCGATACAGACAGGCCTTCCTCGTATCCACCGGGGAGGTGCATGACTGACCAAAATCATTTTCCAATAGTCTACTGTTCTTAACCCTTTCACTGCCACGCGACAGAAGGTTAACCCTTTACTATCACACAACCGACGGTCGCCGAAGGGTTAACCGGCTGTTGTGTGGCAGTGAAAGGGTTAACCTTCTGTGTGTTGTCGCAGTGAAAGGGTTAACCGTTTTGGTAGCGCGGCAGTGAAAGGGTTAAGACTGAATATTACACAATTCTACCCACCCCCCAAAAAGAAAAAAATTACTTTCTGTTTCAGTTTAAATTCAGTTAAAATGTTCAGTTTCAGTTCAATTCAGTTATTATTTTTAATAGAATGGATCATTAAAAGCAAAGGGTATTGCACATAAATAAACACTTCCGATAATCCTTCAGAACGTTGATCGGCTCAGCTGACCGACAATAAATCGTAGCCTATAATAACAGCGTTGCATTGGCCTATCAAACGGTTTTAAATAAACAAACAGAAACAGTAGCATGTGCATCTTTTAGATCAATTAGGCTATGAAAATTAGGCTGCCTTTAAATATAAAAATGTATTAAATAAGAATGGTTTAGAGCGGCTGGGTGGCGCAGCGGACATTGCGCTTGTCACCAACGCAAGAGACACCGGGTTCGACTCCGGCTGTCGGCGTTGCCTCCGGCTTGGGCCAGCCGTCATACTAACTCAATTGGCAGAGTTAGCGGGTGGAAGTCGATGGGTGGTAATCTGGACGTTGTGGACAGCGACTCCTACAGGTCGGTTGGGGACGCCTGCACAGCAGAGACAGGAAATGGCGGGGGTAGTGTGAGCCTCCCACATGTTACACCTCGCCAATGAGAGTCCGCGCTGGCAGGTGAAAAGATGTGACAGGCTGCCTCCTCGTGTATCGGAGGGGACACATGATGCAAGGCTTCTATCCTCCAAACAACCGGCCAGTGGGGGGCATATGCGAGCAACGTTCAAGACAGGCGAGGGGAGAATTGGCACAGTGGAATTGGGATGGGAGAAAAATAGAAAAAGAGGATCAAAATTCACAATTTTTTTTTTTATAAAATAAATAATAATAATAATAATAATAATAATAATAATAATAATAATAATAATAATAATAATAATAATAATAATAATAATAATAATAATAATAATAATAATAATAATAATAATAATAATAATAATAATACGAATGTGGAGATTGGCACGACTATTTGAAAACTCGAACTCATCCCTACCGTCTACTCGTATCCACATCGATTTCCAGAAAATTGCAAAGCAATCGGAGCCAATCAGAGACTGCGTTGATGTTACCCTATGTTCTGCACACCAGTGGAACGCAGCCCCTGATTGGTTCCCATAGTTGATGATGTGAAATAAAGGCTGCCGCTGGCAAAACAGAGAGGGCGTCTCCTGAAGCAACGAATGTTAACCCTTTCACTGCCGCACTACCAAATGGTTAACCCTTTCACTGCGACAATACACAGAAGTTTAACCCTTTCACTGCCACACTACAGAAGGTTAACCCTTTACTATCACACTACCGACGGTAACCGGTAGGGTCAAAGGGTTAACGTTAGTAGGATGAACACGGCCATAAAAAAAAATCTAACCCTAACTAACCGTACTGTCATGCACTTGTCCTAATAAACTAACCTACACTGTAACACGCAACACTTTGATGAACATTGTTGCTCAGCTGATAGAGTTGTGCCCTTCCTGATGACTTGTCGTACATAACTTGTAAGTAGCTTTGGATAAAAGCGTCAGCTAAATGACTAAATGTAAATGTAAAAAAATCTAAGTGCAGTTATAGCAGAAACCAGACTAAATATAACAGCAATCACGCAAGAACAAGAGTATGCACTAGCTGACTTTCGCGGCGGACCGATTGAACTACTTTTGTTATGCCGATTGGCTGAAGGGGTTTGTCCGTCAAGGCAAGTACTCCCGCCCACTAAAATGGGTGTCTGCGGCTAGAAGCTTCCGGATAGGAGCTTTCACGTCAGAGAGGAGTGGAGGGCAGTGTGGCGAAGGCAAGGACAACACAAGAACATGCTAAATAAATAAGCAAAACATGAAATCACAAACAGAAGCCAAAAACTAAATAAAACTGAAGAATATTGTTGCTCTTCTATATGTCGTATTGTGTGTCGTATGTGTGCGTGTTGCAGTTCTCTCCTTATTAGGATTTGTTGTGCATATAGCGAGGCCCTCCAGGGAGTGGAGCTGGCGGACTGGAGTCTACCCAGGGACCGTGGCTCTCTCTGGGGGAGAGACTGGAGTCTAGCCAGGGGCCGTGGCTCTCTCTGGGGGAGAGACTGGAGTCTACCCAGGGACCGTGGCTCTCTCTGAGGGAGAGACTGGAGTCTAGCCAGGGACCGTGGCTCTCTCTGGGGGAGAGACTGGAGTCTACCCAGGGACCGTGGCTCTCTCTGAGGGAGAGACTGGAGTCTAGCCAGGGACCGTGGCTCTCTCTGAGGGAGAGACTGGAGTCTACCCAGGGGCCGTGGCTCTCTCTGGGGGAGAGACTGGAGTCTACCCAGGGACCGTGGCTCTCTCTGGGGGAGAGACTGGAGTCTACCCAGGGACCGTGGCTCTCTCTGGGGGAGAGACTGGAGTCTAGCCAGGGGCCGTGGCTCTCTCTGGGGGAGAGACTGGAGTCTAGCCAGGGACCGTGGCTCTCTCTGGGGGAGAGACTGGAGTCTACCCAGGGGCCGTGGCTCTCTCTGGGGGAGAGACTGGAGTCTACCCAGGGACCGTGGCTCTCTCTGGGGGAGAGACTAGAGTCTACCCAGGGACCGTGGCTCTCTCTGGGGGAGAGACACCGCCAGACCTGGCTGCCTGACACACACCTCCAGTCATGAATGAACCTGCTAAACCTGCACCAATAAGCTGGCATTTCTACCATCCCTGCCTCCTCCCCCCAGGCCACTGCTGTAAACAACAACAACATGCTGTCAGTCAACTGGTTAAATAACAGCTGGTATTAAGAAATAAACATGTTCTGCTCACACACACCCGGCATAATCGTGTGACTAATTTAAGTCAACAGGAAGAGGAAGATAAAGGCGGGGAATATCCTCCTATCCTCCTAACCCCCCCCCCCCCCCCCCCCCCCTCTCTCTCTCTTATGGGGCCTGGCTGTGGGCCATTTATACTGATAGTGTGTAAAAGAGTCTCATGAATTATGCATGAGGAGATATCTGCCCGTGTCCCAGTTAACATGGTGCCGTGGAGAAAGGGGTTACGCCACACGCACACCAGACGCACACGCATGCATCCACACACGCACTGGCGGGTTCCGTGCGAGAACGCGTGCGTGGCTGGGCACACCGAGTCCGACTTCAGAGTGGGCGGAATGCCTAGTCTATTGCAAAGTCAGTCCCCGTTTGAAGATTTTTTAAAGATTTCCAGTTCCAGTGTTCTATTGTCCATTTTGCATGTATAACCAGATATTATATAATTAATTAGAATGTTAGAATTCATTTTAGAATGATGATCAGTGTGACTGTACTCCTGAAAAAGTATAGTAGTATGGTTTATTTGTATTGGGAAAGATACAGACACATTAGCTGGTTGAACAACATCTATATGTGTGGTAATAATGCAGATATCGAGTGTATTTCTGTGAAAATGCGCGTGGCGCACGCCTCTGAATCCAACCAAAGCGAAAACGATCGCTTCCAGCCCGCGGTGGGCACAGCTACGTCCGTTAACATGGGAGCGAAAGTGAAGCGCTGGTCGCCTGCCCGCCTTTGTGCGCGGCTGGTGTGTCTGGGCTGTTAGGGTGAAAGGGGTTAGGGTGAAAGGGGTTAGGGTGAAAGGGGTTAGGGTGAAAGGGGTTAGGGTGAAAGGTAGGGATGTCCCGATCCGATCACGTGATTTTCAGAAGATCGGGATCGAAAAAAACTATAATAATAATCTGGATTTTTATTTTTTTTATTCAACAAACATGACCATGTTCACGTCTTAAACTCATACTGAGGCCTAAGTTTTGGTTTTAAATTGCATATCATCATTCATTTATTTATTGTCACACAGAGCAGAAGAATTTTGCCAAAACAAACGTATTTCCTTTGATTTAATTATACATCCGCATTTCATTGTTTACTTGTATGCCGTGACAAATAAAACTCTCGACTTGAAAAATACATCAAATGATTTATGTCAAGGATGAGGGACATCCACTAGTTGCAGAACTTGCAGTCACCTGATTTTTACAGACGATGGCGCCATTGCTCTCATGAAGCAGCAGGTTGGAGGCGGAGTTTTTAGATTACTCCGATTGCAATGCCTCGCTTGAATGAAGTTAACTTTTCACCTGGATAACGTCAACATTCAGGGTGAATGTAATGTGAGAAATTGGGATGGGAAAAAAAATTCAAAAAAATTATAAACTTTTTTTTATCGGATCGGGAAAGATCGGTATCGGTAGATACTCAAAATCACATGATCGGGATCGGTTCGGGAGCAAAAAAATGTATCGGTCTTTCATCCCTAGTGAAAGGGGTTAGGGTGAAAGGGGTTAGGGTGAAAGGGGTTAGGGTGAAAGGGGTTAGGGTGAAAGGGGTTAGGGTGAAAGGGGTTATGGTGAAAGGGGTTAGGGTGAAAGGGGTTAGGGTGAAAGGGGTTAGGGTGAAAGGGGTTAGGGTGAAAGGGCTTAGGGTGAAAGGGGTTAGGGTGAAAGGGGTTAGGGTGAACGGGGTTATGGTGAACGAGGTTAGGGTGAAAGTGGTTAGTCCATACTGATGGTAGATAACATGTTCTTATTAGTCCAGTGGCCTACAGCCCACCCGGGAAGCATAGGACTGGCTTTAACCCTTTCACTGCCACACTACAGAAGGTTAACCCTTTACTATCACACTCGGTAGTGGCCAAGAAGCCAGGCTCTCTGGGGGTTTACTGGGGGCCCGTGGCTAGTAGAAGGTATCCGTGTTTTGTTGATTTTTCACCCTAAGAAATGCGTTTATAAAAAAACCTAAACCTCACTGGAGACATCATCACGTTGCACCTTAACCTGCTGACGTGTGGCTGTGAAAGGGTTAACCTTCTGTGTATTGACGTAGTGAAAGGGTTAACCGTCTGTAGTGTGGTAGTGAAAGGGTTAACCTTCTGTTAAACCACATCCCACTACTGAAGACACACTGGTTAACCCTTCCACTGCGACAATACAGAAGGTTAACCCTTTCACTGCCACACGACAAAGGGTTAACCCTTTCACTACCACAATACAGAAGGTTAACCCTTTCACTACCACACCACAGACGGTTAATGTGAGTCAGGTAATCGTGAGCTTGTAATTGCGATAGAATCAGAAAGTTCTTTATTGCCAAGTAGTTTTCACATACAAGGAATTTGATTTGGTCATATTTGGTGCGACATTAATGGACAGACAATTACAGTAGAATAAAATAAAAAGGTAGAATAAAATAAAATGGAATATAAAAAAATATATTAGAATCAATAGAATAGAATTATAATAAATTATATTAAATAAAAATAGGCCAGGGCTGTACAACTGTGCACAATGTGGTCCAGTATATACACAATACAATAAAAATATTTAGCATGGCTGTGCAATTGAGCAGTAATGTGCAAAAAGTATAAACAGTTAAGTATGAAGAGTTTTGATTGTATATACAAATAAATATATAGTCCAAGGTAGATAGGGTATTCTACCTGTTGTTTTGACTATTGCGGTTATTGAAGTTGCATATTTACAGCGAGGTTTTAACACTGATGTGAACGGACCACATCCACACCTCACGTTGCATCACAGTCGAGCGTTATGGCGGGAAGGTGAACAAAGCAAATGATGAGGAAAACTGCTTCTGCTGCCAATATAGTCTTCTTTCCTCACATTAGTGACAGGAGGCTTCGCTGATCAAACAACATACTAACAGATTTATAGGTCAAGCGTTTTGAATCCAGGTAATTAAAAATAAATGTAATGTCAATTAATTAAATGGTACCTGTTACAAAGGGTCAGATTAAACCGAATATATATATTTATTGCGTGAGATCCCTTGTATAATATTTGTATATCGTTTGATATCCCTTGTATATTCTTTGTATATATACACGGAATATCCCTTTACCTGGGTACAAACCAGACCATAATATTCGTTCTCCTATTGGACAGCGACCCCTAGGCGCCAACGACCATACCCCCAATGGCAAGTTCAAAGGCAACGCCAAGGCATGTCTCAACATGTCCAGGTTTGCGCAGTAATACGAGACAGAACTGAGGTTGGCACTAGATAATTCACCTTACGTATAAATACGGCGCAGGTGGAAACAGCAGCAGTTCGTTCATTACTAGAAAGCCTTCACCACGAGTCAACGACCAAGTGAAGTGAGCAACCTTGCGTCTAAATAGAGCACTTAGAACATGTGCGAATAGGATAGTAAAGTGTCATAGTTTGGTGAAGTAACGTCAAGTTCAACCTAGTTTAATGTGACGGATAGTGCACAGGAGAATCTACACCGGCGAATGCAGAACCATTTTCGGGTTGGATTATATTGCTTTGGTACCGTGACTGCTGGAGCAGAGAACCGTCTACCCCACTATCGTGTGGGATCTACCCCCGTGAGGAGCATCCCTCGAGCCCGCCTCTAGGAGGAGGCTGGCTAGCTTTCATCCATGCTGTCGGGCATACTGGATTATAGCTGTTGCTTTGTCTACGGATCAAGGGAGTACTGTACCGACTCCCGTAGCTGGAGCTTCTTTATTCCTCGTTGACCCAGACTTTGCACCCGAACATTCCTCTACCCTGCCGGCTTACACCCGGAGGGAACCCCCCAGTGTCTCCAGCTGGTACTAGTGTGCCTTATGTAATTGCTATGCTACAGGTGGCGTCAGTTTATACCCATCTTACTATTCTCATGGACTTACGCTCTTGACCTGCTTTAAGTGTTCTTCGCCTTACAAGCGCAAGTATAATTCTCAATCTGTAACCTACCGTTGCTTGCTCTAATAATAATAAATCCCTCTAACTAGAACTTTATGTGTCATTGCCGTATTCTTGTGTGGGTGTTCACCAGATATATTCATGTACTGTATGGCCAGTAATTAAAGTACATAACTAAGTAGTGGTTTAATAATACCATACTCTCAATACAGTCAGGGAATTGTACCCCTCAGTTACAGTACCCATCCATTTAAAACCAATTGGCATGAATATTTAATTCATAATGAAATCTTACGTTGTCATAATGGATCCATGGGAGGTGGTGTCCTAGTTTCCTGCCATATACAGTAGCTAGGAATGATAACAAAAAATTGAAATTACCGGTATAATAATAAAGTTTCATAAACTACTATTTTACTAGGTCAATGGCTGTGAAACCAAAACTTGGACCAGAATTCTGGTGGTATTATTATTATTGCTTTTATTTATACTCGAAAAATCATTGAGGCCTGGCCCTCATTTACAATGATGCAGAGTACAGCGTCAAAATATAAATCAATACACGCTGTATTGATTCAGGCACCGACGGTCAAGAGGACAAGTAGGTCTCAAATGGGTGGTAGTCTGTCACTTCCTGTCACTCTCCTGTCGTTAAGGTTACACACTGTAACTAATCTGTATGGCTGTGTATATATTTTAGTAATGCACCACGTACACCGGGATACTTACTGTTTACAGTAAGACCAGCTAGTGTTTACAGTAAGACCAGCTAGTGCTTACAGTAAGACCAGGCTAGTGTTTACAGTAAGACCAGCTAGTGTTTACAGTAAGACCAGCTAGTGCTTACAGTAAGACCAGCTAGTGTTTACAGTAAGACCAGCTAGTGTTTACAGTAAGACCAGCTAGTGCTTACAGTAAGACCAGCTAGTGTTTACAGTAAGACCAGGCTAGTGTTTACAGTAAGACCAGCTAGTGTTTACAGTAAGACCAGCTAGTGTTTACAGTAAGACCAGCTAGTGTTTACAGTAAGACCAGGCTAGTGCTTACAGTAAGACCAGCTAGTGTTTACAGTAAGACCAGGCTAGTGCTTACAGTAAGACCAGCTAGTGTTTACAGTAAGACCAGCTAGTGTTTACAGTAAGACCAGCTAGTGCTTACAGTAAGACCAGCTAGTGTTTACAGTAAGACCAGGCTAGTGTTTACAGTAAGACCAGCTAGTGTTTACAGTAAGACCAGCTAGTGTTTACAGTAAGACCAGCTAGTGCTTACAGTAAGACCGGGCTAGTGTTTACAGTAAGACCAGCTAGTGTTTACAGTAAGACCAGCTAGTGTTTACAGTAAGACCAGCTAGTGTTTACAGTAAGACCAGGCTAGTGCTTACAGTAAGACCAGGCTAGTGTTTACAGTAAGACCAGGCTAGTGTTTACAGTAAGACCAGCTAGTGTTTACAGTAAGACCAGGCTAGTGTTTACAGTAAGACCAGCTAGTGTTTACAGTAAGACCAGCTAGTGTTTACAGTAAGACCAGCTAGTGTTTACAGTAAGACCAGCTAGTGTTTACAGTAAGACCAGCTAGTGTTTACAGTAAGACCAGCTAGTGTTTACAGTAAGACCAGGCTAGTGTTTACAGTAAGACCAGCTAGTGTTTACAGTAAGACCAGCTAGTGTTTACAGTAAGACCAGCTAGTGTTTACAGTAAGACCAGGCTAGTGTTTACAGTAAGACCAGGCTAGTGCTTACAGTAAGACCAGGCTAGTGTTTACAGTAAGACCAGCTAGTGTTTACAGTAAGACCAGCTAGTGTTTACAGTAAGACCAGCTAGTGTTTACAGTAAGACCAGGCTAGTGCTTACAGTAAGACCAGCTAGTGTTTACAGTAAGACCAGGCTAGTGCTTACAGTAAGACCAGGCTAGTGTTTACAGTAAGACCAGGCTAGTGTTTACAGTAAGACCAGGCTAGTGCTTACAGTAAGACCAGGCTAGTGCTTACAGTAAGACCAGGCTAGTGTTTACAGTAAGACCAGGCTAGTGTTTACAGTAAGACCAGGCTAGTGCTTACAGTAAGACCAGGCTAGTGTTTACAGTAAGACCAGGCTAGTGCTTACAGTAAGACCAGCTAGTGCTTACAGTAAGACCAGGCTAGTGTTTACAGTAAGACCAGGCTAGTGCTTACAGTAAGACCAGCTAGTGTTTACAGTAAGACCGGGCTAGTGTTTACAGTAAGACCAGCTAGTGCTTACAGTAAGACCAGCTAGTGTTTACAGTAAGACCAGCTAGTGTTTACAGTAAGACCAGGCTAGTGCTTACAGTAAGACCAGCTAGTGTTTACAGTAAGACCAGGCTAGTGTTTACAGTAAGACCAGGCTAGTGTTTACAGTAAGACCAGCTAGTGCTTACAGTAAGACCAGCTAGTGTTTACAGTAAGACCAGCTAGTGTTTACAGTAAGACCAGCTAGTGTTTACAGTAAGACCAGGCTAGTGTTTACAGTAAGACCAGCTAGTGTTTACAGTAAGACCAGGCTAGTGTTTACAGTAAGACCAGGCTAGTGCTTACAGTAAGACCAGGCTAGTGTTTACAGTAAGACCAGGCTAGTGCTTACAGTAAGACCAGCTAGTGTTTACAGTAAGACCGGGCTAGTGTTTACAGTAAGACCAGCTAGTGCTTACAGTAAGACCAGGCTAGTGCTTACAGTAAGACCAGGCTAGTGCTTACAGTAAGACCGGGCTAGTGCTTACAGTAAGACCAGGCTAGTGCTTACAGTAAGACCAGGCTAGTGCTTACAGTAAGACCGGGCTAGTGCTTACAGTAAGACCAGGCTAGTGCTTACAGTAAGACCAGGCTAGTGCTTACAGTAAGACCGGGCTAGTGCTAGAGCGAGTGAGTGAGTGAGTGAGTGAGTGAGTGAGTGAGTGAGTGAGTGAGTGAGTGAGTGAGTGAGTGAGTGAGTGAGTGAGTGAGTGAGAGATGGGGAGGGGTGGAATTAGCAGAGATTGAGAAAGAGCAATGGGAAGAGAAAACCGGTTACAAAATGAGAGAAGGAATCTCTCTCTCTCTCTCTTTCTCCCTCTCCTTCTTACATCATCCTCTTCCCCAGGTTCTAATTTAAGAGCACCAGGATTAGAGGCTCCATAAATTACTTCCTAAAATTTCAGCCAGGCATTTGGCACAGACACACGCCAACCGCTAAAACAAATCACAGGCTGCTGGGCGCTGGAGAGGAGCCCCGGTTCACAAGGGGCCAATATTCTCCCGACAACTGAGATGTACGACAAGCGGTATTATGCACACTGGGCCTTGTTCAATGTGCTAACAAATTAGGTATGGAAATGCCAACGGTAGAAACCCAGCTCAGATACGCTAGTCACAATCACACCGCAAGTACATACATGACATGGGTATGGGGTGATTACAAGAACAAGTACCCAGTTTCTTCCCCTCAGCCGCCAGGCTGATCAATGCCTCAGCCCCCCCCCCCCCCCCCCCGCCCCCAAGTGACACTGGCACAATGACACTGCACTGCACTGGTCTTTACTGGAACTCTGCACTTTATATATTAGGGCTGTCTTAAATACTTCGAAGCTTCGTTCGATGGGCATGGGATTCGAATATGAAAATAAAATTCGATTATTACATTTTTTTTATTTTTTTTTGTGCAAAATCAACTGTGCCTCTCTTTGTTAACTACAACAAGCAATGCTGTTTGTTATTTAAGATGAGGTCGGACTCGGCACTGACAGATTTGTGTTCATTGTGCTGCTTTTATAAAGCCTCAAATGATGGCTTACAATATTTCATGAAAGCAAAGTGTTTTGTTTGTCTAAGATTTTAAAAGGTTTAATCTTTACAGCACTGACAAAGTTGAACAAAGTGCTGTACAAGTCCCACAACATTAAAAAATATATATATGTCTCTCACCCCAGAAGCTTCGAATTCCAAAAAAATATTCGAAGGTCAGCCCTATTATATATATATATATATATATATATATATTTAAATTATTAATCCTCCACTGCACTGTTTTTTTGTCCTGTGTCTGTGTTGGTGTTGTTGTTACTGTGAAAAAGATTATGGACAAATGCATACACTGTAATGCCGCAACAATTACCAATGTGTTTTTACACAAATGGCTTAATAAAGGAATCGGAATCTGAATGTGAGTAGCAGCAGTAGTAGTGTGGTGTATTTAAATAAAAAGAAGTGGTGTACATCCAAACTTACTTTCATATTGGAGGCCTCTGTCTCCAGCTTGGTGAGATGATTGGAGTTGTCTTGGAGCTCTTGTCTCAGGTTGGAGTTCTCCATCTTCAGGGCTTCAACCTGCCTCAGCAGCTGATCATACGATGCTGCACACATCTTGGACTACCTCCTGACCTGCACACAGACAGAGACAGGTTGTTAACACATGCAGCGCTGAAGACACACTGACGCCTGCTGCACACATCTTGGACTACCTCCTGACGGACGGACGGACAGACAGGGACAGACAGGGACAGACAGACAGACAGACAGACAGACAGACAGACAGACAGACAGACAGACAGACAGACAGACAGACAGACAGACTGTTAATACATGCAGCCAGGGCTTGACATTCACTTTTTGGCTCGCCAGCCACTGTGGCTAGTGGATTTCCAAAGTCACTAGCCACTCAGCATTTTCATCAGCCAAAAATCACACACACACACACTCTGTCCAAATATCCAGTTCGTTTTTATAGTGTAAGGTTTGGCTACTTGAGACAGAGAGAGACTCATTACGGGCAACGCAAGTAAGTGCACACTGCGTTCCGAGAGAAAAAAAAAGAGAGAGAGAGAGAGAGAGAGAGAGAGAGAGAGAGAGAGAGAGAGAGAGAGAGAGAGACTCTTCACTACGACTCTAAAACGGTGCCGCTGCACGGTCTACCCGCCAGAGTGGCTGGTAAGAGTGACAAGAGTTACCCACCACTGCCGAATTCTACCCGCACTTGGCGGGGGGCGGGTGTTAATGTCACGCCCTGCACGCAGCGCTGAAGGAACACTGAAGCCGCCCCGATTACTTTTTTCTTTTGCTCCAAAGCTTTAGCGGTAATAATTCTTCCCGTGTGCAAAGTTTCAATGCCGTGGGAAATGGTGGTGTGGTACTGTAGATAGATATTCTGAAAGTTCTAAATGTCTGAGAATAACTCAAAATGATTTCTATAAGATATTGCTGATGTACTAGTACTGGCTTCTTGCTGGAGGGGTAAAAAAAACATACAAATCTTGAGTTTGGCAGCGATGGGCAGGGACCGGAGCTCAGACACTCTCAGGTCAGTCCTACGAGACACATCCACTCATATCTACACCTCATTACAGGTCATAAATAATCCTACAACGGTGCACAAATATTGGACCAGGCCTGGACACAAGACGCGCACGTACAGTACACACGTCAATACATCCCAGCTCGTGGAAACGCACACCTCCATGCGGTTCATTACAGTTTTATCAATGCTATCAATGAGTAGTAACGGCCTGAATAGCTTTCACAGGTAATCATTTTACAGTGTTTACATAATTAACTACTTCCTGACATGAGCACACACACACACACAGGCACACACACAGGCACACACACACACACAGGCACACACACACACACACAAACACAGGCACACACACACAGGCACACACACAGGCACACACACACAGACAGGCACACTAACACACACACAGGCACACTAACACACACACACAGGCACACTAACACACACACAGGCACACTAACACACACACACACTAACACACACACACACACTCACACAGGGAGTATGTTCACTGGACTGCTCTGCAGCTACTAGCCAACACACTCCATGCTACACTGCTCTCTCCGACTGCTTGGTCAAGGCTGTCCATTATGTCACACAACTAGAGCCACTGTCTAGGTTAGTGGGAGGATGTGATCAGTCACAACACAGATAAAGGCACTTAACAATCGAGAATAATGCAGCAAAACAGGAAATGAAAGATGGTTGTCAGGCCACAAACAAACAAATGAAAACCCTAAAAAACATGAAGTCATAATAATAATAATAATAATAATAAGTAGGGCTGTCAGTTTATCGCGTTAATTAGATGAATGAATTACACTGCAAATGATCTCGTTGTGAAAATTAACTAAAAAAATTATAATAATAATAAAAAATTAGATATGTATTTTTATAAAAAAAATATGTATCTCATTCATTCCATAAGAACATAGAATACATTTACATTTACATTTACATTTAGTCATTTAGCTGACGCTTTTATCCAAAGCGACTTACAAGTTCTGTACGACAAGCCATCAGGAAGAGCACAACTCTATCAGCTGAGCAACAATGTTCATCAAAGTGTTGAGTGCTACAGTGTAGGTTAGTTTATTAGGACAAGTGCATGACAGTACGGTTAGTTAGGGTTAGATTTTTTTTTTTTTTTTTTTTTTTTTTTTTATTCAGATAATGGTTGAATACACATTTACAGACTTTTTCTTTAATATGGTCATTTGCATGTTCTTGGTATCCGATTCTAGGGACATCTATGGATCTCAGGGAATGTATTCCCAGTGTCAGAAATACGGCGTCTGTTACTAGGCTTGAGTAAATTGTAATGAACCAAATGAGAATATCAATAAAAAATGTTTTATCTTTGACTGTGAATAACACCATGCTAAAATTTACCAGACCTGAAAAATCTAAGCAAATGAATAAATGGAAGATGATTAAACAGAAGGTTTTGTAGATACAGTACTGAATTCTGCCATCCGGACACATGCCATTTGAAATATGATTATAGAATATAGAATATCAGGCCTAAAATGGTTATGCGATTAAAATGCGATTAATTAGATTGATTAATTAATTACAAATCCTGTAATTAATTAGCTAAATTTTTTAATCGCCTGACAGCACTAATAATAAGTTAATAACAGTCTAACTGGACAACACAGCTCAAAGTCATGTCCTACTTGATAACTTGATAAGAGCCTTTCCTATCAATATTGGGAATAGATTAGCCTATAGGGCTCAGGGAGAGGAGAGAAGTTAGTCGCTTGTTACGCATCGCCCCGGACGCCAGTCACCATCTTTGGCGGGTTGCGGGCCGCCACAGTCTAATTGGTCCCGCCACAGTTTTATAATGAACTACATTTATTTTATTAATATATATATTTTTTTTTAAATATTTGTTTAAATATAAAGTTTGCCAATAGGGATGTATCAGTAGTATTGGCAGTGGTAGTAGTCGTAATAGTAATCCAGTATATCTTTTTGTTTTCTAAAAATAAACCAGTTCAACACAGGTTTACCACTTTTGCTTCATTTCTTTGATGGCTCAAATGTATGCTCTAGTCGATTTTGTGTTTTGAGCACAAAGTTCATCATAGATCATAGATAGGGGGGGGGGGGGGGGGGGGCATGCCCTAGAGGGGCCGAGGTTCACCCACCACCACAGTCTCACAAAATCCTGTGGGAAACACTGTTGTGACATTTTCTGTAGCAGCTCTTCGAACACCATCCTCTGACCCAGACATCTGCCCGGCGACACAGACGGCCATCCTCTACTCGCCTGCACAGGCAGCAGCTTGATCTCCCAGAAGGCCGTGCATCGCGGTGCTCTGTGTGACACACCTTCCTGAGCCCTATGAGCTATAAGCCTGTATGATCTCTCCAGGGCTGTCTCTACACACATGCAGCAGTGGTGCGTGAGGCTGGGGATCGTTTGACATTTTTCAATACCTTGTTACATTTTGGATTGTGTTTGAACAGAAGAAATATTTATATTCTATATTTACATATATATATATACATTTGTCTGCATATAACTGCATATAACCCATCTATACTTATACACCTGCAAATACCCCTTATGCTGTATATACAGTACATAATATATATATATATATTTATTCTCACCACCTATTCCACACTTTGTCCATATTTTCCTGCACATAGTCCTTTTACATATCTGTAGATACTATATCTATACTACTACACTACTACTACCATAGTGTCTTTACACCTCCTGTACCACTGTATTAATTATACTAGCACTCTGCACTGATTAGCACTACACTCGGTAGTACTAATTTGTATATTTTGTACCCAGTTTAATATCCTGTACATGTATATATTACTGTTGCACTTTACTGCTACATTTGCACTCTGGTTGGATGCCAAACTTATTTTCGTTGTAATGTACTTGTGCTGTATGATGACAATAAATTTTAATCTAATCTCATCTAAATGTGAACAAAACATGCTTATTAGCTCACCGACAGTGATGAGATGAACTACTTAGGTACACAGTCATTCGATACAACAGAATTTTGCAATACTAGCGTTTAGGGCTGACCTCGATTAGTCGAGTAGTCGACTAATCGATCAAAAAGGAGCCGTAGTCGACCTCTTAGTCGGATGATAAATAATATATAATATTATTTTTTTGTCATTCTTTCCAAAAGAAAAGAGGCCTAGAAGCGCGGCTAACGCTAATGGCACGCATACCAGAGGCTAACTGCCTAAGAAAACAGGCACAGAGGCACTGAAAGAGGATTTCACCATCTAATGAACACACTAGACTAGACAAATATCAAGATGTATCCATCAGTGGACCAATTGTCAGTGGACTGGACAAGAAGCCTTCAGTCGACTCCTTCAGACATTAACCCTTTCACGGCCGCACTACCAAACGGTTAACCCTTTCACTGCGACAATACACAGAAGGTTAACCCTTTCACTGCCACACAACAGCAGGTAACCGTCGGTAGTGTGATAGTAAAGGGTTAACCTTCTGTAGTGTGGCAGTGAAAGGGTTAAGCACCCCCCCCTCCCACAGCCCAAATGGAATGATAAAAAAAATATATATATATATCAAAGTCGACTATACAAATCCTTAGTCGGGAACAGGCCAACTAGTATTGAAGCAATTCGATCGACGACCATAAAAGTATTGAGTTCCGACGGGCCGGTCGAGGTGGTGGTCCTGGTCCTGCAGCAACATCACGCTGACGGAGGTGGTGGTCCTGGTCCTGCAGCAACATCACGCTGACGGAGGTGGTGGTCCTGGTCCTGCAGCAACATCACGCTGACGGAGGTGGTGGTCCTGCACTGCAGCAACATCACGCTGACGGAGGTGGTGGTCCTGCACTGCAGCAACATCACGCTGACGGAGGTGGTGGTCCTGCACTGCAGCAACATCACGCTGACGGAGGAGGTGGTCCTGCACTGTAACAACATCACGCACCGCTGACGGAGGTGGTGGTCCTGGTCCTGCAGCAACATCACGCACCGCTGACGGAGGAGGTGGTCCTGCACTGCAGCAACATCACGCTGACGGAGGAGGTGGTCCTGCACTGCAGCAACATCACGCACCGCTGACGGAGGTGGTGGTCCTGCACTGCAGCAACATCACGCTGACGGAGGAGGTGGTCCTGCACTGCAGCAACATCACGCACCGCTGACGGAGGAGGTGGTCCTGCACTGCAACAACATCACGCTGACGGAGGTGGTGGTCCTGCACTGCAGCAACATCACACAGCGCTGACGGAGGAGGTGGTCCTGCACTGCAGCAACATCACGCTGACGGAGGTGGTGGTCCTGCACTGCAGCAACATCACGCTGACGGAGGTGGTGGTCCTGCACTGCAGCAACATCACGCTGACGGAGGAGGTGGTCCTGGTCCTGCAGCAACATCACGCTGACGGAGGAGGTGGTCCTGCACTGCAGCAACATCACGCAGCGCTGACGGAGGAGGTGGTCCTGCACTGCAGCAACATCACGCAGCGCTGACGGAGGTGGTGGTCCTGGTCCTGCAGCAACATCACGCACCGCTGACGGAGGAAACGGCCAATCATGGCTGTCGTTTCATTTCCTGTGCTGCTGCTCACAAACGGCCCATAACGGACCGAGTGCTGTCGGCTCCTCATTAGATTCATTAAATCATTCAGAAGCCAGGCGGTCCTGGAGGCTGCAGCTGAACCAACGTCAGGACAAATGATCCGCCACGGTTTGAAGAGCGGCAGGATCTTATTCTCCCCGGCCCGGAGTAGGGACGGCCGTGAGTAATACTTTACTGGAGTACTTAGGGACGGCCGTGAGTAATACTTTACTGGAGTACTTAGGGACGGCCGTGAGTAATACTTTACTGGAGTACTTAGGGACGGCCGTGAGTAATCCTTTACTCGAGTACTTAGGGACGGCCGTGAGTAATCCTTTACTGGAGTACTGAGGGACGGCCGTGAGTAATCCTTTACTGGAGTACTGAGGGACGGCCGTGAGTAATACTTTACTGGAGTACTTAGGTACGGCCGTGAGTAATCCTTTACTGGAGTACTTAGGGACGGCCGTGAGTAATACTTTACTGGAGTACTGAGGGACGGCCGTGAGTAATCCTTTACTGGAGTACTGAGGGACGGCCGTGAGTAATCCTTTACTGGAGTACTGAGGGACGGCCGTGAGTAATCCTTTACTGGAGTACTTAGGGACGGCCGTGAGTAATACTTTACTGGAGTACTGAGGGACGGCCGTGAGTAATCCTTTACTGGAGTACTTAGGTACGGCCGTGAGTAATCCTTTACTCGAGTACTCGCCTCCTACAGTTCGGTCGGGGCGCCTGCTAAGCGCGGATAGGATCTAAGTAGTGTGATCCTTCCACACGTTACAGTCGTTACACCCTCTCAGTGAGAGTCCACGCTGCCAGGTGAAAAGAAGCGGTTGATTGGCTAGACGTGTGTCGGTCGGAGGAAGCATGTGATAGCCTCCACTCTCCCAGACCGACTGTGGGGGGTAAGTGCGCAGCGACCAGGAAGGGGATTGGGAATTGGCATAACGACTAACATTGGGATGGGAGAAAAACGGAGGAAAAAGGAGGGGGAAAAGATAAAAAAAAAAAAAAAAAAGGCACGCACACACAGACACAGACACACACACAGACACAGACACACACACAGACACAGACACACACACAGACACAGACACACACACAGACACAGACACACACACAGACACAGACACACACACAGACACAGACACACACACAGACACAGACACACACACAGACACAGACACACACACAGACACGCACACACAGACACGTCACACACAGACACAGACACACACACACGTCACACGTCACACACAGACACACACACACAGACACACAGACACAGTAAGGCAGGAGTGGTGGACATGCAGAGCCAGATGAACTGGGGCTGACAGGACAGTAGAGGCTGATCTCTGGAGACACGGGAGCCGCTGTATTTTTAGCCTGTCGGCCATTATAGGAGAAGGAGAATGTCTCACTCACTGGTTATTAAATTATCAGAGACATGTCACATATCACCAGCCCCTGGACCACTCTCTGCGCGCTACACATGTCCTATAGATGATGAGGCTAGTTGTACAAAACACACAGAAATAATAATATAGGCTCAAATTCTATTAAAACCATATCCAGCCGAGAGGTCCTCTCTCTCATCAAGTATCCAAGCTACTGTTTTACTACTGTTACAGTGATGTGTCATCAAGTATCCAAGCTACTGTTTTACTACCGTTACAGTGATGTGTCTCATCAAGTATCCAGGCTACTGTTTTACTACTGTTACAGTGATGTGTCTCATCAAGTATCCAGGCTACTGTTTTACTACTGTTACAGTGATGTGTCATCAAGTATCCAGGCTACTGTTTTACTACTGTTACAGTGATGTGTCATCAAGTATCTAAGCTACTGTTTTACTACTGTTACACTGATGTGTCATCAAGTATCTAAGCTACTGTTTTACTACTGTTACACTGATGTGTCATCAAGTATCCAGGCTACTGTTTTACTACTGTTACAGTGATGTGTCATCAAGTATCTAAGCTACTGTTTTACTACTGTTACACTGATGTGTCATCAAGTATCTAAGCTACTGTTTTACTACCGTTACAGTGATGTGTCATCAAGTATCTAAGCTACTGTTTTACTACCGTTACAGTAGGCCTGCCACGATAACAAATTTTGCTGGGCGATTAATTGCCCCCGAAAATATCGCGATAAGCGATATTATTGCGACCGGTTAGAGAATTTTTTTTTGAGAAATTTATTTCCCAAAACTTTTATTTTGAAGCCCACCGCTCCGTCTTTTCCGGTGTTTTAGACTTTTATTTTGAAGCCCACCGACCGGACCGGAAGTATTGTTGTTATTATCCTAGCTTGCTGATGCTGCTGGTGGACTGGGGCCAGCTAACGTTAGCTTGCTGATGCTACTACTACTTCGACATGCTGCTAATGGGCTGGGGCCAGCTAACGTTAGCTTGCTGATGCTGCTGGTAGTAGGGGTGGGAATCACCAGTTTCATCATGATACGATACGATATCGATTCTTTGGACAACGATACGATATTTGCCGATATCACAAAGTCTCTCACGATACAATACGATACGATTAGATTCAGGTGCCTGCGATCGATATGAGATGATATCATATGCCCATTTAACACAATCAGTTATGAGACTCGCCACAGGATTTTCAAAATAAGAGTATCGATATGAATCGATCTTATTACATCGCATCGATCCGATTCGATCGTTGATAATTACATCGATGTATCGATCTGGATCGATGTATCGTCCCACCCCTAGCTGGTAGATCGACATGCTGCTAGTGGACTGGGGCCAGCTAACGTTAGCTTGCTGATGCTGCTGGTAGATCGACATGCTGCTAGTGGACTGGGGCCAGCTAACGTTAGCTTGCTGATGCTACTAGTAGATCGACATGAGCTAATGATAAAACAAATGTTGAGATTGTTGGTGAACAACTAACTTTAAGTTAGTTTTAACGTTAGCTACTAACGTTAAAACGCTAACGTTACACTACAAATAACGCTACTTGGTTAAAAGGAGCAACACTATTGAGAAATGTAGTTAAGCTATGTGGTGTTGCCCCACGGAGCTCCTGTGCTGTGCTCTCTGCTCTGTAGTAAAGCCAGCGGCCCGCCTCCCAACACGGACAGTGACTGACAAGGGGCACTGGTTCCGCCTCATTAAAACAAACGCGCAAATAGCAATTAATCGCGCCCGTCAAAATCATTGCATTAATTTGAATTATCGCGGCAATTAATCGATTTATTGCTTATCGCGGCAGGCCTACGTTACAGTGATGTGTCATCAAGTATCTAAGCTACTGTTTTACTACTGTTACAGTGATGTGTCATCAAGTATCTAAGCTACTGTTTTACTACTGTTACAGTGATGTGTCATCAAGTATCTAAGCTACTGTTTTACTACTGTTACAGTGATGTGTCATCAAGTATCTAAGGCAGCTACTGTTTTACTACTGTTACACTGATGTGTCATCAAGTATCTAAGCTACTGTTTTACTACCGTTACAGTGATGTGTCATCAAGTATCTAAGCTACTGTTTTACTACTGTTAGTGATGTGTCATCAAGTATCTAAGCTACTGTTTTACTACTGTTACAGTGATGTGTCATCAAGTATCTAAGCTACTGTTTTACTACTGTTACACTGATGTGTCTCATCAAGTATCTAAGCTACTGTTTTACTACTGTTACACTGATGTGTCTCATCAAGTATCTAAGCTACTGTTTTACTACTGTTACAGTGATGTCTCTCATCAAGTATCTAAGCTACTGTTTTACTACTGTTACAGTGATGTCTCTCATCAAGTATCTAAGCTACTGTTTTACTACTGTTACAGTGATGTGTCATCAAGTATCTAAGCTACTGTTTTACTACTGTTACACTGATGTGTCATCAAGTATCTAAGCTACTGTTTTACTACTGTTACAGTGATGTGTCATCAAGTATCTAAGCTACTGTTTTACTACTGTTACACTGATGTGTCTCATCAAGTATCTAAGCTACTGTTTTACTACTGTTACAGTGATGTCTCTCATCAAGTATCTAAGCTACTGTTTTACTACTGTTACAGTGATGTGTCATCAAGTATCTAAGCTACTGTTTTACTACTGTTACAGTGATGTGTCATCAAGTATCCAAGCTACTGTTTTACTACTGTTACAGTGATGTGTCATCAAGTATCTAAGCTACTGTTTTACTACTGTTACAGTGATGTGTCATCAAGTATCTAAGCTACTGTTTTACTACTGTTACACTGATGTGTCTCATCAAGTATCTAAGCTACTGTTTTACTACTGTTACAGTGATGTGTCATCAAGTATCCAGGCTACTGTTTTACTACTGTTACAGTGATGTGTCATCAAGTATCTAAGCTACTGTTTTACTACCGTTACAGTGATGTGTCTCATCAAGTATCCAGGCTACTGTTTTACTACTGTTACAGTGATGTGTCTCATCAAGTATCCAGGCTACTGTTTTACTACTGTTACACTGATGTGTCTCATCAAGTATCCAAGCTACTGTTTTACTACTGTTACAGTGATGTGTCTCATCAAGTATCTAAGCTACTGTTTTACTACTGTTACAGTGATGTGTCTCATCAAGTATCCAGGCTACTGTTTTACTACCGTTACAGTGATTTCTCATCAAGTATCTATCCTGCATTCAAACTTTTATTTAAATCACTGAGGTCACCCTTACAATGATGACACAGCAGCACACAAGTACTATAGAAGTAGCAGAATTAATACTACTTCAATGGTGGCGGAGGTACGAGACTGGTATCAAGTATTTAAACTAGCATCCGCCATCACTAACGTGAGTGCAAGAGGAGCGCCCCGAAGCAACAAGAACATCAATACGTCCAACATTTATGTGCACAGTGCAAGCTGTAAAATACTTGGGATTTCTACAATGGCTACTTTTAACGGACCTCCAGAGTCTGTATCTGAGCCAAGTCAAACAAAACAAATGGAAGCACACTGCTCTGGTCTCAGGGCCGTGCCTGCTCCACGCGCTGGGGAGTCGCAGCAAGCTGCATGATCTGGCCTCAGCCCAAGTATTACGTTAAGTGGAGAGAGAGAGAGACACACGACCACTAGCAGCTTATAGAATTCAGCAAACCAATTATACACGAGTACAAATTGAGGTGATTTTCAAACAGAACTGTCAATACATACACCATTACACCCTCCCCTTTTATCCAGCCATCCTAGGGCAATATGACCAAAATATATTTTAAAAAAATCACTTGATTTGTTGACAGTGTTCTCAATATTTGACGGTATAGTTTTTCAGTATAAACATCTTTATCTACAATCATCATGGTGCCATTTCATTTCAAAATGGTCCATTTCTTTTACCTTTGTAAATGGATGGACTGCATTTATATAGCACTTTAATAATTTATATAGCACTCTGTTAAGCCTTAAAGTCCCCCTATAGGGGGACCCTGCTTTTCTTTATCATAAATCGATCAATAGAGACCGTATTAAATCCCCAATTATCATATCATAGGGTATCATTGGAAAAGCCACCCTCATTGGCTACAACCCTGTCCAAAATCTTTTGAGATCGCCAAATGATTGACGGAGCTAGAGCCCCCGGAGGTCGGGGGTGGTAATGTGTACTTTGGCGCACGCCTCACATATCGGCATGTAACTCGAGAACCGCTGAACGGAATTTGTCACCTGAAAGGGCAATTGACAGGCAACAAATAGGGCTTTAATTCTATCTGTATATAGTATCAAAAGAAATGCACACCGAGCCGCTAGAGGTCAGCAAAGTTGCGCGTCCTCATGGATGTTAAGAGGTTAATGTTTTTATTTATTTTTTTGCCAAGAGTAAAGACCATAACCCTATCAAAACAGCAGTCAAAGTGTATATTTTCATTTTTACCGATGTTTTGTACGATTTACCGAAAATAAGAATTTATCGGAAAAATGCTAATTATATCTCTTTTATCGTAAAACCGTGAGGAAATGACTAAATCCAGATTTAGCCCTACCATTGGAAAGAGGAGCCTTTTCCCTATCCATAGATGTATGATTTGGCCATAATAAGGCCATGGTCAAGTTCAAGGTCAAATATGAATTTATAATTAAAATCAATTATCATTTATTACTGTATCTACAAATCCTTCTGTTTAATCATCTTCCCTTTATTAATTTGCTTAGATTTTTTGTACACATGATCTCAATAAGGTGGTGAATGAGCTCAGTGAGTATTTACTCGTACCCCGCAGATTTAACATGGTATTATTCACCGTCAAAGATGCACAAATAAATCATAATTTATATTCTCCTTTTCTTCATTACAATTTACTCAAGCCTAGTAACAGACACAATATTTGACACTGGGAATACATTCCCCCAGGTCCCTAGATGTTCCTAGATACCAAGAACATGCAAATTGACCTTGTAGAAGTGGAGTAATCTTCCATTTACTTAGGCATGTACCTTTAGGCGAAATTTCTGAAAATAGTCTGCAGATTAACAGGTTAATGCAAATCGCTTTACAATTTATGCCTCACGTTCACTCACACAATCAAACACGGCAGAGGTAACCGTGCAAGGTGCCGACCTGCTCATCAGGAGCAGATAGGCCAGTGCTTCTCAAACTTTTTCTGTCAGGCCCCCCTTTGGCGGACCAAAATATCTTGGGCCCCCCCCCCCCCCTCGCCCCAACAAAATAGTCATGAAATGGGCCATGTTTAAATTTATTGAAATAACACCAATATCGTGACCTTTCAAATTGACAACACCTTCCCTCGCGAGAGCCACCTTGCCTCGCTGTGAAACAGCACTGCAGAATGGTCAGCTCCCATCTCCTCACACAGCACAGAGAACAGGCGCGCTTTCAGGGCTCGGGTTTTGATGAAATTTACCACGTTTATAACTTCTGTCAAAACCTTATTCAGCTCAGGGCTAAGCTGTCTTGACGCTGGTGCCTCTCTGTGAATTTACAGTGCGTCCATTGCGCGTTTGGTGACACCCCCTTGATGAGCGCCTGTAGCCCCCTCCTTTTCCCTGCCATGGCCTGGGCACCGTCAGAGCAAAAGCCCACACAGTTCTCCCATTTCAGTCCATGTTCTGTCAGGTAACTGTCAATCATTTTGAAGAGCTCATCAGCTGTCGCTCTGTTTTTGACATATTTGCAAAACAGCAGATCTTCACTCAGTGACTGGGAATTTACAAAGCGAACATAGGAAATAAGCAAACATTAGTCTTTATTGCTGTCAGTCTTTGACAAGGCAACACGCATGTCATCCTCAAGGCTCAACTTGGCCCTATATTTGTTTTCAGAGCTGTCATGGATGAAAAGCCAGCTTCACACAGATATGTGGTGCTGAATGGTATCAACACCTTAACTGCTGCATCATGAGATACTTGGTACTCAGCACCACACTCTGAAACTAGCTCTCCAGGTGGTATCAGATGAGATTTCAATGAGTTCTTCCAAGAGTTTGGATGGAGATGTGTCAGGAAGCTTTGTCTCAATGTTGTCTGTAAAGTTTTTTTTTATCGAGAGTAACTTGGTGATCCTTTTTTGTGTTTTATTAAATAATGATTTTCAGATTTTGAGAAATGGTCAAACTTATCCAAATATGGTATTTTCATGGAGAACAGTGCAGCTGCAACAGATAGCACTTTAGTGATAATTTTCTGTAATCCAATTTTTTTTTTTATAAATCTCAAGGCCCCCCCTGCCATGCCTCTGCGCCCCCCCTGGGGGGCGCGCCCCCCACTTTGAGAAACACTGAGTTAGGGGATAAGTGTCTTGCTCAAGGACACTTTGACACGGGACGAGCCGGAATCTAACCGGGAACCTTCCGATTACCAGATGGCTGCTCTACCTCCTGAGCCACTGGCGCTGCAAGGATTACAGTATGCATACATATATAGCCTATATTTTCACAATATGTATATATCGTCGGACAATGCCAGTATTGTAAAAAAAAACATACTTTTGCATGGATCCATGACATGGCATGTACATATAGGGAGGTGTAGTGGTTACATCATTGCTGTTTCCCGCGCAGTCCACCCCGCTTGAAATCGCAATGTATTTCCAATGGACACATTTCTAAATCGTCTTGTTTAAAACAAATAAAGCTTAAACATTGGCATGGTGTACCTTTCTGTGTGTATTCATCCACAATCTATAGCTCAACATGAAAACATTAGCAATTAATCGTAAAAGTAGCAAAATAACAACGTTTATGTTTTTGTTCACTGAGAAACTACCCAATGACAAGACAGCCTCAAATTATTGGCTGCCCCCTCCCCTCTCTGGACTCCATCTACACCTCACGCACAGTCACCCGCTCTGTTAAAATAGTCAGCGACCCCTCCCACCCAGCACACCACTTATTCCAGCACATGCCCTCAGGTCGCTACAGGTCCATCCTAACCAGACACACACGCTTCACAAACAGTTTTTTCCCCACAGCAGTCCGAACACTGAACACCCTGGCCCGCCCCCCTTTGCACAGACGGGCAAGCATCTGTCACTGACTGACACTGTTACCGTGACTGTCCTATGTGTATTTATGTATATATGTATTTATTGTGGGATTGGGAGGTGGGAGGGGGGCATTTTTGACGTTTTTGATGTTTGATGTCTGTTTCATGTTTGATGTAACCAGTGCTTAACAATCTGTACCGAAAACAATTACCACCAACCATTGTTGTGTGGCATTAAAGTATCTTGTATCTTGTTGTAATGGCTGTGACATTAGGCGACAGCACTGAACATTTTAGAGCCATATGAAATCCGCGTTCACGGAATCGTGGACGGAATTGCGGAATTGACTAATAAAAATGGAATCAACTGCAAAACGTGGAATATTGCAGAATTTGGCCTAATCTAGGCTGAAATTCCGTTTTTGGGTGGAACGTTTGGTGCAAAGCAAACATGACCGGGGAGGCGGGGACGCTAGAGCGGGTTACACACAACACAGCAGTGTCCAAGTGTCTGGCTGCTTTGATGTTAACATCGTCAAGAAGCTAAGAAATTCCGCAATAAGCCCTAAATTCAGAGCAGAGCAGTATCCTAATGACTTGTATCATGCCTCCGGCGATAAGGTGTTTTGCAAATTCTGTCAATGTTCCGTGGACTGGACCCGCAAAAACAGCTATGTAACGTTAGGACATAGGACTATAGATGGAAATGATAGCTTCTTGCTAAATCTGGTGCACCCATCCATTTGTTTAATGCAAATGATTGTCAGTGCACACTGTCCTTTATAAACTAAATAAACTTAAATAGCTATGTAACGTTACAGTACATAGGACTATGGATGGAAATGATAGCTTCTAGCTAAATCTAGTGCACCCATCCATTTGTTTAATGCAAATGATTGTCAGTACACACTGTCCTTTATAAACGAAATAAACTAAACTAAAGGTGCCTAAATTATGCATTACTATATTTCATCACAATATAATAGATATAGCTAGGCTACTGACATTGTCATTGTGATAATGTCAGTAGTAGCTAGCTGTATCTATTGTTTACACTTGAAATGTGTATTTCCATTTTATTTTTTTATTTTTATTCGTCACAATATTATTTGAAAAATATTGTGTAAAATTGAACTGTATTTCTGAGTTGCAGCACTTAAAAACATTAAATGGACTGTTATATCTTATTCAATTGTGGACATTTATTCATTCCCACTTATTAGACACTATTTCTGATGGTAAAATGAGCATAAAAAGCAAAATACAGAATTCTGAAATATTAAAACGGAAAAAACAAAATTTGGGAACAAATACAGTAAGGTGTGGGTAAGGTATGAGTTGTAGTGCAAATTCTTTACCAATAAATATAAAGTGTGCTTAGGTGTACTAAAGTGGGTAAAGTGGGTGCAGCAGTGAGTTGTTTGTTTAAAGTGAGTGTGTGGATGTGGATGTGTGTGTGCTGCTGTGAGTGCATTTGATGGTTGTTACGATTGTTCATTGTTCAATCCTTGTTCATTGAGCACTCATTGTTCATTGAACATCCTAACAATCATGTTAGTGATAGAAGAGAACAAATGTTGTGCAAAAACAGAACGCTTGCCAATGTTCATGAGGCAGAATTATTACAATAGCCGATAATACATTTTCCCAATGATAAATCCCTATACGGGTGGACCGCGCGGGAAACTAAAGTCACGTCAGACTACACCTCTCGGCCCTACATCCAATCCACTGCCTCAGTCTCAGTAAAAACACATGGTCCTTCTGTCAACAACACGTCTCTTCATCCCTGTAACCGACCACCGTCAACCAGCCTCATCATCGTCACGGAAACAACCTATTGAGGCTCGGCCTGCTGGCCTTTGAGGAAAGTGCAGAATGTAAAGCAGATAACAACAAAGATTTCTCCACTAGTGGCAGCCATTTTGAATCTACCGTGAAACCATGACAAAGGGTTCTCATCAGGAACATTAGTGAGAGACACTGAGAGAGTGCTCCTTCTCCCCATCTCCATCTCCCGCTCTCTCTCTCTCTCTCTCTCCCTCCATCTTCCTCTATCTTTCCCTCTCTCTCTCCCTCCATCTTCCTCTATCTTTCCCTCTCTCTCTCTCTCCATCTTCCTCCATCTTTCCCTCTCTCTCCATCTTCCTCTATCTTTCCCTCTCTCTCTCGCTCTCTCCATCTTCCTCTATAATCTTTCCCTCTCTCTCTCTCCATCTTCCTCTATCTTTCCCTCGCTCTCTCTCCATCTTCCTCTATCTTTCCCTCGCTCTCTCTCCATCTTCCTCCATCTTTCCCTCTCTCTCGCTCTCTCCATCTTCCTATATCTTTCCCTCTCTCTCTCTCTCTCTCACTCTCTCCATCTTCCTCTACCTTTCCCTCTCTCTCTCGCTCTCTCCATCTTCCTCTCTCTCAGTCTCTCTCTCGCGCTCTCTCCATCTTCCTCTCTCTCTCTCCATCTTCCTCTCTCTCTCGCTCTCTCTCAGTCTTGCCATCTCTCTTTCTCAAAGCTTATTTCCCATCAAATCCATCATCGTCGCCATTATTTAGTTCATCAGTTAGTTCATCAGTTAGTTCATCAGTTATTTCATCAGTTATTTCGAAATCAGAGCACTTTGTCGTCACTTTTGTTTTCAGTCAGTGGTGCGAGGTGAGAAGAATATGAAATCACAAAAGGTCTACTCTAGGCCTATATCGGCTAAATCAGTAATCAGTCATTTCACTCCTTATTAAACATCTAGAAGTGATTCCATGAACCCTGTAAGGGTCACTTTCTAATACCGTGTTTCAGATAAAGGCTGCTTCCATTTCTATGGGCTGGATGCAGATAAATGCTACATGCAGCCTGGATCCTATAGGCGACTCCTAGTTATAAAGATTACATTATACAATCAGACGGACCTCTGTATCATCCATAATCACATTAACAATCACGCCAATCTCCCCGTTATAACCACATTATCATCCATTACCCAGCTGGCCCTACACCCATATTAGTGGCTTTTTTCCTGTACAAAATCCGTTGCTGCAATGCAGTGTTTCTGAATGCTGAAGCACTTGGAAGCACTAACTCGCTCAGTCGCTCAGTCAGTCAGTCAGTCAGTCAGTCAGTCAGTCAGTCACGGTTAGCCACGCTGCCCCTAGTGGCAGCTCACCGGCATTGTACTTTCCTTCACATGTAGGACACTCTGGACCTGTTCAGTCTCGTCGTGTTCTATGATCCAGATATAATCCAGACGGGCATTTCCAGATTTCTACCACTACTTTAAGGCGTACACTTTAAGACCACTAACAACATGGTTTGATCCCCAAGCATTAGTATCCTGGAGAAATTTAGAAGAAAATATAGTAGCTCCACATAAGCTGAAGGGCATAGTATACACCAAATTACCAATTAAGCAATGCGAACGGAAATTTGGCCCCATAATCACTCATGCGATCCGGATATGGCGCGAAACACAAACAAAATATTCTACCCTACATAAATGGCATAATCATACTCCCTTATTCAATAACAATGCACTCTGGATAGAAAAACAACCTATAAGATTCCCTAGATGGGAAAAGCAAGGCATACACTCATTAGGAGACGTCTTCAATAAACAGGGTTTTTGTAGTTTCAATGAAATACGCAAAAAATTTAATCTCACCAAGTCCACATATTACTTTTACGCACAGTTATTGGCATGTTTGAAGTCTCACGGTGTTCCATTAAATATACCAATTGTACACCACAGATACCACAAATTCTTCTATGAAAGAGAGACATCAAGAGGTTTTGTTTCAGATTTTTATCATTAATTACTAACGTCCTCATATGAAACCCTCCACCTAGACTCCGTCTGGAGGAGGGATATACCAGACCTGGAAAGTGATTTTGATTGGCAAGAAGCCTGGGCAAATATTCGATTCACATCAAGGAACCCGGACCATCAACAAATCAATCTTAACTATATTCACAGGACATACTGGACTCCTATAAGACTGAAAAAAATGGGTCTTATACAAGACTCCAAATGCTCCTTATGTACAAATGGGGACGAGGGGACATTTATGCACATGTACTGGGACTGCCCACCAGTTAAGATATTCTGGAAAGAGGTGACCCAGCAACTATCAAACCTCTTAAATTGGAATATACCTGTACACCCCTCTGTACTACTGCTGAATGATGTTTTTGAGTGTGCAGTACATCCACAGCTAAAGAGATTGGTTTTATCGGGTATCACAGTGGCTAAAAAGCTGATAGCATCACGATGGTTCCAACCGGAAAAAATGTGCCGAAAGGTCTGGATTATTACATATCTCGATGTGATCTATCAAGAAATATCTACAGCAAGAATTTTGGGTCTCAATGAATCCAAAATGACATTGTGGTTAGAAGTGGTGGAGAAAATAAAAGCTAGCATATAATGGTAATGTCTGGTTAGGAGCGAGGGAAAATGGATGGATTATCCAATGGGGGGTCCGGAAGGGGTGGGGTACGAGCTGGAGCATATTATGTGTGTAGGTTTTTAGATAACAGGTATTAAGGGTATATCCTATATATGACAATTAACTAAAATGTGATCTCATTGGATGTGCACTGACAACTAATGCTTGTATATCTTCTCGTGTGTTGTCATGTTTGTTTATGCGTTTGTTTAAAAAATAATAAAAAAATAAAATACAAAAAAATTTATCCAGACTGTGTCCAGATCCAGCTGAGAAGGATTTCATTTCACACGGGGCATCAGAAGCATCTCGCTTCTCCGCTCAATATAAAAATAAACACAGGCTTACGCCTACATTACTGAAGATACATAATGTAATAGAGCGCATGCAGTGTTTCCATTACAATTTATTTAATTTATATATAACCTAAAACCCCTTCCTCGCCCAAACCGTTCCTGCAATTGTTTTATGTTGCATAATGTGGAGACAGCCAGTGGCTCTCTTCTCACCTGGCAGCGAGGACTCATTGGTGAAGCGTAACGCGTGGGAGGTCACGCTGCCTTCACCATTTCCTGCCTTTCGCTGAGCAGGCGCCCAGACCTGACCTGTAGGCGTCACTGTCCACAACGCCAGATGACCAACCTCGATTTCCCTCCCGCTAACTCAGCCAAACGAGTTAGTATGATGATCGGCCCAAGCCGCAGGCAATGCTGACTCCGGGAGTCGAGACCGCAGCCTCTTGCATTGGTGACGAGCGCAATTTCCGCTACGCCATCCGACCGCCCATTAACTAAAAGATTTTAACAAAATAAAAAGCAGCAGCACTATTACTGACTGAGTAACTGAGTCATGTTTGCTATGTATTTCTTCCTTTAGGGGAGTAGGACATTTGTTTCACAGTTTTAGCATGTTGTTTTATAGATGGCTAGGTTAAACACAACACAGGTTTTTGTTTTTAAGAGGGGGGGTAGTATCGGATCGGTATCGGCCGATACTCAAGGCTGTGATATCGGTATGAAAAAGTGGTATCGTGCCATCCCTAGTCAAAACTCATCAGGAACCAGGAGGGTCCTAGAAGAGGGGGGGGGGGTCTTCCTACCTTACCACACCCTCTACACTTCAGCCCACGGTTACAGTGTGAAAATGATCTTCCACAAAAGATGAACAAAGGCAAGCTGCTTTCTTGTCATCATCACAGCCAATTAAAACCTCTCGCCACCCCCCCGTGTGCGAAGGATTTGAGGGTGCCGAGGATGAGGGGGGGGTTAACAAGAAAAGGGGTACAAGAAAGAACAGTAGAAGGGCAGGAGGGAGAGAGAGGGAGAAAGAGGGAGAGCAAGGGGGAAAGAGATCCTCATGAATATTCCATCCTTGTCTCACTAATCCTGCTTTGCTCTCCATGTTGGGGCTGGGTGTAGCATTTAAAACCAGCGAGGTGATCAGGACGACACAAACGGCAGGAATCAGGATCTTCTTCTGTGTAATTCTACGAGGAGAACGGGAATCTCCGATGGTAACGAACAGGACTGCATCCAAAAGCATAGACTTCCTCAAATAGCCATGAAAAGCCACCTCCCAGTTAAACATGTTATGGAGATATACGTGGTTCCCAGTAAGGTTTGGCATCTTAAAATAGACAATCTGCCTTCTTAATATGTCTTCCTCGCTGGACTAGCTGTGGTGATGCAGAGTGACAGGGAATCTGGACTTCTTCATGTTTTCAAATGTGCCTGGATGAGCCCAAAATGTTGCCTCAAACTTAATACATCTCATCAGGCCTAACCAAATAAATGGTTTGGTTCCTGTTGGTTGTCAGTTAAGGCCACATGGGTAGGTAGGGAATACATTTTTTTTCTTCCCACAGCGACTATGGATAGGGAATTTCTTTATCTAATTAAAATGTTGACTACAACATGGATGCATGTACTCTGCCAGCATGTTTAATATCCATAATACTAAAGGTTTGACTAAGATTTTTATAAAACTTTATTGTATAAAAAAAAAAAAAAAAATTTAAACATGTTTTATTTAATTTTTTATACTAACCAAACCATTTATATGTATATCAGACACCCTCAACACAGGAATCCCTCTAAACAGACACCAATACAGTATCCCAGACCCCATGGGCTGTCTACACGAGCGCTGGGTTTAATGTAACCGTGATTGTATGTGCACAGTTGCACTGTTCGCCCCCAGACACAACCAGGGTTTTGCTACACTGCAACCGCGGTCTTTGAAAACCAGAGTCCAGGGTGAAGTTTTGCGCACATCCCGGTTGCAGTGGTTGCGTGTGGGCTTAGAAACAGAGGTTATTTCCAGTGTTTACAGCAGAGCTGTCCCAAGTAGCGTTATGTGAAAATGATTGTAACAAACTTTTGTTCGAAACGTATCGTCTGTGTTGAAGAGTGTTGTGATCGACTGATGTCTGTTGTCGCATTCCTGACCTGACGCTGAGTAAACATGTAGCTGCAGCTAAACTAAACTCATGTGTTGTCAAGTTATTGTTATAAGGAACCCAGTCCAGACTGCATCCCCTTAACAATTGTTTGTATTGAGCCGTATTGTATTGTACCCATTCTGCAATGTGTTAAATAAAGTTTGCATCCATTCATTCTAATAATAATAATAATAATGACTTGGATTTATATAGCGCTCTTCATGAGACCCAGAGCGCTTCACAGAGTCCATTATTCGTTCATACACAGTCATACCGGTGGTGGTAAGCTACAAATGCAGCCAGAGCTGCCCTGAGGCAGACTCACGGAAGCGTGGCGAATAATCATCGCCTACGGCCCCTCCGACCACCACCAACATTCATTCATATGCATACACATTCATACGAGGCAAGTAGGTTAAGTGTCTTGCCCAAGGACACAACGGCAGTGGGATGGACATGGGCTTGAGCGGGATTCGAACCACCAACCCTTCGATCATTGGACAACCCGCTCTACCCCTGAGCCACGCCGCCCCACTAGCGTTAACGTTAATAGCCTCAAAAGGGCTGGGCGATATGGCCTAAATATGATATCACGATATTTTCTGACCTTTCGGCGATACACATCACAATGTTTTTCTTTTTTCCCCAAAACAATTCATTATGAGGCTTACCAAGACAGTATTTGAGTTTGCAAGCTAACATTAAAGACAAAATAAAATACCCATGCATTTAGCATTTTTTATATTATATATTAGATTTAGATTATTAGATTATATATTGCATATATTTAGCAATGAGATATTATATGATTTAGATATGAAATATGATGAATTGAAAATGGGGGACCCTGATGTAAACAAGGGGTCTGCATCCCCTTAACAATTGTATGTATTGAGCTGTACTGTACCCATTCTGCAATATGTTAATAAAGTTTTAAATCAATCAATCAATCAATCAATCAATCAATCAATAAATAAATAGCATTTTAATGAAACTACTGTATATTTGTATGTCTCTAAATGTTTTGATGAATTGAAAATAGAGGACCCTTATGTAAAAAAGCCGAAAGTCTTTTTCTGGTCTTCATCCTCCAGTCCACTGTTGTTGTATTGAGCTGTACTGTATTGTACCCATTCTGCAATCTGTTAATAAAATTTTCATTCATTCAATCATTCAGCCGGCAACAGAATAATTTTGATTGACAGTCGAGTCTGCCAATTACGTCACACCGCTTGCACCCGCCCTGCTGTTCTTAGCACCAATCGGCAAGCGTGTATTAGTTTTTTACTTCCAGAATGTCCTCCATTGATTTTGACGAGAGCTCAACAACAACAAAGTTAGCTCCCCGCGGCCGACGAGTAGATTACCAGCGCTCCGCAGATGACTAAACGAGGCATAATGATTTTACTGCAATGAATGTTATAATAAAAGCCTTTCCATACATCTGTCTGATTGAAAACTTTATTAACAGACCGCAGAATGGGCACAACTCAGCACGGGCTGAGATATGAATGAGTAATGCTTGCTATCTATCTAGGTCGTCCTCGGACATTGCTATGTTCGGGTAAATACGCTGATGTTATAGAACGTGTAACTATATAACGTTAATGCCACAAAACGAATGCCTTTGTTAATCATAAGTAGTAACTTTGATGCAGTAGTGTGTGTGTGGGGGCGACATTGTTCAAAAGTTTGAACGTGTGGACCAGATTGACACGACACAATCCTCTTGGGCAAAACATCACAATATCCACGATACGTTAAAAAAGTGTATCGTTAATGAACTGTACCCGATATTTATATAATATCGTCATATCGCCCAGCCCTAGCCTCGATGCTAACTATATACATGGAGAATGCCATTCACATTAGCATGTAGCTAAGACCACAGGAGTTTGTGAGACTAAACTATCCGCTCTTGGTGGTAAATTGTGTTGATGTTGGTTTTGTTTCATCAACAAATGAGAGGCAGAACACACATTGAATGTATCCGTTTTTGTTTATTGCACTTTTATTGCACTTTGTTTTCTTGCTGAAAAATAAATGCTACGTTGGCTAAATGGCTGTGAGCAAGGAGGGATGTTTGTGTTCCAGGGCTGCGTGTATATTTCCGGTATTAACCTTAAACCCTTCTGGTTGGTTGAAATGGCCTTCATGTCTGAACAACATCGCCACCTACTGCTTTGGCATTGTACTACATGCATATGACTTCACTCGGTGCGGGGTTTAAACCAGTCGTGTGGACAGAGTTAGATTTTTTTTAATAATAAAAAAAAACTGTGTCATTAACACTTTCAGTGCCAGCCATAACGTTGATTAATGTCCTTGAGTGCCATCATCCACTTCAATGATAGCGTTAAAAACGCATAATCTATGTTTTAAATTATGGCTATGTGTCTAATCTGTCCGTCGCATATCAATGACTTGTTTGCAGTCAACATTGTTGAAACGGATAATAATCTTTTTTTTTTTTTTTTTTTTTTTTTATAAATCGGTTCATATCCTTTTTATAGCATTTCGAAAAGCTATCGTTTTCTCGAAGATTTTCGGAAAATAGAAAGATTCCCTCATAAACGGCATTTATTGGAATATTCTCGAATACACTAGACACGTTGTCATTTGTCTGCCTATTTATGAATAGTTTTCAAATAAACGCTAGATTATCGATAGTATATGTGTACTTATTACATGGCATTTTAACATTCGCCGAAATGCTTGATTGTGATTGGTCAATAGCCCCCGACATCGGTGAAAAAATTTTCGATAACCACCGGTGATTATTGTTTTTCACAGCTGGAGCAATCAAGCCCACTGACATATGCATATGCACAGCTGCATTCAGTCATCAGTGCAAGCTGCCGGCGATGACAGCGGGAGCGACAGAGCAGAACTGTGTCTGCATTTGATCTCGTAAAATGAATTAGGTATATTGTTAGTAAGTTAGCCATGTAATAAGCGGGATAATGTATAGCCTATACTCTGTCATTGTCGCAAAATAATTTACCTTCACTGACGGCGAGGCGCCTCGGTATTTTAAACTCTGCCGGTCAATTATTTTGCGACAATGACCTCGTAGCTATACATTATCCCTTACTTAATTATGCACGCTATAGAAGCGAGCTGAGAAATCGATTACCTCATTTCCTCAACATCACACACACACACACACATATACACATACAGGACACGCTGTTATCTCAGTGAATACAGCTCTGATTATCCTAAAACTGGTAACATAGACTCCTTACCTTAGATCAGATGTTCTCCAAAAAGATTATTCCAATTCCGGATCGCCATTCCAAATATCGATCGCGTTTATTGATTGATTATTGGCTGCTGTAAATATATATTCCAGGCTGCTTTCCATCTCGCGATCATTTCCCTCTTCATCAGATCCCTCGCCAGCATAGTGGAGCGAGGAGGCTCCCCCTCCACAGATCCACCAGTATAATCGAATGGCCTGCAGTTACACAGGGATAGACGATAGGGGGCGGTATTTTCCCATTGGAGCTCCTAGAGGGGCTGCTGTACCAACGGGAGACTCGGTTGATGAAATATGAATTCAGATCGCTAATAAAAAAATCAAACAACAATTCGCGTCGTCGGCACTCAACGGGGGGCATGAAAAGACGACATAACACGTCGCTGGCACTCAAAGTGTTAATACCCGTGATCGTGTGGACTGGGCCTTACGATACCACTTGAACAACACACTCACCCGTGGTTGACACTAGCACCCCCCCCCTAGATGTTGGGACGTATGTGTGTTAACACCAAACCCCCTGCAGAGAGCTGCAGACAGATAAAATGGCCTCCTTCCCCTGGCAGTACAAAGGAGCAGTAGGTAGCCACTCAGCACACCATTAGCCTACTCTTTAGCCTGGCTAACCCCAAACACTAGTGCTCTACATGCAGCACAGATGACCTACCCTGTGTCAACAGAGGGGGCGATGCATCCCAGAGCGCCTGACTAGACAATGAACCAACCCCATCACCCACGACAACCATCGTCCCTGACAACAACCTAACCATTCCAGCAACAGTCAGACAACCAACCGCAGTCGTTTTTGGCAGCAACACCAAAAAAGCACATAGAAACAGCGTGACTTGCAAGATGAGTTGTTACAGAGCTGTCGAACGCAGGGCTGAATAGCTAGATGATGTCATAGCTTCTAAAATTGAAGGTCCGCGCTTCTCTGTGTCTAATATGAAATGACAATTGCAAATTTACACGCCCACTATGCAAAACTATTACTCGCACATACGTTGTCTCAAGACTAGTCCTGCATGTATCAACAAATGCGCATGTTGGTGTGAATTTATGTGTGGCATTATTACTACCAACTGTAATAATTGTGGAATATTACTATAACGAGCTGTATGTGTATGAACCAAGCTATGTGGAGCACTTTGGTTGACAAGTGTCATGTTTAAATGTGCTATATTTAAACATTTGGTGGATTATATTAATATGTACTGTTGGACTGTGGTAATTCCATGTACGAATAAATAAATGATGATGATGTAAATACATTTTATTGATTGATTGATTGACACTGCTCCTAAATGATTTATCCGGTTTGCACAAATACATTTTTATTTGAAATGCTCACACTGTAGAGCCCTGGGCCCTCATTTATCAATTTTTCTTAGAAAGTATTCTATTTTCATACGTAAGCACAGAATTTAGAATGTGTGCACGCACAAAAAAAAAGGGATTTATCACACGTGCGTACACAGGTCCTACGCACAGTTGTCTTGATAAATATCACCTTGCTCCTAAGCTGCATACCAGAACCGCCCCGATTAACCATATACGGTAATGGAACACCCCCATGAAATGTGGAAAAGTGGACTAAGCCGAGGGAAGCGTGTTGTACACGGTGATGTCGGATATTATATCTATTAACTTCCTAAAAGATCATTGCTGCCTGGACACCGCAAACACTAATAAAGACCATTAACCACTGTTTTGCCGTTGCCCGTTGGTGTCATTAATGCATGCTGGAATAAGAATGCCTTTCTTCATTTATTTTTAATATTAATAATTATTATATTACAATAAAAGACAGCTCCGTCTTTTAATACACACATATATTGTACAGTAACGTCAAATAAATACTACAGTCCCCGCTGAAATAAAGGTTCTGCACGCACATACCAGCAGTGATCTATTCTACAGCATAAAAGATAGCCACTTTATAATACTATTCTGAGTAGATAATTCATCTGTATCGCAACAGAGTCACGGATCTGGTCGGGGCAGGTAGCATTATGTCGGGAAAATCTTTATGAAATAAACAAATGTGAATTAAAGAATTTAAAACGAAGTTTAGCATATTAAATCGTTTTATAAGCGTATAGCTTTTTTCGTGCTGATTTGAGAAGGGTCCAGCTGCAGAGCCGGAGAGCAACTCTCAGGGCCAAGATAGCACTTATACTATTTTGAGAGAGACAGCAGAGAGACAGACAGCAGAGAGACAGACAGACAGACAGACACTGTTCCACAGTGTGTGCGTGTGTGTGTGTGTGTGACTACTAGTCTCCTAGTAGAGACTCAGCCCCCCCCCCCCCCCCCCCCTCTGGACCACCTCCTAGTAGAGACCCCCCCCCCCCCCCCCTGGACCACCTCCTAGTAGAGACTTCTCTAGGAAGAAGACGAAGATGAGGATTAATGACTTGACTTTTCTGGTTACAGCCGTGTACTGCAGTGAAAGGGTTAAGTTTTGCTTGCGGTGGTTGCAATTCCCCCTCCTCATCGCTGCCGGTCGTACAGTTTCTACTAGGAGGTGGTCCAGGGGGGGGGGGGAGTCTCTACTAGGAGGTGGTCCAGAGGGGGGGGGGGGTCTCTACTAGGAGGTGGTCCAGAGGGGGGGGGTCTCTACTAGGAGGTGGTCCAGAGGGGGGGGGGGGTGAGTCTCTACTAGGAGGTGGTCCAGAGGGGGGGGGGGGGGGGGGTCTCTACTAAGAGGTGGTCCAGAGGGGGGGGGGGGGGTCTCTACTAGGAGACTAGTGGTCACACACACACACACACACACTGTGGAACAGTGTCTATCTGTCTGTATGTCTGTCTCTCTGCTGTCTGTCTCTCCGGCTCTGCAGCTGGACCTTCTCAAATAAGCACGGAAAAGCTTTTAAGCTTATAGCTCCAATTTGGGTCCCAAATTGCGGTACAAATGAAGGAGGTGTCTCGGGTAGTGGACTCTAGTTAATATTATGTTCTCTCTGCAATTAGACTGCCCCTCATTCATTCATTCATCCCTATCTGATGCTATCTCTGAAAACAGTTCCTGCGAGCGCAGTCAGTGCACCCGATAACGCTATATATATAAACCTGCATTCATTCGGAGAGAAAGACCTATTCCACATGCTATTTAGGGTTTGACAATAATTACACTAATATCGCTATTTCACAATGAACTATAATGAATTACGGGGGTCATACAGAACACGTCAGTCAAGCTTATTTCCGCGTTGAAACTAATGCATGTAACTGATGAGAGCTATGCCGTCCGTCTGCAGTGCCCATATTCTACCACAGGGCGTCAGCTACGCATGCTCTGGGCTATGCGTAGACATAAGCACAAAGTCAAGTTCACGTTCAAATTGATAAATCCCACACTTTGCTTAGAAATGGTCGTACGCACGGGTTAAGCACATATCTGTGCGTACGCAACGTTGATGAATGAGGGCCCTGATGTTACACAGGTATGTTATGCACGTTAATTAAGCTATGCACGTTTAGCTTGCTGGAGCCGTCAGCCAACAAAGATGTTTGTTTCAACAAATGGATTCATAAATTGTATTACCATCCAAATGTTATTGAAGACTCCCGTGACCAGTAAGTAGGTACTACTACTTTTAATAACCATTTTTGACCGCAGCAATATGCGCATATGTTCTACATTATATGCGTAAATGTGCCTAAAGTCAAGACTCGAAAATTATTTAGGAGGATGATGAATAAGGACAGGCAGGAGCAAACGGGTACAAGACGAAAATCACAAGCTATAAAGGTGGCTGGAACGACGATGGCCAGTGACTGCTGCACTCTGGGACCCGGCAGGACCAGCCAGGACCAGCTAGGACCAGCCAGGACCAGCCAGGACCAGCTAGGACCAGCCAGGACCAGCTAGGACCAGCCAGGACCAGCCAGGACCAGCGAGGACCAGCCAGGACCAGCCAGGACCAGCCAGGACCAGCCAGGACCAGCCAGGACCAGCCAGGACCAGCGAGGACCAGCGAGGACCAGCCAGGACCAGCCAGGACCAGCCAGGACCAGCCAGGACCAGCCAGGACCAGCCAGGACCAGCCAGGACCAGCCAGGACCAGCCAGGACCAGCGAGGACCGGACCAGGCGGCTCATTTGAAGGAGCTACAGTGTTTCTGAGTGGGCAACAATACGTCACCCTCTTTGCACTTCCAACAGCTAGCGCAAAGCCTTAAGAAGGCTGTTGGAAGTGTTCAGCTTTTGAGACGGCACCGGTTAAGTCATGCCAGGCTCAAGATGGCAAGGACCATCTGTGTTTCAACCTGAATCTCCAAACGCAGTCCTAATTGCTGCCGCTGTGGATCCCAGGTTTGTAAAACGTAAGGTGTTTGCCTGCTGACAAAGTATTCAAGGTCTAAAGCGCAGTACAAACCACGGCCCTCACTGCCATGAGGGAAGCCTCCAGCAGCACAGTAACAAGACAACTCAGTAACAAGACAACTCGGTAACAAGACAACTCAGTAACAAGACAACTCAGTAACAAGACAAGACAACTCAGTAACAACAAGACAACTCAGTAACAACAAGACAACTCAGTAACAACAAGACAACTCAGTAACAAGACAACTCAGTAACAACAAGACAACTCAGTAACAACAAGACAACTCAGTAACAAGACAACTCAGTAACAACAAGACAACTCAGTAACAACAAGACAACTCGGTAACAACAAGACAACTCAGTAACAAGACAACTCAGTAACAACAAGACAACTCAGTAACAAGACAACTCAGTAACAAGACAACTCAGTAACAAGACAACTCAGTAACAAGACAACTCAGTAACAACAAGACAACTCAGTAACAAGACAACTCAGTAACAAGACAACTCAGTAACAACAAGACAACTCAGTAACAACAAGACAACTCAGTAACAAGACAACTCAGTAACAAGACAACTCAGTAACAACAAGACAACTCAGTAACAAGACAACTCAGTAACAAGACAACTCAGTAACAAGACAACTCAGTAACAACAAGACAACTCAGTAACAAGACAACTCAGTAACAACAAGACAACTCAGTAACAAGACAACTCAGTAACAAGACAACTCAGTAACAAGACAACTCAGTAACAACAAGACAACTCAGTAACAAGACAACTCAGTAACAAGACAACTCAGTAACAAGACAACTCAGTAACAAGACAACTCAGTAACAACAAGACAACTCAGTAACAAGACAACTCAGTAACAACAAGACAACTCAGTAACAAGACAACTCAGTAACAACAAGACAACTCAGTAACAAGACAACTCAGTAACAAGACAACTCAGTAACAAGACAACTCAGTAACAACAAGACAACTCAGTAACAAGACAACTCAGTAACAACAAGACAACTCAGTAACAAGACAACTCAGTAACAAGACAACGCAGTAACAACAAGACAACTCAGTAACAACAAGACAACTCAGTAACAACAAGACAACTCAGTAACAACAAGACAACTCAGTAACAAGACAACTCAGTAACAAGACAACTCAGTAACAACAAGACAACTCAGTAACAAGACAACTCAGTAACAACAAGACAACTCAGTAACAAGACAACTCAGTAACAACAAGACAACTCAGTAACAAGACAACTCAGTAACAACAAGACAACTCAGTAACAAGACAACTCAGTAACAACAAGACAACTCAGTAACAAGACAACTCAGTAACAACAAGACAACTCAGTAACAAGACAACTCAGTAACAACAAGACAACTCAGTAACAAGACAACTCAGTAACAAGACAACTCAGTAACAAGACAACTCAGTAACAACAAGACAACTCAGTAACAAGACAACTCAGTAACAAGACAACTCAGTAACAAGACAACTCAGTAACAAGACAACTCAGTAACAACAAGACAACTCAGTAACAAGACAACTCAGTAACAAGACAACTCAGTAACAAGACAACTCAGTAACAAGACAACTCAGTAACAACAAGACAGACCAGTAACAAGACAGACCAGTAACAAGACAACTCAGTAACAACAAGACAACTCAGTAACAAGACAACTCAGTAACAACAAGACAACTCAGTAACAACAAGACAACTCAGTAACAAGACAACTCAGTAACAAGACAACTCAGTAACAAGACAACTCCGTAACAAGACAACTCAGTAACAACAAGACAACTCAGTAACAACAAGACAGACCAGTAACAAGACAACTCAGTAACAAGACAACTCAGTAACAACAAGACAGACCAGTAACAAGACAACTCAGTAACAAGACAACTCAGTAACAAGACAACTCAGTAACAACAAGACAACTCAGTAACAACAAGACAGACCAGTAACAAGACAACTCAGTAACAACAAGACAGACCAGTAACAACAAGACAGACCAGTAACAAGACAGACCAGTAATGCCTGCCAGGAGCACAGCGTCGTTCCTCCACAGCAGACTCCAGCACCAGTGATGAAGAGGATGAGGAGGAGCAGAAAGTTAAACCAAATTGTGCAGAATGAGGACTTGATGTATTCGGTCCAAGAAGGAGGATCCGTTGTCATGGTGGAAAGCTCAGCAGCACGGTATATCCCACGCTGGCATCGTCCTCGCTGTGTGTCCCGGCAACATCCACGCAGTCAGCCTCCTGCAGCTGGAAACATTGCATGGAAGCGCCGGGCAAAGCCTCGGTTCGGAGCGTGTTTACATGCTCAGCTTTCCTCACCGCTTGTAGATGCGTCATTTATTTGTTTGCATTTCAGAAAAAGTTCTTTAAATCCTAGAATGTAATATGGCACTTAAATGCACTAAATGGGTTTTTTGGTCATTGTACTTTTTTTTTCCACTTTTTCTCCCATTTTTCTATTTTTCTCCCATCCCAATTTTCATATCGTCCAATTCAACCCTCCCCTGTCTCGAACGATGTTTCTTGCCTCCCACAAGCCGGCTGCAATGTGGACTAAGTCATACATAGCACGAGTCCCCTCCGATACTCGAGGTAACAGCAGTCGCATCTTTTCACCTGCGCGGCGCGATCTTTCAGCATCAGGGGTCTGCGCTTTGGAGGGGCGCCGCCCCCATCGCTTCCTGATTCTACTGCGCAGACGCACCAACCGACCTGTAGGAGTCGCTGTCCACAATGCCCGATCCCCACCCATCAGTTTCCCACCCCCTAATACTGCCAATGTGTATTAGTACGGACGACCAGCTAAACTGAAAAGAATGTAGAGCGCTGGGCTCGAACAGGCGAACCCAGCGTCTCCAGTATTCGTGGTGAGCGCCTTGCCCACTGCTCCACGTAGCCGCCCTGTCATTGTATTTATTTAAAGATTATATTTGTATCCATTTAAACATTCTTCTTTAAAAAGGAAACAAATTAGTTGTTCATTTTTAAGAGACCCGTCTTGTCTTCTCTCTTGTATATTTACTGTTGCTCTTTAATCCATACGTGTTTCTTATCCCATTAATTGATGGATTACTCGGCAGAATACTCGATTACTAAAACAACCAATCAATAGCTGCAGCCCTACAACCAACCAACCAACCAACAGCGTTGTCACGGGCAACAAGCACATCATCACTAACAGCCAGCCACCTGACAACAACAACCATCGTCCTTACCACAACCCACCCAGTCTTCTCGTGACAGTCAACCCCACCCGGCAACAACCGTCGTCATCCCCCCGGCAACAACTGTCATCATCCCCCCGGCAACAACCATCGTCATCCCCCCCGGCAACAACAGTCATCATCCCCCCGGCAACAACTGTCATCATCCCCCCGGCAACAACTGTCATCATCCCCCCGGCAACAACTGTCATCATCCCCCCGGCAACAACTGTCATCATCCCCCCGGCAACAACTGTCATCATCCCCCCGGCAACAACTGTCATCATCCCCCCGGCAACAACAGTCATCATCCCCCCGGCAACAACTGTCATCATCCCCCCGGCAACAACCATCGTCATCCCCCCCGGCAACAACAATCATCCCCCCAGCAACAACTGTCATCATCCCCCCGGCAACAACCATCGTCATCCCCCCCGGCAACAACTGTCATCATCCCCCCGGCAACAACAGTCATCATGCCCCCGGCAACAACTGTCATCATCCCCCCGGCAACAACTGTCATCATCCCCCCCGGCAACAACAGTCATCCCCCCCGGCAACAACAGTCATCCCCCCCGGCAACAACAGTCATCATGCCCCCGGCAACAACTGTCATCATCGCCCCGGCAACAACCATCGTCATCCCCCCCGGCAACAACAGTCATCATCCCCCCGGCAACAACCATCATCATCCCCCCGGCAACAACCATCGTCATCCCCCCGGCAACAACCATCGTCATCCCCCCCGGCAACAACAGTCATCATCCCCCCGGCAACAACTGTCATCATCCCCCCGGCAACAACCATCGTCATCCCCCCCGGCAACAACTGTCATCATCCCCCCGGCAACAACAGTCATCATCCCCCCGGCAACAACTGTCATCATCCCCCCGGCAACAACCATCGTCATCCCCCCCGGCAACAATTGTCATCATCCCCCCGGCAACAACCATCGTCATCCCCCCCGGAAACAACTGTCATCATCCCCCCGGCAACAACCATCGTCATCCCCCCCGGCAACAACTGTCATCATCCCCCCGGCAACAACAGTCATCATCCCCCCGGCAACAACTGTCATCATCCCCCCGGCAACAACTGTCATCATCCCCCCCGGCAACAACAGTCATCCCCCCCGGCAACAACAGTCATCCCCCCCGGCAACAACAGTCATCCCCCCGGCAACAACAGTCATCATGCCCCCGGCAACAACTGTCATCATCCCCCCGGCAACAACCATTGTCATCCCCCCCCCGGCAACAACAGTCATCCCCCCCCCCCCCCCGGCAACAACAGTCACCCCCCCCCCCCGGCAACAACAGTCATCCCCCCGGCAACAACCCACTGGTGAAAGACGGCAGCGCCACCATGACAGGTGTGCTTGGTCTGCACTGTTGGGACCGATGAGACGGAACACACCTGATCCTCCTGCATGCTCGGCTCTCTCATCTCTTAATGGCGTCCTCTTCTCTATGGTACCTTTCTTCTCTTCCTTTCCTTCCTCTCTCCTTTATACACCTAGCGATTCCTCCTCCTAGGAATACGTTTACCTCGTTCCATTGTACTCCTCCTTCATCTCCTCAGCTTCTCCATCCGAACGCTTCCTTTTCTCTTCTATCCCCCCTTTCCCTATCCATCTACTCCTCTCCTTCCTTCCTCCTCCCCTCCTCCTCCTCCTCTAGCTCTTACCTCCTCCCTCCATCTTAGCCTAGTAACAGCAGAGGCAGAAGTGGCAGAATCACTGACATTATGGGCGTTCATTGAGCGGAGCTCTCCTCTCTCCCATCAGTCACTCCACACGATTCTCCCCAGTCCTCCTCTCTTCTCCTCCTTCCGTCCCTCTCCTCTTCTCCCCAGTCCTCCTCTCTTCTCCTCCTCCCGTCCCTCTCCTCTTCTCCCCAGTCCTCCTCTCTTCTCCTCCTCCCGTCCCTCTCCTCTTCTCCCCAGTCCTCCTCTCTTCTCCTCCTCCCGTCCCTCTCCTCTTCTCCCCAGTCCTCCTCTCTTCTCCTCCTTCTGTCCCTCCCTCTACTCCTTCTCCCTCAAAACACACAATGCAGTCTTTTTTTTTGCGCAGCAGCAGCCCTTTTCGTCAGCTCCGATGATCAAGTGAGGAGGGTCCCCCACACCTCCCCCCACCACCGCCTCCCTCTCCTCTCTCCTCCGCCACATTCTCTCCTCCTCACCTCCGCCATCCCTGTCCTCCGTTCTGCCTCCTCTCCTCTCCTCTCTCGCCAAACGGCCATCAAAACAAAAGGCTTAGCATCGTCGGTGCCTTTGCCTATTCACACAGAGACAAACCGCTCCCCCCCCCCCCTGCAGCACTAATCCCCATTTAAACACAGTAAAGAAAAGCCCCTTTCTCCTCTGCAGCGGAGGACGGGAGGAGAGGGGGAGAGGAAGCAGAAGAAAAGCCTTACCCCATGTCTGTAGCAGCTCCAGCCTCCATCACATCTCATCTCACCCTCTCTCCCTCTCTCAGTCTGTCTCCCTCAGCCCTGGGCTCTGCCAGCCACAGCCACGGTCACATGGTCTGACCGGCGGCCAATCAGGAGGCGGTTACCAGTCCCCCCGCCCCCCCCCCCCTCCCCCGCTGCTGCTCTCTGCTGCAGACACCGGCACTGGCCAACCGACTGACTGACGGGGCTGGTTGGCTGGCTGGCTGGCTGGCTGGCCAACCGACTGACTGACTGACGGGGCTGGTTGGCTGGCTGGCTGGCCAACCGACTGACTGACTGACGGGGCTGGTTGGCTGGCTGGCCAACCGACTGACTGACTGACGGGGCTGGTTGGCTGGCTGGCTGACCGACTGACTGACTGACGGGGCTGGTTGGCTGGCTGGCTGACCGACTGACTGACTGACGGGGCTGGTTGGCTGGCTGGCCAACCGACTGACTGACTGACTGACGGGGCTGGTTGGCTGACTGGCCAACCGACTGACTGACTGACGGGGCTGGTTGGCTGGCTGGCTGACTGACTGACTGACTGACGGGGCTGGTTGGCTGACTGGCCAACCGACTGACTGACTGACGGGGCTGGTTGGCTGGCTGGCTGACCGACCGACCGACTGACTGACTGACGGGGCTGGTTGGCTGACTGGCCAACCGACTGACTGACTGACGGGGCTGGTTGGCTGGCTGGCTGACCGACTGACTGACTGACTGACGGGGCTGGTTGGCTGACTGGCCAACCGACTGACTGACTGACGGGGCTGGTTGGCTGGCTGGCTGACCGACTGACTGACTGACTGACGGGGCTGGTTGGCTGGCTGGCTGACCGACTGACTGACTGACTGACAGGGCTGGTTGGCTGGCTGGCCAACCGACTGACTGACTGACGGGGCTGGTTGGCTGGCTGACCGACTGACTGACTGACTGACGGGGCTGGTTGGCTGGCTGGCTGACCGACTGACTGACTGACTGACGGGGCTGGTTGGCTGACTGGCCAACCGACTGACTGACTGACGGGGCTGGTTGGCTGGCTGGCTGACCGACCGACTGACTGACTGACGGGGCTGGTTGGCTGGCTGGCTGACCGACTGACTGACTGACTGACAGGGCTGGTTGGCTGGCTGGCCAACCGACTGACTGACTGACGGGGCTGGTTGGCTGGCTGACCGACTGACTGACTGACTGACGGGGCTGGTTGGCTGGCTGGCTGACCGACTGACTGACTGACTGACGGGGCTGGTTGGCTGACTGGCCAACCGACTGACTGACTGACGGGGCTGGTTGGCTGGCTGTCTGACCGGCTCCTTTACTGGCTGGTCGGCAGATCCGAGAGTATGACTTGCTGGCTGGTTTGTCTGGTTGGCCGGTTTACTGACTAGGTAACCGGTTGGCTAACCCGGTCAGCTGACTTGTTTTACTGACCTGCCTACTGGCTTGTCTTGTGACCGGCTGGTTTACGGACAGGCCTGTGTAATTTTCTGAATGACTGGCTAGCTTCTTGCTTTACTGACTGGCTGAGGAGGGCATTTTTACTGAACAGTAGGCTGAATGACAGCAGATTGGCCTGGATCCATCAGTGAGCCCAGCTGCTCACTCAGACTCCATTAGAGCTCTGATTAGGACTGGAGCTACCAGTGATGCCCCGAGGCTCTGAGTGTGTGTGTGTGTGTGTTGTGTGACTGTATGACTGTGCATGTGTGTGTGTGTGCATGTCAGGGAGAATGGATTGGGATGGCAAGTCACAGAGGCTGAAGGTCATAATCCACTGACCGTGTACACGCATCGTCTAAAATACACCTAAATGCTCATACACCCCCATCACACACACACACCAAACTCCCCAGAGAATCAGTAATGATGACACAGGCAAATCCAGGCCTATGGAGACTGGCACTAAATCAACATGTAACTTAAATCCTAAACAATGGGTTCAACCCCTTCTGTTGGCAAATAATCACCATTGGACACACAGGCAACATTTGGAGGCTGTGCAGATGGGGAAGCCAACAGACAAACATGATCAACAGTATTGTTGTAGCCTTCTGTATTATTGACACTGTATTGTTGACACACTGTATTATTGACAAACCCCACCCCCTCCAAGCTAAAGGCAATACTGCTGCCTTGAAAAGATGCCCCTCGTGTATCAAAGTCGACACCATAATGAGTGGGTCATGATGATGAGCGTAGACTAGAGCTGGGCGGTAAATCCAATGATAATTTAACCTCTCAATCCGACTTTTTCAGTCCCGATACCGATACCTGGGCTTTGGGTATCGGCCGATACCGAGATCCGACCCATTGTTCAATTAATAAACTGTATGACTCGCTGTGTGGAAGAGACTGGGATCATTCTTTTGTGCAAGGCAACATCAGGCTTGACTTAAAACATTACTTTCCTAACTTAGTGAAACAAAATGTAACAAATTAACACAGAAATGTACTGAATTGTTATTTATTATTCAAATTAAATAACAAAATAAAATATATATGGTGCATCCCTACCCTACTCTCATAATGTGATGAAATGATGGTATCGAGATGTCCTGACACACAATTCTGTTGTCCAAATTGATAATAGTAAACGCATATTAATCATTTTTAAATCCACAAAATGTGATCTGAAATATTTGAGCACATAGTAGATATTGTATATCGCCCTGCCCTAGCATAAACCTAGTCTCACACTGCCAGACTCATCCACTAGGGCTGCAACTAACGATTATTTTGTTATCGATTCATCTGTTGATAAATTAGTCGATTAATCTAAATGATTAATTTACCAGAAAAAACAACAACAATTGATTCTATTTGCAATTGAATATTTCAAAAAGTATCCTCGGGTCACATGGGTAGTTGCCCCTTTGACACCACCTACTGAATACCCAGAGTAGGAGATGAGCCATAAAGTTTATTTACGTCTATAAATGCTGTGTAGTGTGGATGCCTACTGTACATGAGTGAGTAACCTACATGCCATTACTGCTTTTTATCTATTGACTCATTATAGCTACTTCATTATCTTGAAATAATTAATTACTATGACATTGTTTATCACAGGGTTTGTACACCTTTTCCAAGGCAAAATGCAAGCACTTTTCAAGCATTTTCAAGGTGCATTTTCAAGATTTTCCAGCATCTTATGCGGCTGTGGTAAATTAAATATTTACTCAAAATGATTATTTCACTTCTTCCATCACATTAAATCAGATGTTATTGTGCTAAACAACCAAAATTATGTAGACTTGGCATCATATATAACCTGGCTGAGCCGATGTGTTATGCAGTATGTCGTGTATGTCATAAATGTCATGATGAATTGAACATGGGGGACCCTGATGTAAACAAGACGAAAGTATTGCTCTGGTCTGCATCCCCTTAATAATTGTGTGTATTGAGCCGTACTGTATTGTACCCATTCTGCAATCTGTTAATAAAGTTTTCAGGGAAGAGAAATGAGGAGCTATCCCAAATGTGGTGAGGTATGCCACTTTATTCTCCCCACAAGTAAATTGCTTTGCTATCTCACTGTCAGGAAACATTGTTTGAAACATGGCCCCCATGTCATTACATGAATGGTAGGAATAGTGGCTGGTTACAGCTTTTGTTGCCCAGCATATTTCAGCTTGAAGTGTTGGATTAGAGGTAACAAATGATTTAATGGTGCCTGTGGTGTTGCTGGTTGACTGGTTCTTGGATGAGCCTGGGGATGGTAGAGGGGCAACTCCACTGCAAGCTCCTCCACTGGCTGATCTGGCTCTCACTACACTGCTGGTTGTTGATGTGGATGTAGCTGTGCTGCTTGATGCATTGCTTGTCTGCTGGAAATAATCCACTAATGCAGGACCTGGATTTAGACGTGCTTTCATCAGAATTTGATGCTTCTTCCCTAAATAAAAAGGAGCAGCATGTTATAAATAAAACAAAGTGTTTTATTAATTTAATCTCACTGGTTGCACTTAACTTTAAGAGTATTTATTGTTTAATGTTGACATCTAATCTAAATGGATCATTATGATATTATAAATGTATATTTCATTTTCATTTATAGGCTACTGCCTATGAATTTTAGACTGAGCCTAATGATGGCCTGGAATGAACCAACTACCTTAACATTATTATCCATGTAATTAACTGTAAAGGCCACGTTAGCTGTTAGATTGCATATTCCATAAATAAACATGCTAAAATTGGCCTGGCTCGTCACGTTTGATTGAAAACGTTATTAACAGATTGCAGAATGGGTACAATACACTATGGCTCAATACACACAATTGTTAAGGGGATGCAGACCAGAGAAATACTTTCGTCTCGTTTACATCAGGGTCCGCCATTTTCAATTCATCATAACATTTATGACATACACGACATACAGGTAGACAGTACGTTACTGCGTTCCAGACTACAACAGCTCCACACCAGTTCCACACCAGTCTCCGTAAATGTTCCGTTATAAAAATAAAATACCATTTCAATACACAACAAGTTTTCGTGTTTTGAAATACATGAAAGGAAATTAGCTAACGTTGATTTGCCTAACGTTACATGCTACAACACTGCGGTGAAAAACAGAGTCCGGTAAACACGAGTTTGTAATTCCATTAGTGTATTTTGCCTGTTACTTGACTATTTCGATTATTGAAGTGGTATTTTTATAACAAACATTTACGGAGACAGGTGTGGAGCACTTGTAGTCTCGAACTTAGTTACCTGGCGAGCCAGGCCGAGACACGTTAATAACACCCATGGCTCAGTGGCTCACCTTTCAACGTGGCTCGAACGTGCAGACTCCCCCAATCCCCATGGTAAAAATCTTCAAGTCCTTTCTGCATATTTTGCACACGGCTACTCGAGGATGTTCTCCTCTGAATTATATTTGATATCTCCGAGCCAGAGCTCATTAAAACGGCAGCCTCCCGGCATTTTGGCCACACACACGCGCGCGCTGTTCTCAGATGGCACAGGTAAAAACACTACGGGGTGGGGCCGAGCCACATTTCATTTTGCATGAAAGGCGAACGCAAAATAGGCTTGCGAGTCGCTCCGACTTATTTTATTTCTTTGTCTAAAAACCAAACTATTCAGTCAGATAGCGATTTATTATTAAAGTATAAAGTGCAATTACAATTTCAATAACTTTCCAGCACTTTATACACAATTCAAGCACATTTAAAACCTTGAAAACAGCACATTGAAATACAAGCATTTTCAAGGATTTCCAGCACCCGTACGAACCCTGTTATCATCACATACAATGTATCCATGCCTGTAGCTAAATGCTAAAAAACAGGGGAAAATTTACTTTTTAGCTTTAGATTTAAAAAACTACCAGCCAGATATTATTACCAGCCAAAAATTATAAATAGCTTTTTAGTATATCTCTATGAATTATTATACGTATTGTGTTTTATCTCTCCACTCCATGCTATGGTAGTGCTTGTGCCAGCACAGGAGATACGATTAAAATAATTTTTTTATATAGGCTATATACATATTTAAATGAACATATTCCTTTTGAATAAATTAGGCTCAGGAATCAGGATTGTTATAAGCTAATTAGCCTAATCCATGTCAAAAAGAGTAGACTATAGTTCAAGTTCTTTAATAGTTGTCATACAGAAGTACAGAATACTTTCATACAAAATGCTTCTTACTGTTACGCTCCAGAGACTGTGCTAGACAAGATAGTATCAAATAACATAATAACATAATATAGCATGAATTTAGAAGAAGAAAATGAGGTCACAGTGTTCGGTATAGACATATGTACAATGTTCTGAGTTACCATATAATATACAATACACAATACTATGCAGTGTACTAATGTACAGTACTATCTATAGTACATTTATAAACACACGAGAGAGGGAGAATAGCTTTTAGCAGACTTAATGATTTTACAATAATTTTGCTAATGAAGTGAAATACTTACTATCATCAACTATCCAGTTTGTTTTTAATAGTGTAACGCTACTTCAAATCATTGAACGTACAGAGAGAAAGAGAGGGAGAGAGACGGGCTCAGCCCCGCGACGTGGGCATACAAGAATGGCGAGGATGGAAAGCATGTTAGACGCATTGGACCCCAGTCCCGGCGGGCATGGGCGGGCATTGGGGGTCCGGGCCCGCCCACTGAGTCAGCTGTGCCCGCCCTGGCTCTGTTCCTAGGATGATGACGGAATGACCCGCCCTACTCTGCCTGATTGGCTTACACTGATATTCCTACTCTATGACTGTGACCCTAACCAATCCCACTCCTTTATGCCTAAAACCTAGCCAATCCAACCAACGAAGGCAACGTAATAGCCAATCACAGGAGTCAGGAGTCGTGCGGGTCATTGACTCATGACCACTGCACTTCCGCGTTACATTGAGCTCATGGGAAAGAGAGCAGGGGGAAGTGGTTGTAGCTACGGCTGTGGGGGGGGGGGGGCGCTGGAGACATGATCCAAAAAAGAATTATACGCCCAAGTCTCCTGAACACGGCGAGACCAGTGTCAAGTCGATCGGCACTTTCTCAGCCAAGCTATAGTCACTTTTCCGCATCTACTTCGAAACTCTGCATAGCTGATGTATGCTAGCCTCAATGCTAACGGTTATAATGGGAAATCCCAGTCACATTAGCACATAAGCTAACAGAATTAGTAAGGGTAACGATGCGACCTCACAACGATTAAATTCGATTACGATTCTTCAGGCAACGATTCAATGCATCATGAAATCTCTTCATTTGCATTTTCTATCAGTTAATCCCCCCAAAAATGTTGAATACATAAATGTGGCTGGGGGAACTGATTCACTCAGCATGAATGGACTATAGGTAGGCTTCACAGGCTTCAACATGGACGGTCGCATTTTACGTAGCTCCCGTAACCAACGCAACAGCCAACGCAACAGAGCAACAACAAAGTACTTTGCGCATTTTCTACTTTCCCTCCTGTGGATTATGGATTTGTACCTGAATTCACAACTCAAGCAGCAACTCCAGACAGAAGTGGAGGGTAGCGAAAACGTAAATCAACAGTCCCATTGCGACTTCTACTTGTTAACGGGCACGGAGAGGAAACATCCACCCTTCGGAGCCTCGGCGATCCACGCAGTACTTACTGCAAATCCGGAACGAAAGAAATTACCCCCGGCAGGCAAGTGTAATAAGAGATCAATGTTTTTATTATATCTGCTCATGTCGGGTGACATACATCAGAACCCTGGTCCCGTAATGACACGGAACCAGAGACTACAGCAAGAAGCGATGGAGGTTCCCATCGCGACCAACAGCATCAACAACGCAACCTGTGGCTACATCTACTGCGCGGACGGCAACGCTTCCCCAATGACGCCGCAGCAGACGAGCACACGTGAGGCAGTGACGAGAGGAGGTGAACCGAGGGTCGAAACCATGACGACCATCTCGACGCGGGATGTAAACATCTCGACGCCCGATAGCCGGCTAGCTAGCAGAGCTAACAACAAAAACAACCAGGAACGAGTCCTTTGTTGTCCCAGCACGGCGCGGGACCCGAAACCCCCCTCCCCCCTTCTTTGTTGTTCCAACACGGCGCGGGACCCGACGCCCCCCCCCCCCCCCTTCCCACCCACAACAACACAGAGGAACAGATCACAAACGGACAATACTTCGAACCTGCCAACATAAATGAAATAACCAATGCCAATGGACTGAACATTTTTCACATTAACATTAACAGCTTAAAAAACAAATTGGATGAAATCAAGCAAATATTCATAAATGGTAAGGCAAACATACTGTGCTTCTCAGAAACTAAGCTCGACGATTCTGTAAAAGATCCAGAGATAGAGATTGAGAACTACTCAATAATCAGGAATGATAGGAACAAACATGGAGGTGGTGTCTGTATGTACATACACAAGGACACCAAATTCATCAACAGAAATGACCTGAATCATAAATCAATTGAAACTGTATGGGTGGAAATCCTATTCGAAAGGGCGAAATCCCTACTGGTTGGCACAGTCTACAGGCCGCCAGATCATAGTGGCTTTTATGATACAATGGATGGGTGTTTAGCTGGAGTTGAGGATGTAGACAAAATTCTTATTGGAGACTGGAACACGGATATGCAACGAAAAGATGCACCCGTCTTCAAGGCCTTCAGTAGGTTTTGTGATCTGCATGGCCTCAGCCAGCTAATCACCCAACCCACACGTGTATGTGAATCAACTCAGACTACCATTGACCTCATTCTGACCTCCGACAAGTCCAAGATCTCAAATAAAGGGGTTATAGCATGTGGGTTAAGTGATCATTATATGATATTCTGTACCCGAAAAAAACTAAAACAAAAGGCTGGCTGCCACAAAACAGTCACATCTAGAGACCTCAAAACCTACTCTAGCGAGGCCTTCAACCTTGAACTGGAGAGTCTGGACTGGTCAGATGAACTCAATGGTACACTGGTTGACGAAACATGGCTTGGTTTCAAAACCAAATTCTCAGCAATACTAAACGACATGGCCCCCCTAAGAACCACCAGGGTAAAAAATCGCGCTGAGCCGTGGATGCACTCCGAAATACTGGCCGCTATGAAAACCAGAGACAAAAAATGCTCTGAGTTTCGTAAAAGTCAGTCAAAGCTTACTAAAAGCACGAGCAGTGAACTCCAAGCCCACGTGACTGAACTCAAACTAGAAAGAAACAGACTAAGAAACGACGTAAACTCCATGATCAAAACTGCAAAAAAGAATTTCATCAATGACAAAACTGAGGAAAACAAAAACAAACCACGTGAACTTTGGAAATTACTCAATAATCAACTAGGATGCAGTAAAAAACTTAAAACCAGATTCTCAAACATAAACATAAAAACTGACAACACGCTCATCACAGACAAGCTGGATGTAGCCAATTACTTAAACATTTTCTTCACAAACATAGCCACAACACTGGTAAACAAACTACCCTCCCACTCAGGGCTTTATGGGGTAGAACACATAGTAGCTTTCTACAAAAACCTAGGGGTCCGCAAGGACGACTTCAAGCTGGAAATGGTAACAACAGATGAGGTACTCAATAAACTGAGCGCCCTCCAACCTAACAAGGCCACTGGCCATGACAACATCCCCTCCAAATTCCTCAGAGACTCAGCAGCCGCCATCACACCAATCATCACACACATAATAAACCTCTCCATAAAACAGGGACACGTCCCCAAGGACTTCAAAATTGCGAGGGTGACCCCTCTGCACAAAAAGGGCAGCAAATTAGACCCAGGCAACTACCGCCCTGTTTCTATTCTTACCTCCATCTCGAAAGTCATGGAAAAAATAGTCTACGAACAGGTCGAAAAGTACCTAGCGGAAAAAAATCTAATCTACGAATTCCAATCTGGCTTCAGAACATCCCACTCCACTGACACATGCCTTCTCTATTTGAATGACCACATCAAACAAGAGGTGGACGCAGGCAAATACTGCGGCATGGTCATGCTGGACCTACAAAAGGCCTTTGACACGGTCAATCACTCCATTCTGATTGACAAGCTAAAAGCAATTGGTTTTGATAGTCTATCAGTGAGCTGGATGCAATCCTACCTTGAGGGGAGGGAACAGATGGTGGAGGTAAACGGTACCCTATCCCCCCCCCTCACAGTGAGCTGTGGTGTTCCACAAGGAAGCATACTAGGACCGCTACTGTTCCTAATTTATGCAAATGACATGTCGTCAGCTTGTGACTGCAACTTGTTCCTGTTTGCGGACGACTCAGCCCTGCTGGTCTCTGACAAGAACAAGTTACAGGTTGAAAAAACCCTCAGCTCGGAACTAGGCAGAATCTGCATATGGCTCGCTGATAACAAACTATCATTACACATGGGCAAAACAGAGTCCATTCTCTTCGGTTCAAATAACAAACTCAGCAAGACCGACGGCTTCTCAGTTACAGTGGGTGACAATATTGTCACAAGGAAAGATGAAATTACCTACCTGGGGTCCATCCTAGAGGCTAATCTCTCCTGTGACAAAATGGCATCCAATGTAATAAAAAAAGTCAACCAACGAACTCGATTCTTGTACCGGATCTCCTCTCTGGTAAACAAGAACACCCTGAAGACTCTGGCAGGAGCACTCATTCAGGGGTACTACGACTATGCTTGCACCTCATGGTACCAAAGCACCTCAAAGGCGCTAAAAACAAAATTACAAACATCTCAAAACAAACTGGTCAGACTACTGCTTGACCTTACTCCTAGAACCCACCTCACCCCTGCCCACTTCGACAACCTAGGATGGCTTAGAGTAGACGACAGAGTACAACAACTTGCAATGGGCCTGGTCTACAAGATACACTACACGACCAAGGTACCCATGTACATGTCAAAATACTTCCCAAAGGTCAGTGAATACCACGATCACAACACCAGAGGGAGCTCCACAAATCATGTCAAACCCAGATTCGGCTCAAATAAGGGACTAAACACGTTTCGCAATTATGCCACATCAATGTGGAACGCCCTACCCAAAGCTGTAAAGGAATGTGGATCACTACCCACTTTCAAAACCTCTCTCAAGGGACACCTACGGGAGACTGCAATTCAACACTGGCCCCTGTAAATATCCTAACCCAATCATTCCAACCCCCTCCAATGTACAGTCATTTACCTAGTATGGTTTTGTCAATAGTTCAATGTACAATTGTGTTTGTTTGTACAGTGTCTCCTCCCCCCCCCCTCAATGTACAGTGTTACTTGTTTATACAGTGTGCCCCCCGCCCCCCCCCCCCCCCAACCACCTCCAATGTAAATTACCCAGTATGGTTGTCAATATCCCAATGTACCCAACCCCCCCCACCCAACCTCCAATGTACAGTTTCTACGTCAAATGTATATACTCCCTTTTCTTGACTCCTTCTGTATCACAAACAGTACTGTATTTGCCAATCTGGTATGTCATAAATGTATAGATGTAGCAGTACTGACTATCTGTATGTCATGTATGTCATATATGTCTATATGAATTGAAAATGGGGGACCCTGATGGAAACAAGACAAACGTCTTTCTCAGGTCTGCATCCCCTTAACAATTGTATGTATTGAGCCGTACTGTATTGTACCCATTCTGCAATCTGTTAAATAAAGTTTTCATTCATTCATTCATTCAAAAAGAAAATTCAAAAAAAATTCAAAAAAAATATTCTAACATTTTCAAATCGATGCAGTTGAATCGTCACATTAGGATAGACGCATTTCGATGCATCGTTACACCCCTAAGAATTAGTGATCTTTTTTAAACTAAACTTTGTTCTTGGTGGTAAATTGTGTTGCTGTTGGTTTTGTTTCATCAATACATGAGGCAGAATACACTGAATGTATCTTTTTTTGTTTATTGCACATTGTTGCAATAATCCAATCCAACTTTCTTTATATAGCACGTTTAAAAACAACATATTTGACCAAAGTGCTTCACAATCAATCAATACAGTAAAGAACACATAGACTAATCACAATACAATGCACACAGAACTACAAACAGATTACGGCAGCAGACTGTAAACATTTTTAAATGCTAGGGAGAACAAATGTGTTTTTAGATGGGATTTAAACATTGGGAGCGTTGGGGCCAGCCTAATGTGGGGAGGCAACTCGTTCCAGGGTTTGGGGGCTGCAACCGCCTGTTCTTTAGCCTGGATTTGGGGACAACCAGGAGGGACTGGTCAGCAGACCTCAGAGACCGTAATGGGGTGCAGGGGTGCAGGATCTCGGTGAGGTAGGGTGGGGTGGGGCCAGACCATTCATTGCTTTATAAGCAAACAACAGGATCTTAAAATGTATCCTAAACTGCACAGGCAGGCAGACGCGACAGCAAGGCCTGGCCAACGCCAACGTAAAGTGTGTTACAGTAATCCAGCCGTGTTGTCACAAAGGCATGCATAACTCTCTCAAAGTCCTAGAGAAGAGGCTTGACTTTGGAGAGTTGCTTCAGCTGGAAGAAGCTGGACCTAACCACAGAGTTAATCTGTTTGTCCATTTAAAAATAAAATGGGTTGGTAACTATGGGTTTGACACATGAGTCAAGGGGGCCATGTCTGGAGGTGAGGTACCAGGCCCACTTGGTCCGAACATAATGACCTTGGTTTTTTTGTCATTGAAATTTTAAATGTTCAGAGCCAGCCAAGCTTTTTTTTTTTTTACTTTTTTTTTAGCGTTTATCGCTTTTCTGGTCAAGCATGACCGACAGAAACAGGTTGAAATGGGATGTAGAGCAGGGGAAGACATTCTGAGAAATGACGGCGGGTCCGGGAATCGAACTCGTGTCCCCCAGATCCGTGACGAGCACGGTTTTCCCCGACGCTGAAATAGCGCTGAGATATGCAGTGAGCTACGGGAGCTCCCCCCCCCCCCCAGCCAAGCTTTTATGTCACTGAGACAGTCTAACAGGGGTTTTAGAGCGTTGGGGTTATCATGCTTTAAAGGCAGGTAAGTCGTCTGCATAAAAAATGTACGAGATGCCATGGTTCTTGATAATAGACCCTAAGGGGAGCAGATACAGAGCGAAGAGGAGGGGCGCCAGGATGGAACCTTGAGGTACACCACAGGGGAGGGAAGCAGATGATGACTGGAAGTTGCCCTGACGCACAGAAAAGCTCCTATCTGACAGATATGACCTGAACCTGAACCAATCTAGAGCATTATCTCTGATGGTGCTCTAGGCAGGAGATGAAAGGTCTAATATAATGGAGTGGTCTACTGCAGCGGTTCTCAAACTACGGGTCTCGGGTAGGTGCATTGGCAAATTTTAATTTTTTTAAAGAAATCGAGAGAAAAACCGACGAGCCCAACTCAGATTGAGTTTTACACCTGGAAGCCGTTTGTATTTGCCATGTCTCACCCCTTCATCAAAGGAGGCTGAGAGCCCGACACAGTATTCCAATACACATCTCACTACATCCTGTGCATGTATACTCGCGGAGACCACGTCTCATCTTTTGTGCGTAACCTTGACACTCGCAATGGATAGGTTTGTTGTCAGAAGCGCGGAGAGAGAGAAGAAGCACGGATTAAATTAAGGAACTCCGTTTGTGGCACTCCAGGATAATCAGCAGAGATTTGCTGATAATGAATGGCTGGCACAGCTGGCATATCTAGCCTAGATCTTTGACCGCCTCAATACGTTGAATCTGGGACTACAAGGTCGGGACACAGACCTGTTTGGACTCGCAGCAAAAATGGAGAGCTGGATTAAATTAAGGAACTCTGTTTGTGGCACTCCAGGATAATCAGCAGAGATTTGGGGGTATTTACTCAGCCTGATGGTTTTTTGGAGGAACAGAATGTTGCAAAAAAATAAATTGAAGCCCATCATCTGTGGCCACATAAAAGGGCTCATTGAACAATTTCGGAACTGTTAGACGGAGAGCACGGACCATTTGGACAACTGGATTATAGATCCGTTCATTATGCATGACGCAACAGGCCTCCCACTGTCTGAGCAGGAGGTGCAAATTGATCTTTCGTGTGACGAGAAAGTCAAGTTCACTGGACACTACAGGCCTTCGCAAATCAGTCCGGAACGGATCTGCGCCTTTCTCGGCACAACGCAGCCACGTATCATTGAACTGTTCAAATGTACAAGCACATCCTTCCCCCATTAAGTCTCATTGTTTTTTTCTTGAAAAGTGCATGTGAACGCATTTTCTTTTCTTTTTTTATGTTCTGGCAACATATTTTGCCTAATTATGCCTAGTTTTATAAATGTGTATACAGAAACAATTCCATTGCTTTTGTTGATAATATTAATTAATTTCATTGCTAACATAGTGCTGTAATTTAATTTTCTAATAAATATGCATGATCAAGTTCAACAATGTATGCTTTTATTTTGATATTCCTTATTTCCACGTTGAAATTACACGATACATTAAAGGAAAACTCCAACATTTTGGGAAATTAGCTTATTTGCCATCTACCCTGGAGTGAGACAAGAAGATACATACCTTTTTCTTCTCTGTGCATGCAGTAGGAGTAGGAAGACGTTGGGAACTAGGCTAATGGAGGAACCTACTTCCAGTGACTGACGCTAAGCTAGGCTAACGGTGCGCGTCTTCCTACTCCTACTGCATGCACAGAGAAGAAAAAGGTATGTATCTTCTTGTCTAACTCCAGGGTAGATGGCAAATAAGCTAATTTCCCAAAATGTTGGAGTTTTCCTTTAACACTTTGAGTGCCAACGATGAGATTTCTCGTTATTTAATTGTTATTTCTTTTATTAGCGATATCCATTCATTTTTCATCCATCCAGCCTGACGTTATCATTGGGAATGGCTCGGAGCTCGAAAAGAGCAAATACTGCCGCCTATCGTCTCCCGGATGGTAATGCACATCATTGGATTGGATTTAGTGGCCATGTGCATCAGTTAAAAACTCCGGTCCAGGGTTTCCCCATCTCTGGCAAGCAGTGTCATGTTACCACATTCACTGGGGAGGCTCGGAGCAGCTTTCGATGATGTGTTTCGGACTATAACATTGGATCAATAAACGCGATCAATATTTGGAATGGTGATCAGGAATTGGATTAATCTTTTTGCAGAACATCTGATGTGAGGTAAGGACTCTATTTTACCAGTATTGGGCTAATCAGATGTTTTTTTCATAGCGATCACAACGTGTCTGTGTGTGTGTGTGCGTGTATGACGTTAGCGCTGCCCAGGTCATGGATAATAGATTTTTCAGCCCGCTTCTCTAGCGTCCATAAATACACATATACTATCGATAATCTAGCTTTTATTTGAAAACGATTCATAAATCAGCCGAAAAATGACAACGTGTTTTGTGTATTCCACTAAAGAGCTATTATCGCGGAATTTCTCTGAAATTACTAGAACTCTCCGAAACTGTACTCGTATTCAAAACGGTATCAAACGGAAATGTACCAATGAAAAAACAATCCGTTTCGTACATGTTGACTGCAAGCAAGTCATTGATAAGCGAGGGGTGTTTTAGACCCATAGCCCTAATTTAAGATATAGTTTAAACTTTAAGCGTTCGCAAATATCCCCGACCTCCCATTGACTAAAGCGCTGGCACTCAAGGGGTTATCTGGGCAAAGGGGTGTGGCACCCAATGTGTTAAGTGTGGGGTCGCCAAAAGAAATATTAAATAAAATGGGGTTGTGGTATAAAAAGGTCTACTGTATCAAAAGCAGCTGTGAGATCCAATAGAACAAGGATGATGGAGTTCCCAGAGTCAGCTGCTAACAGAATATCATTAAACACTCTCAGTAGAGCCGACTCCCTGTGCTGTGGAGGGCTTTGAAACCGACTGGAATACCTCAAAAATGTGTGTATATTGGAGAGCTCCAGTAGCTCACCGCATATCTCTGCGCTATTTCTGCATCGGGGAAAACCGTGCTGCGTCACGGATCTGGTGGACTCCGAGTTCGATTCCCGGACCCGCCGTCATTTGCCAGAATGTCTTCCCCTGATCTATATCCCGTTTCACCCTGTATCTGTCGGTCATGCTTGACCAGAAAAAAGCGATAAACGCTAAAAAATTAAGTTTAAAAAAAAATATTGTGTATTCAAAAAGGACTGTAGTTGGATGGCTGCCACTTTCTCTAAAATCTTAGAAATAAAAGGGAGCTTAGAGATAGGTCTAAAATGTTAAAAGACAGCGGTGTCCAGACTAGGCTCTTTGAGTAAGGGCTGTACCACTGCCTGTTTCAAGCTGGCTGGTACCTCTCCTAGGGACAAGCTACTGTTTACTAATGTTAGGACAGGGTTCAATGGTGTCCCAGACCTCTTTAAAAAACTGACCTCTTTAAAATAATTCCCTGACCGACCCCACCCAGGATTTTCCAGTCAACATTGACGGCTCCAATCCATTGTCACCCCCTCCACCCACGTCCGCAACCTAGGTATCATTCTCGACCCCACTCTTTCCTTCCTCCTGCATGTCAACCAAATCACAAAAACCGCCTTCTTCCACCTCAGGAACATTGCCCGTCTACGCCCCTCACTATCCTTCTCTGCTGCCGAAACACTGACCCACGCACTAATCACATCCCAACTGGACTACTGCAACAGAATTCTGTATGGCACACATCCACCAAAATCCCCTACAATACGTCCAAAACTCTGCTGCTCACATGCTCACCTCCACCCACCACATCACCCCCATCCTCCACAATCTCAACTGGCTCCCCATCATGTACAGGATTCAGTTCCACATTCTACTCATCCCCTTCAAAGCCCTCAACAAACTGGCCCCCTTCTACCTCTGACCTCCTTCCCCACCACACGCCTACCCGCCGCCTCAGGTCCGCAGATGCTAACCTCCTCCAACCCATCAGAACTAAGCTCCGGACCTGGGGCGTCAGGGCCTTCGCTGCAGCTGCCCCCAGTTCAGTTCAGCACCGTGGGTGGCCAAGCAAGCCACAGCGCCGCTGAAACAGATGAAAGGGAACCTGTTGTGTTGAAAAATCATTGTGCCCCCCGAGAACATATGCCCATTGCCCACCCACTAATTTGTTTCTGCAGCCGGGTCTGTTGGACCCGTTGCTCGTGGAGTTCTCATTGCACATAGAAACAGCGCAACTCGCGAAAGGAGTTGTCGCAGGGCTGTAGAGCCATCATAGCTTCTCAAATTGAAGGCAGGGGTATCGGGCTCAGCCCCTCCCTTACAGCTGGAGTTGACATGAAACACGGAAGTGATCAAATGCGAGCGAAACGCACACAGTCGAGTCCTGGCTCTAGGCAGAATCAAGAAATAGTGGTTTAAGATTTATTTATATTTTGCACGTGATTTATTGTGCACTAGTTAAATTACACGTTGCATGTGTTATGACATGTTATGGCGTTGACGAATCGTTGCAGCCCTAATCTCCACATTGAGTTTTCTCACTCTTCAAGCACAGGAGAAATTCTGGCAGAACACAGCATCATTGCACACTAGGGGACTAAATATATTCTGGGTTGTTTGTATTTCTCAAACCAATCACAATCCTCTAGGGCATAGGGATGGGTACCGAATCCGGTACTTTTAAGGGTCCGAAATCGACCAAATCACATCGGTACTACCGAGTACCAATTAGCGTGAGATCCACCGGTGTATTTTTCTTTTCTTTTTATTCCGATGACGTAAACGTTTAGTTTAACGCGACACGAAACCTATGAAGTGTGCCGCACGTTCACGGGCACAATACAGCTTACCTAGGATTTGAATTGATTCAACAACAACAAAGCAGTCGGGGCAATGGCAAGCCGAAAACGGTTGCATGTGTGGTTACCTGGTCATATATATATATTAGGGGTGGGCGTGAGTAATCGATTGATCGATTACTTACGGCTATGAGAAAACTCTATCTTTCAGCCAACAACAGCCAGCTAGCCAGCTACTGCACTACGAACTGCCAGCCAGCTAGCTGGCTACCCAAATCCACAACAGCCAGCCAGTAAGGCTGAGCCCGAACGTTCGAACGTTCGTTCGTTACGCTGACATTCAGACTTTAATTAATAGGTTCGAACGTTCGGTGAAAAAAAAATAAAGGATGCGCACAGGGTTGAGGTGATGTGAAGCGGCGCGTCCCCCGAGGCGCTCGGCTCAACCAGTATGGTCTGCCGGGCTGCAGCGGGATACTATTTCTCAACCAGAGCTCTATTTTGATTGACAGGCGATTCTGCCAATTACGTCACACCGCTTGCACCCGCCTCTGCTGTTACCACCAATCGCCAATCGGCAAGCGTTTATTCGTTTTTTACTTCAGGCAATGCCGCCATTGATCTGCTTGCGAGAAGCCTCAACAGACTTACCGTAGCTACCGGGGAGCCGTAGTTAGCTCCCCGCCGAGGAAGTAATCGGTAACAAGGTTTCCGTAGGTGAACCTGCAGAAGGATCATTAATGAATACCAGCCTTTTTCGGCCACGGAGCGCGAGCTTCATGGCGGGAGGTGGTTGCGTTGGAAACAGCAGGCGCACGCCTCGGCTCCTCAACAGACCCGTCCACTGTCTACCTCGGAACGGTGGTAGGGCGGACGGGCGGCAGGCGTGTTGGGAGCCCGTCCGCCCTACCACCGTTCCGAGGTAGACGGTGGACGGGTCTGTTGAGGAGCCGAGGCGTGCGCCTCTCCTCCCGGCTCCCCTCCCGGCTCCCCTCTCCCCTCCCCGTCGACCAAGAGTGAATACCTGTTATTGAACATGTAACACTAACTATATAACGTTAATGCCACAAAACGAATGCCTTTGTTTATCTAGCCCCTTACGTGACTGCAAGGGCTATTGTTTATCATAAGTAGTAACTTTGATGCAGTAGCTTGTTTATTTTCTTCTGACTGTTCTGAGTGCTTTGTTTAATTACATGTTTACATGAACAGCCACCACTGTAAACATGTTTTTCACCAATAGACTATGCAATGCCGCCCTCCGTAGGATCTATAATAATACAATAAAAAAAATATATATATTATTTAAAAAAACGAAGAAAAAAAATTTATTAAATTATTTTTTTTTTTAAACGAACGTTCGAACGTTCGTTCGATAAACCCTGGCGAACGTTCGAACCCTAAAAACAGGGTTCGGGGACAGCCTTACCAGCCAGCCAAGCGTACAAAATACAGTCTCAGCCAATCACATCGATTTGTACAGTTAGTTAGCTCCACTCCATTGCGAATGAAAAAGGTAGCCAGCCAGCACAGCCCATATTAGCTAGCTACAGTTGCTAGGTAGCTAACATTAGCCAACAGAAGAACGATAGCTAGCTAGCCAACAGCTGCTGAAACGAACGCCAATGATGTTATTATCAGCCGTTGATATTATGAGCCATCAGTAGCTAGCCAGCTAGATAACGTTAGACAACGCCTCGTGTATTAAACTAAAGTGAATAGTTTACTGGGCCATTTTGTTTAATGCTTCAGTGATGTTAAAAGAGGAGCTGCACGTTTGCTATCTTCAGAGCGAATGAGAGGATGTCGACAAGACGGGTCTGTGATGGGAGGGGGAGGGGCAATGAGGGCACTGCGAGCAGCGTGTGTGTGTGTGCGTCAACAACTTGCTGTAGGAGAGAAGACAGCGAGTAATCGATCACTACTCGAGTACATCATGCAATCAATCGATCTGGATTTTTTATTATTATTTTTTTTAAATGCCCATCCCTAATATATATTAACAAATTGTTCTAAATAAATAACAACAATAAATAATTAGAAGTTTGGACAATTTTTTTACAACTGAGGTAGATAGATTACACTTTTAGACACTAAAGTACCGAAAAAGGTACCGTCGGGTACCGGTATCGATTCACTAAAGCATGTTCCATCATGAGAGTGTAGCTTGCTAGCTCAAATATATGTCCTTGTTGATCGGGGGATGATGAAAAAACAGAAGGGGAGGACAAACTATTATTCAAACTAGAAGTCAGTCAGCGCAGTCAACATCCTGTGAGTCAGACTAGCGTAGACCCCGAGACAGGAAATAGTCAGCACAGTCAACATCCTGTGAGTCAGACTAGTGTAGACCCAGAGACAGGAAATAGTCAGCACAGTCAACATCCTGTGAGTCAGACTAGCGTAGACCCTGAGACAGGAAATAGTCAGCACAGTCAACATCCTGTGAGTCAGACTAGCGTAGACCCCGAGACAGGAAATAGTCAGCACAGAGTCAACATCCTGTGAGTCAGACTAGTGTAGACCCCGAGACAGGAAATAGTCAGCACAGTCAACATCCTGTGAGTCAGACTAGCGTAGACCCCAAGACAGGAAATAGTCAGCACAGTCAACATCCTGTGAGTCAGACTAGCGTAGACCCCGAGACAGGAAATAGTCAGCACAGTCAACATCCTGTGAGTCAGACTAGCGTAGACCCCAAGACAGGAAATAGTCAGCACAGTCAACATCCTGTGAGTCAGACTAGCGTAGACCCCGAGACAGGAAATAGTCAGCACAGTCAACATCCTGTGAGTCAGACTAGCGTAGACCCCGAGACAGGAAATAGTCAGCACAGTCAACATCCTGTGAGTCAGACTAGTGTAGACCCAGAGACAGGAAATAATCAGCACAGTCAACATCCTGTGAGTCAGACTAGCGTAGACCCCAAGACAGGAAATAGTCAGCACAGTCAACATCCTGTGAGTCAGACTAGCGTAGACCCCGAGACAGGAAATAGTCAGCACAGTCAACATCCTGTGAGTCAGACTAGTGTAGACCCCGAGAGAGGAAACATCCTGAGAGTCAGACTAGCGTAGACCCCAAGACACAGTCAACATCCCGGTTAGAAATTAAAACATTTTTTCAAGGGCTTTTTTTGCCCCCCTTAATTGATTTTCGGGGGCTTTTTTTGTATTTCGGGGGCACTGAATTTTTATGATAAACGGTAGGGGTGGGACGGTTCACAAAATGGACGGTTCGGTTCGTATCACGGTTTTGGGGTCACGGTTTTCAGTTCGGTTCGATATACGTAAATTTTTATAAAAAAAAATGTAACACTCAAATCTAAACATGCTTCTCATTTATTAAAAAAAAATAAAAAAGTTTACAGTGTTAGTGTTTACAGCCTTAAATAATGTTTGGCACACAAAGACCGAACTGACTGAAAAATATAGGCTACATTTGTAGTATTAACTTAGTGCAAACAAACAATATGCTCAGCCAGCACTAGACTTTCCTTTCTTTAATATAAACACAAAAAAACAATGTCAACCATGTTTAAATTCCCTGATTGTCAGTTCTTAATGGAAAGATTTGTGTTCTGCTTGAAATTATTATGTATCTGTCTACATTTATTTAGACTAACATTATTTAAATATTGAGTGCAACTGTGGTGGATTACGTAATTCGGTGAGTTGGAACTATCTATGGGTTGGCGCCGGGTCCCCACGGACATTTTAGTGTTACGCACCTTCAGCTCAGGCAATGTTATTATCAGCTCCGGTAGCTCCGGTAACGTTAGGAGGTAGGGATGTCCCGATCCGATCACGTGATCGGAATCGGCGTCGATCACGTGCTTTTCAGAGTATCGGGGATCGGGAAAAAATAATAATAAAAATCGGCAGTCAAAAAAAGAAAAATTTTATTCAACAAACATGACCATGTCCACGTCTTAAACTCATACGGAGGCCTTAGTTTTGGTTTTAAATTACATATAATATATCATCATTAATGTATTTATTGTCACACAGAGCAGAATAATTATCCACAACAAACACATTCCCCTTTAATTTTCACCGTTGCAACAAACATTCCCTTTAATTTAGACGCTACACGCGAGTCGCGACCACATCACAACAACAACACGTCGCTCCCGAAACACGGTTAATATCCACTGACTTGAGCAGCTAGACTTAATGTCAGAGGTTTGGAACTAAGCATTTAAAAATAGAAAGTCAAGCAAGTTGCAATGTTTGCAAGGAGGAGATTCCGCGTGGAGGAAAAACTCATGAAGCAGCAGGCTGGAGGCGAAGTTTTCAGACTAACTTTTCAACTGGAGGGTTACGTCGGCGTTTCAGACCAGAATGGACCATTACGTAAGTCGAACACTGAATGTATACTAATGTGCAAACATATATTGAAACTTTTAATATTTCTCATATGAAGCAGAAGCACATTTCTCAGGGTGAATGTAATAACAAAAGCCTCCGCTCTCGCGCCCTATTATAGGCAACAGATGGGCTGGTCTCACTCTGCCAGTTTCTGACAAAAATGCGTCAAAATTGATTACTAATGTGAAAGATCGGATCGGAAACGATCGGATCGATAGATATTTAAAATCATATGATCGGGATCGGATCGGAAGCAAAAAAAGGCGATCGGGACATCCCTATTAGGAGGTGATGGCATGCAGTGGGAAAGCGGCAATAGTCCCGGTTGGAGTTAGTAAAACACAGTTGTATCGAATCCGGTACTTTTAAGGGTCCGAAATCGACCAAATCACATCGGATTCGGTACTACAGAGTACCAATTAGCGTGAGATCCACCGGTGTATTTTTCTTTTCTTTTTATTCCGATGACGTAAACGTTTAGTTTAACGCGACACGAAACCTATGAAGTGTGCCGCACGTTCACGGGCACAATACAGCTTACCTAGGATTTGAATTGATTCAACAACAACAAAGCAGTCGGGGCAATGGCAAGCCGAAAACGGTTGCATGTGTGGTTACCTGGTCATATATATATATTAGGGGTGGGCGTGAGTAATCGATTGATCGATTACTTACGGCTATGAGAAAACTATCTTTCAGCCAACAACAGCCAGCTAGCCAGCTACTGCACTACGAACTGCCAGCCAGCTAGCTGGCTACCCAAATCCACAACAGCCAGCCAGTCCTTGTTGATCGGGGGATGATGAAAAAACAGAAGGGGAGGACAAACTATTATTCAAACTAGAAGTCAGTCAGCGCTAGGGATGGGTATCGTTAGGATTTTATCGATACTACTACTCTTATCGATACTGCTTAACGGTTCGGTACTTTATCGATACTCTTATCGGTTCTTTTTGGTTATTTTTTTGCAAGAAAAAAAGACAATTAATTAAGAACAGAATCAACATTGCTTTATTATTTATAAATACAACTTTATAAATAAGTATTATAAATAAATATAATTTCTTCAGCAACAGCAGCAGCAATGTTCTTTTATATAACTTTATAAATAAATATAATAAATTAATATAATTTCTTCAGCAACAGCAGCAACAATGTTTTAAATGTGTCTGACTCTGAATTATAGACTTTTTATAATAAACAACAAATGCAAAAGGCTAACAGAACTGTGACACTCGTTCACCCTATCCTCTGTCATCCTTCCTCTAGCTCAGGGGTGGCCAACCCGCGGCTCGCGAGCCGCATGCGGCTCTTTGCCCGGCAATGTGCGGCTCTTCCATCCATAAAAAAAAATTAAATTTTTTATTTTTTTTTTTTTTTTTAACCTTTTTTTTTTTTTTTACTTTTTTTTTTTTTATGTCACTCATTCCATAAGGACGTAGAATAAACATTTACAATTTTTTTTTAAATGGTCCATTTGCATGTTCTTGGTATCTGAATCTAGGGACATATATGGATCAGTGTCAGAAATAGTGTGTCTGTTACTAGGCTTGAGTAAATTGTAATGAACCAAAGGAGAATATCAATTCTATTTAAAAAAAAAATTATCTTTGACTGTAAATAACACCATGCTAAAATTGACCAGACCTGAAAAATCTAAGCAAATGAATAAAGGGAAGATGATTAAACAGAAGGTTTTGTAGATACAGTACTGAATTCTGCCATCTTTTTTATAATGTAAATTTCTCCACCATTTTTCATCATATTGCAACACCGTTTTTTGCAAGACGTTCACAGAAAGGTAGAGAAACTAACTGCGTTCTGTTTTATGGCAATAACGTTCAGGTTTGTGGGAGATAATCCCAAAAAATAAGAGAAATTAAAAAGTAAATCCAGAAGTCAGATGATTGACAGGGGCTGGTGTGAGCTGGGTAGGGTAGTTTTTCGAAATTTGAAAGCCCTGAGTCTCTTCCTTCAAAAGACTACACTCACTTTTGGCTGTGCCACTTCCTCCTGTCAATATGCGCCGGTTTCCGACTCAATGCCCTGAGATTTCTATAATCTTATATTTCACTAATAACAGTTAAAATAATTGGTAAACAAACATAATGCTGAAAATATACACTTTTACTGTATATCTCGGGCTTAAGAGGTTAACCCTGTGAGGCCCAAATTAAAAACAAATTAGCAACTTCAGAGGCCAGAGGGTGGGACATATAAACACATTTACTATCAAATAGCATTGTGAGGCTGAACAACAGGACCAATTGACTATACATGTGCTTAAAGGGGAACTATCTTATAAATGGCTTTTTTCAGTGTTTACCATTGTTTCTTAGCTATGTGGACTTATATTAATAGGATATATGTCTCTAATTCTCATATTGGCGAATTCTTCCAATTCTCCTCTCACAATATTCACCCTCACTGAACTGAGTCATCTGAAAATGTGCATATCTGTGATGTCAGAGATTTCTCAGCTGCATAATAATGTGGCAGTTGATGTGGCAGTTGGCACCAGGCCACACAGTGGTTGGAGCCCAGCCTCAAAACGGCTTAAGATCTTGAGGTAGAAAAATGCGGTTTTTAGTACTTGATTAGAAATACAAAACAATGCATTTTTTTGGAAAAAAACCTAGGTGTTCCATAGACTCACAGGAATTGTGTAAAAGTGCCCAAATAGTGAAAGAAATAGTAAAATAGTTCCCCTTTAACATTTTTTAAATAAACATTATTTTTTTAAATGGCTAAAAGTGATTTTGTAATTTTGCAACCGTGGGTCTCACAGGGTACTTTTAACCCTGTGAGGCCCAAATAAAAAAGACATTAGCAACTTCAGAGGCCAGAGGGTGAGACCTATAAACACATGAAGGGTGCCGTGACTGAAAAAAAAGGTTGAGAAACGCTGGTATATGGTGTGGCTCTTTGTGGTACCACAGTAATTTTTTTGTGGCTCTTAGTCTCTGACTGGTTGGCCACCCCTGCTCTAGCTGCTAGGGAGAAAGGACTTTGGGTGGTGGAGGGAGGTAGAGGGAGGATGTGTGGTGGCCCTGGGCTCACTGGCCTGGGACATAGTGGCTGACGCCTCAGCTTGACGATCTATAAAAAGTTTAGATTGTAGTATTTGTAGCTAAACAATTGTTTTGTTTATTAGCCTATTTGTAATAATTCGTTATTAGCCTAGGCAACTCCGTATCTTGGCTTACGGCTGCAGTGGATGCAGATGGAACACTGCGCGCAAGGCAGTCGAATACGCGCATTTCTGCACACTAATATCATGTTTTGCCAACAGATGTTTTGATAAATTGATTTGCTCGTATTGCCACCCTTACTGGCAAATGTTTTGTTGCACTTGTGGCAACGTGCATTGTCGGCATTGACCCTTGTAAAGTATATCCATACTTTAGAACGCTTCGCTCTATCCGCCATGATCACGACTCAGTGCATGCAGAGCTGCTGTCTGTGTGCAGCGCGCTATAGCACGGGGCGTCGGGGACAGAACTTTCATTAAGGAGTACCCGTATGTAGTACCCGTATGTCTATGTGTAGCACTAGCGAGCGACTCGCGAGGAGTGTGTGTAATAATTGACTCGCTGGCTGCGGCTCGCTTCTCGTGCAGAGACAGAGAGAGGATCGTTCGCAACTTTTAAATAATAATAATAATAATAATAATTTCTCTAGAGTATCGATAGCAGTACCGAGGACGTCAGAGCTTATAAATACTCCGGTATTTTCTAATATAGTACCGGTTCCCGTACTATATCCGGGGGGGCATCCCTAGTCAGCGCAGTCAACATCCTGTGAGTCAGACTAGCGTAGACCCCGAGACAGGAAATAGTCAGCACAGTCAACATCCTGTGAGTCAGACTAGCGTAGACCCCGAGACAGGAAATAGTCAGCACAGTCAACATCCTGTGAGTCAGACTAGTGTAGACCCCGAGACAGGAAATAGTCAGCACAGTCAACATCCTGTGAGTCAGACTAGTGTAGACCCCGAGACAGGAAATAGTCAGCACAGTCAACATCCTGTGAGTCAGACTAGCGTAGACCCCAAGACAGGAAATAGTCAGCACAGTCAACATCCTGTGAGTCAGACTAGCGTAGACCCCGAGACAGGAAATAGTCAGCACAGTCAACATCCTGTGAGTCAGACTAGCGTAGACCCCGAGACAGGAAATAGTCAGCACAGTCAACATCCTGTGAGTCAGACTAGTGTAGACCCAAAGACAGGAAATAATCAGCACAGTCAACATCCTGTGAGTCAGACTAGCGTAGACCCCAAGACAGGAAATAGTCAGCACAGTCAACATCCTGTGAGTCAGACTAGCGTAGACCCCGAGACAGGAAATAGTCAGCACAGTCAACATCCTGTGAGTCAGACTAGTGTAGACCCCGAGAGAGGAAACATCCTGAGAGTCAGACTAGCGTAGACCCCAAGACACAGTCAACATCCCGGTTAGAAATTAAAACATTTTTTCAAGGGCTTTTTTTGCCCCCCTTAATTGATTTTCGGGTTTTTTTTGTATTTCGGGGGCACTGAATTTTTATGATAAACGGTAGGGGTGGGACGGTTCACAAAATGGACGGTTCGGTTCGTATCACGGTTTTGGGGTCACGGTTTTCAGTTCGGTTCGATATACGTAAATTTTTATAAAAAAAAATTTAACACTCAAATCTAAACATGCTTCTCATTTATTAAAAAAAAATAAAAAAGTTTACAGTGTTAGTGTTTACAGCCTTAAATAATGTTTGGCACACAAAGACCGAACTGACTGAAAAATATAGGCTACATTTGTAGTATTAACTTAGTGCAAACAAACAATATGCTCAGCCAGCACTAGACTTTCCTTTCTTTAATATAAACACAAAAAAACAATGTCAACCATGTTTAAATTCCCTGATTGTCAGTTCTTAATGGAAAGATTTGTGTTCTGCTTGAAATTATTATGTATCTGTCTACATTTATTTAGACTAACATTATTTAAATATTGAGTGCAACTGTGGTGGATTACGTAATTCGGTGAGTTGGAACTATCTATGGGTTGGCGCCGGGTCCCCACGGACATTTTAGTGTTACGCACCTTCAGCTCAGGCAATGTTATTATCAGCTCCGGTAGCTCCGGTAACGTTAGGAGGTGATGGCATGCAGTGGGAAAGCGGCAATAGTCCCGGTTGGAGTTAGTAAAACACAGTTGTATGTTAGCCTTCTTGGATGTTGAATAAACGCCTATCATTGTCTTTAAACACCCCGCCTCTCAGACTCCCATTTCCTCCTCTGCTAGCTAGTAGCTACGGTAACATTTTGTTGACTGCATTACCTCGCGGGCTGATTCTATAGTTAAAACGTGCGTCGTGTTGTACAAACTGCCAACGCTATGGCAAGATGTGTGTATGACTATGCCTATGTAATGTTAATGGCTATGTTTTTAAAGTCGTAATGAAGATTGATTTAGATTGTGCTTGCCATTTGTACACAAACTGACTAGCACCTGGCTCAGCTGCAGTGCTGCTGCAGCAGCCAGTGCTCACCTCCGCCAAATGATTTTTTTTTATTTGCGCGTCATCTGAACCGTACGATACACAGACGCGCCATTACCGGATTAATATATATATATAATTAGTAAACTGTCGGGGGCATTTTGTGCCCCCCTTAACTGATTTTCGAGGGCATTTTGTCCATTTTCAAGGGCATTATGCCCCAAGCCCCCGTTAATTTCGAACCCTGAGTCAGACTAGCGTAGACCCCCAAGACACAGTCAACATCCTGTGAGTCAGACTAGCGTAGACCCCCAAGACACAGTCAATATCCTGTGAGTCAGACTAGCGTAGACCCCCAAGACAGTCAATATCCTGTGAGTCAGACTAGCGTAGACCCCCAAGACAGTCAATATCCTGTGAGTCAAATTAGAGTAGACCCAGACAGGAAACAGGCTCAGGATGTGGAAATAAGCAAAGTCACACATTGATGATTAAAAAGGACCGGCCAATAATCTACTGATGTCTTCGACAACAATATATTATACAGTAGAGATGTTCCGATAGGGCTGGGCGATAAAACGATAACGATAACTATCGCGATAAATTATTTCCTCGAAATAAACATGAAACGTGGTCGCAAAGTTTCGATATATCGATTTTCCAAGCTTGGATATGAGCACACGCACTAACAACCAATCAATGAAGGAGATGGCCGACAGCGGAAGGAGACCTCTGGGTAGAGAGGTAGGACTCAAGTAGTAAACAAGGCTGGCTAGGATAATTAGCTTGCACGGCGCTATTTTATAGTTTACATGCCGAGTGGGTGTGTGGCGTGAATTCTGAGGCCACGGTTAGAGTAGTGTGGGGTATGCAGTGGACGTCGTTGCAATGTATTGGGGCGGAACGGAGTATTTTAGGGTCATATTTAGTACATTGTCATGGGATACACCGCTTGCTCTGGCTAACTGCTAACGTGCGTGGACTGATGACGACATCAACTCGAGACATTCGCAGCAGCAAAACAAGTCTATTAATAGCCCGTCCATCGGCGCCGGGCATAAGAAGTTAATTAAACTTGACAGACATTATATCAACGATAATTATCGATATCGAGTTATATGAAAATAATTTTATAATTTTATCGCGATAACGTTTTTGGCCATATCGCCCAGCCCTATGTTCCGATACCATTTTTTCCTTCCCGATCCGATTCCGATACCTAAGCTTTGGGTATCGGCCGATACCGAGTACTGATCCGATACCAGTGCATACATTTAAAAAATAAATTTATATAAATTATAAACTTTTTTTTACAGCTACAGATACTGTTTTATATATACAGTTTTTTAGTAATAACTAGAAAGTAATGGTATTTATTAGGGCTGACTCCTATTAGTCGACTAATCGATCGAAAGGAGCCGTAGTCGACTGCCAACCTCTTAGTCGAATACAAAAAAATATATACAATTTCATTTTTATTTTTAATCGTTCTTTCCAAAAGAAAAGAGGCCTAGAAGCGTGGCTAACGCTAATGGCACGCATACCAGAGGCTAACTGCCTAAGAAAACAGGCACAGAGGCACTGAAAGAGGATGTCACCCATCTAATGAACACACAGACTAAACAAATATCAAGATGTATCCATCAGTGGACCAATTATATATATATATATATATATATATATATATATATATATATATATATACTAAATTTTTTCAAAAAAAAATCATTGTCGACTAATAGTCGACTATCGGCTAATTTCGGCCAATCAGTCGACTATCCAAATCCTTAGTCGGGGACAGCCCTAGTATTTCTCTCTCTCTCTCTCCTCTCTCTCTCTCTCCTCTCTCTCCTCTCTCTCTCACACACACACACACACAATCGAGAAACACACACAAGAGTGCTGCCCTTGTTAAACTCCTCACACTCTCCCTCCTCTGCTGTGGGAAAATGTTCCATCAATGCCGTTCGATTTCCAGGCAACGGTCTTCAGCCACCGACCGACTGGTGGGAAAACAAGCGTCCATCTTCCCCTCCAGCCGACCGCAGCGCCACCGTGGAGCCGGCCGCAGGAGGGAGAGAATAGCCCACTTTCGTTTCAACGCAGCAGCTACATCGGGCCGGGTGGCCCTCTTCTCATTTTGACCCGCTTTCCATGACGGGGCCAAGAAGCCAGGCTCTCTGGGGGTTTACTGGGGGCCCGTGGCTAGTAGAAGGTATCCGTGTTTTGTTGAGTTTTCACCCTAAGAAATGTGTTTATAAAAAAACCTAAACCTCACTGGAGACATCATCACGTTGCACCTTAACCTGCTGTCGTGTGGCAGTGAAAGGGTTAACCTTCTGTGTATTGTCGCAGTGAAAGGGTTAACCGTTTCGTTAAAGGGACACTTCACCAAAAAGCAATGCCGATTTGTTTTGCACATAATCTCACACACTATCCAAAAACTCTAAAACCAGTTTGCACACATTCATTTAGATCGAGTTACTGAGAGTAGTAAGTGAGTTTGAATATGGCCACATAATGAATCCTTGTGTTGTGTGTTAATTAGTTACAGCTCAATTAAATGAATACGGTAGCAGTCCCTACTGTATAAGACAAGGTATTGCTATTTCTTCATCTGCATCATCATTTCATGGTGCAGTAATTGACACAATACAAGGATTCAATGTCCCTGATGAAATCACTGGTGGTGGCCCATAATTCAAACTAATTTAGTTTTGGATGTGTTAGGGCTGTCAAAATTAATGCTTTAACTTGAGATTAATTTAAATTATTTAAAGCATTAAAATAAATGTATCTAGATTAATCTATGGAGTGAAAAATCTTAAATTTTAGCGCCACGGATATAAGAAAGACTAAGGTCTAGCTGAGTCAATGTTGATGGTTTTGTTGAACATTTGTATTTCACAGGAGAGAAACTGTATTCAAAGAAAGCTATTAAAATAGTCTTTGAATCTAAATATACTTTCTTTGTGTTGATTTTACATTAATTCCATGATTTTACTCAAGTAAATATCTGTTACAAGCTTCGGTCTTCAGTAGAAAAATGCGATTTTTAATCTAGATTAATTACAGAGAATTTTGTAAAAAAAAATGTAATCTATTGACAGCACTAGGATGTGTGTGATATTATGTGCGAAATAAACAGCATTGTTTTTTGGTGAAGTGCCCCTTTAACCTAAAATAGAGTTGGAAAAAAACAATTTTCAACAAAAAGCGGAAAAAGTCTTCCAGCCATGTCTCATCTAGCCATGTCTGAAGCCTTACAGTGGCAGTCTCTTCATCAGGTGGCTCCGTGGCCAAGCAGTGCTGCACTCCTCTTCATCAGGTGGCTCCGTGGCCAAGCAGTGCTGCACTCCTCTTCATCAGGTGGCTCCGTGGCCAAGCAGTGCTGCACTCCTCTTCATCAGGTGGCTCCGTGGCCAAGCAGTGCTGCACTCCTCTTCATCAGGTGGCTCCGTGGCCAAGCAGTGCTGCACTCCTCTTCATCAGGTGGCTCCGTGGCCAAGCAGTGCTGCACTCCTCTTCATCAGGTGGCTCCGTGGCCGAGCAGTGCTGCACTCCTCTTCATCAGGTGGCTCCGTGGCCGAGCAGTGCTGCACTCCTCTTCATCAGGTGGCTCCGTGGCCGAGCAGTGCTGCACTCCTCTTCATCAGGTGGCTCCGTGGCCAAGCAGTGCTGCACTCCTCTTCATCAGGTGGCTCCGTGGCCGAGCAGTGCTGCACTCCTCTTCATCAGGTGGCTCCGTGGCCAAGCAGTGCTGCACTCCTCTTCATCAGGTGGCTCCGTGGCCAAGCAGTGCTGCACTCCTCTTCATCATAGGGCTGGGCAATATAACGATAATTATCGCGATATATTTTAATAATCGATAAATATAAAAAAAAATCGAAATATTTTATTTTTATTTTTGTGTGACCTGCAACAGGGCAGTTTTAAAACCAGAGACAGTGGACAGACTTGTCTTTCTTGCCTGCAACTTAAAGTAATGGCTTTGCTTGGCCAAATGACAATACTGACCAAATTGAGATTTCTTTTTCTCTTTTATTTTGTTTGCTTTCTAATTTAAAATACAGTTTGAAACCGTCTGTACACAGTAGGCTATGTGTGCTAGCAGAGCTAGTCTCCAGTCACGAGTCGCGGTGGTTTGTCCACCAAAAAAGCGCCAAAAGATAGAAAATAAACTAGCAGAGCCAGAACTGTTCAACTCCCCTGGAGCCACAGCCAGCAGAGAAGCCGGTTTACTTTAGCTTTTAAACCAGCTGCAGCCTGAGAACTGGAGCGCGAGGGGATGTAACACTAAAGATGGCGGCAACGACAAAGAATTGCTGCAAAATAAACATATTATGTTGTTTAAAAAATAAATAAAAATAATTAATAAAGTGTATAAAAATGGCCAAGCAGTGCTGCACTCCTCTGCAGGCTAAAGCTACAGGCAGTCAACAACAAGCAGCTATCGGAGGACGAACACTTTAAACCTTGGCTAAGGTATTTATCAGATTCTCAGAATAGCAGTGCTAATCTAAAAGGGCATTCGCGCCACAGAAGCCACCCGCCTTCAGTCCGTCGACGGCCCACTATTTTGTAGGGATGTCCCAGATTGGAATCTGAGCCGATCGCGGCATATTTTAATTGATGGGTATCGGCTATATTAAATATTTATTATATATATATTACCTATATTTTGGTAAAGGATTTATGAAAAACCATTAAAGGGAAGGCTGTGTGCAGAGCTATTCAATTACCAAGCCTATCTTACCTATATTTGATTGTCTTTTTACTAACTTGAATATACTGCGCAGCTGTGTTAGGTAGGAAAACAGGAATATGGCAGTGGGTGTTGAGAGACACTCTGTTTTATTAAATTACATGAATTGTGATCGGGGCATGAAAAACCTTGATGGTGACATCCCTACTTGTGAAAACTAACAGAGTCATTAATGCTGGGGTGTGAATGAGAAGGAGGGGCGAGGGAAGTGACAATCTTAAGACGATTAAACTGTCGTCCCCAGGGAGGTGGTGATATATTTTTGCACAATCCGTTTTAGTTTTTTTACGCACGTCCCGGCACTTTGCCCTCGTTTGCCGGCTACTGGGCTGCGTTCTTGCCGATCAACCAATACATTGTTGGAAAGTTTCATTTGTCGCCTTTCGATTGTCACCCTACTCGACCTATTGCGTGCTTCCAGTCTCGAGTTACAAGACGAAACATCCAACAAGCGTCATTTGACAAGCCATTCGGACAAGTGACCACGTCCGGTTTGGCCGGGTCAAGTTTCAAGTTTCAAGTTTCTTTAATAGTTGTCATACAGAAGTACAGAATACTTTTGTACAAAATGCTTCTTACTGTTGCGCTCCAGATGCGGGTCCTGATGGCGAAAATGATTGACCACCTTTGTAGCCAATGAAATTCTGGAACCAGGGCTGTCCCACGTGAGCCAGGGGGGCTGATTGCAACGAGAAAGACAAAGAAGAAGCCGGGGAAGTTCTTGGTTTTGACTAGCGCCTCGGAATCAATGGCAGAGGACGGGCATTTTGGATAATCATGCCGAATTAACACCGGTACACAAAAATAAAAAATGTAAAACTAATTTTCCGTGGGATTGTTATCAACTTTAAACCTGTACCAAATAGGGCTGCAACGATTAGTCGACATAATCGACGACGTCGATCATAAAAATTCGTCAACGCGGAATTTTTGTGTCGATGCGTCGTATAAAAACAGAGCCGGTAACGGTCATTCAAAACTGCGCAAATGCACCACAGGAAGTGCTGGGGCAGTATCATTTCCCTTGTCTGCCATGACTGCATTCTGTGTACTAACGACAAAGAAGAAGAAAGCAGTGATGCACGAGCAAGCGCCCTGGAACCGTGATGACAGCTACTCCGATCATGGGTACGTTTTAGCTTACATGTTGGAAAACAGAATGTCTCATGGATAATGCTTGCTAAGCGAACGCTATTTCAGTTAATATGTTGTTGAGGCTGCGTGTCCACCAACTATGTAACGTTAGCTAACATTAAAAACCGTCCACTGTCTATATAGCGCCGTGGTCTAGACTAGGCTGCTTTTTTTTCTCAGTTGAAAAAAGTTGAACTTTTTGGGCTAAGACTGCAGAGACAGGGAACGTTAGTGCTAGCTATCTTATATCTGATGATTTATAAGTTTGCTATATAGCAATGCAATCACGGGTTCCTTTATGGATGCTGTCTCCCTGCAGGAGATCAGAGTAAGATACACACACACAGCTCCTCTCACTCACACACAGCAAACAAAAGACCTAGAAGTCTGTCTGATCTGACTGATCCTCCACTCCTCCCTTACAGCTGTTGGAGATGGTGGAGCCTAGTGGTGAGTGGATCCACGTCACCCTCCTGGACCAGGTTAACAGCCCCATCAGAACCACAGTGCTGGGGCAGAGGCTGCTACTTTTAAAACATTATTTGCACATTACCTTTACATTTAAACTTGCACTTTAATTTGTATAATTTCATTTGTTTTCATTGATTGATTATTGTATTTGTTAAAATACAGATCTAAATTCAAATGTTTCATGAGTCCTTATTTAAATTTGCTATGGGATCATGTTAACACATTCCCTGCCACGCAATTTGAGCATCTTATACCATTCTCTGCCAGCACTGTAAGCCTATGGAGATGTTCACCTTCTTTGCAGGGCTATAACTTTTTAAATTGTATTGCTAAATTGACATTACTATTGCCCATTCAACATCGATTATCTATCGTTCAGGATGTAGGAACGTTTGACTTTTTCATTGATACATTCATACGAAAATACCGTCTAGAATATAAATATGTTTTTATCGTTTTCTGCAGTAATTCCTAGAACGTGAGATATAGGCATAAAAGGTTGACTCGTCCATTTCCGGTTTGGCAACTCGCCGATCATCCACCAGGGGGCAGTATTGAAGCGTTGCAGAGTTGTGCCGAGTCCCTCTGCATCAGCCCAGGCTCCGTGAGGGAATTATGAATAACATGGCGAAAAAATGAAATATGATCTCAATAACGTCGTACACCGTGGATTGGCAGACTTCGCATGAACTTGAAACACGTCGTACAACGTGAATGGCGCAGGATGTGTTAAGGCAGAGGGAGGGTGACATTCACAGGTGTGCAGACTTGAGCATGTGAGGTAAAACATGCACTGGAGCCCTGAAAAGGAGCCGCGCCCACAGGAAGCAGAGATGGAGGGTGTGACAGAAATAATCGACTAATCGAAAAGAAATCGACAGATTAGTCGACTACCAAAATAATCGTTAGTTGCAGCCCTAGTACGGAATAAGACTTCCCGATCATGTGATTTTGAGTATCTACCGATACCGATCTTTCCCAATCCGATCAAAAAAAAAAAAAAAAAAAATTGTATCCCAATTTCTCACATTACATTCACCCTGAATGTTGACGTTATCCAGGTGAAAAGTTAACTTCATTCAAGCGAGGCATTGCAATCCTTGACATAAATCATTTGATGTATAATTAAATCAAAGGAAATGCGTTTGGGTCTGAGAGTGTGGCTGGTCTGCCGTTCTGCAGCTGGATACTATTGGTTTGTTTTGGCAAAATTCTTCTGCTCTGTGTGACAATAAATAAATGAATAATGATATGCAATTTAAAACCAAGACTAAGGCCTCAGTATGAGTTTAAGACGTGAACATGGTCATGTTTGTTGAATAAAAAAAGAAATTCTTCGGAAAATCACGTGATCGGGACATCCCTATATGGAACAGTTATGTTTTCCAGCTCCTACCGCTCAGCTGGAACTCAGAAACAGGCATCTGATCTGGCAACAAGTAAACAGAGATGCGAGTAAGCTAAACTTTTGCTTCAGTGAGTTCAAACCTCTGTAAACTCTATTTCATTAGCACTCAGAGTGATTCTTCTTTGTTCAGAATGTTTCCTTTCAGAAGAGACCAGACTCATGCATCTGCTGTAAGTATAAAGTATAATAAATCGCAAATTAGTTTGGGTATGCAATGTTATGCAAAACTAGCCCCATTTTTGCCCGATGCTTAAGTAGTTAAGATATTTTCAGGGCATTTCTGCTTTATTGGATAGGAACTAGGAGTAGGACAGTTAGTGACAAGGAAACTATAAAAGAAGGAAGAGTCATTACATCAGAACACCAGCGTTCTATGCTCTGCTTGGTGCCAGTTCTAGTATTGAAGCCTATGGGAGATGCAAGGAGAAGCAAAATATACCAACTATCTGAGGAAATATACATCAACCAATATATCAAATGTTAGTTGGTTAACAATGCAACACATTGCAGATGATTCTGACATCCGAGGTAATAACCTGTTTAAATGATGGGTCATAAACAAGGAGACGGCTGATGATCCCATTCAACTCAATGTCGGCGAACTGAACGTTTCCACACTTGGCACCGATGTGCGTTCACACGCTACACAGTGACGTAATGACCCTTCCTTCTTTTATAGTGAAGGGGGGCGACATGCAACAAAGATCCTAGACCGGATTGGAACCCAGTACATTGTTATTACACTACGCTCCCATCATGGGGAGCCACCAAGACGCCACAATCTGCACCTAATTTGGCCAGTCCTTCATACCAGCGGCCATCAGGCTCCACAACAGTGGGCAGGGACTGCTGCCAGACATCCAACTACTAGGAACCTAGTAGCTGACTGACTCCCACCTAAAAGGACAATATACTACTTCATCAGATCATATATTTAGCATTTTTTGATTATATATTAGATTTAGATTATTGGATTATATATTGTAACTATTTATTGTAGGGCAAATATAACAGACGGCATACATACCCTCATCTCGCACCTTGTTGCCCATATGCACATGTCCAGAGTTAATTATATTGATTTGTTATATTGTTTACACTGCTTGTTTTTAGCACCTGTACCCCCCCCCCCCCCCCCCCCTCCTGCTATGATGCCTGAATTTCCCCCAAGGGGATCAATAAAGGAATATCTTATCTTATCTTAACTTAATTCATATTCATAACTCTGACACTCCTGATGACCTTTACATGTAATAAAATAAAATGTATTCTACTATTTTATTTTATGCCTAATATACTTTAAAAGGGTGCAAAAGCCCTCCATAGCCTGTATTCATACTGTTGCTTATTCCATGTGGTTCTATGTTTCTCTGTTAATTTGTTTTGCTTATTGTCAGCGCCTTTGGGTTCTTGAAAAGCGCTATACAAATAAAATGCATTATTATTAGTACTATTATTAGTAGGGGTGCACCGATGTATCGGTCGGGTATCGGTATCGGCCGATAAGTGCCTTGTTGACTGCAATCGGCCTATAAGCTCGAATGTGCCGATGGCAGTAGCCGATAAATTCAGTCGCGTCCTGCCAACGGCGCCGCCCCCAGTCCCCCACACACACACACAAGCTACTGCATCAAAGTTACTACTAAATATTCAACATTCTCTTTTGAGACTCTGCTTCAGACTCTTATCATTTGGCACTAAAAGCTAAACATTGTCACCGATATGGCTGTCCGCAACATGTCATTAATTGTGTACGCGAGGTGGTCGCTCAGTGACGACGCTAACGTGAGCTAGGTTAGCTAGCATGAGCTACCGGGAGACGGAAGACTAACGTTACTGGTGAAAATGTGATTTACGTTGGAATACTCCTTTGCCAACTTGCTGTACTTTGCTTGCAGGTCTGCAGCCATTATTGCTGGATTATGAATAGCCCCAACTTTAGCCAAGGTAACGTTATGGCTAAACCTTTAACGTTAGTTAACGCTAGCTTTCGGTTAGCTGTTCAATGCTATTAATAACACAACCAAGCAAACCCATCACAGCTCCCCGTCAACACCCCTCTCTCGGGAAGATGGCATTTAAGAAAGTATCTAGGGCTGGGCGATATGGCCTAAATATGATATCACGATATTTTCTGACCTTTCGGCGATACACGATACGCATCACGATGTTTTTCTTTTTTTCCCCAAACAATTCATTATGAGGCTTACCAAGACAGTATTTGAGTTTGCAAGCTAACATTAAAGACAAAATAAAATACCCATGCATTTAGCATTTTTATATTATATATTAGATTTAGATTATTGGATTATTAGATTATATATTGCATATATTTAGCAATGAGATATTATATGATTTAGATATGAAATATGATGAATTGAAAATGGGGGACCCTGATGTAAACAAGACGAAAGTCTTTCGCTGGTCTGCATCCCCTTAACAATTGTATGTATTGAGCTGTACTGTACCCATTCTGCAATATGTTAATAAAGTTTTAAATCAATCAATAGGATTTTAACGTCACACCGCTTGTACCCGCCCTGCTGTTCTTAGCACCAATCGGCAAGCAGCGCTATTCTTTTTTTACTTCCTGAATGCCCTCCTTGATTTTAACGAGAGCTCAGCTCAAGACAACAACAACAGCTCACCGCAGCCGACGAGTGATTACTAGCGCACCGCAGCATGACAACGAGGCATAATGATTTTACTGCAACAAATGTTATAATAAAAGCCTTTCCATACATCTGTCTGATTGAAAACTTTATTAACAGACCGCAGAATGGGCACGCACAACTCGGCACGGACTGAGATATGAACAGTCAGTAACGCTTGCTATCTATGTCGTCATCGGACGTTGCTATGTTTGGGTAAATACGCTGATGTGTAACTATATAACGTGTAACTATATAATGTTGATGCCACAAAACGAATGCCTTTGTTAATCATAAGTACTAACTAACTTTGATGCAGTAGTGTGTGTGTGGGAGCGGCGTTGTTCAAAAGTTTGAACGGGGTGGACCAGATTGACGCGACACAATCCTCTTGGGCAAAACATCACGATATCCACGATACGTTAAAAAAGTGTATCGTTAATGAACTGTACCCGATATTTATATAATATCGTCATATCGCCCAGCCCTAAAAGTATCTGCTGTTAAAATGACACAAACATTCGTTTTGTGGCATTAACGTTATATAGTTAGTGTTACACGTTCAATAACATCAGCATATTATTTACCCGAAGATAGCAAGTAAGCAAGGCATTACTCCGTTCATAGCTCAGTTCCATTCCGTTGCTCATTCCGTACCCAACTACCCATTCTGCAATCTGTTAATAAAGTTTTCAACCAGACAAATGTATAGAAAGGCTTTGTTTTATTATAACATTTGTTGCAGTAAAATCATTGTGTCTCGTTTGGTCATCTTGTGGAGCGCTGGTCGGCGGGCAGCTAACGTATTAGCTTGTTGTGGTTCTCGCAAGCAGATCAATGGCAGCATGCCCGGAAGTAGAAAATGAATAAACGCTTGCCGATTGGTGGTAAGAACAGCAGGAGGTGGGTGCTAGCGGTGTGACGTAATTGGCCGAATCGACTGTCAAACAAAATGGTTCTATTGCATTGGTTGAGAGCGCTGGTTGAGAGAATAGTATGCATCTGCAGGCCGCCAGACGATACTGGGAGAGGGATAGTGCTACATGGCATGGTGGAATTAATACCATAAACATATTTCTTGATGTTTCCTTTTTTTAAGTAAGTAAAGAGGCCTACAAATACAAACATACAAATATACAGTAGTTTAATTAAAAAATATATATATTAAATTTTTTTAATTTTAATTAAAATATTTAAAAAAATTACAAATACTTCTTTTTTGCCACAAGTATCGGTATCAGTATCGGTATCGGCCGATTGTGTTAGTTGAACAATCGGTATCGGTATCGGTAGGGATGGGAATTGATTTTATCGATACGATTCCATTATCGATTCTGCTTATCGATTCGATTCTGCTTATCGATTCGATTCTTTATCGATTCTCTTATCGATACCTGATCAATTTATAATTTAAATAAATAAATTGGAAATGCAACAGAACTAAGCTGGTTAGAATAACAACATGCAACTTGACATTTCTGATTGTCATTTATTGTTGAGCCCCCATGTCAGGGGCGACAGTGGCTCGGGAGGTAGAGCAGTCTTCTGGCAATCCGGAGGTTCCCGGTTCGATTCCCGCTCCTCCCGGGCAGCGTGTCGATGTGTCCTTGAGCAAGACACTTAACCCCTAACTGCTCCCGATGAGCAGGTTGGCACCTTGCATGGTTGCCTCCGCCGTCGTTGTGTGAGTGATTGGGTAAAATGTAAGGAACAAATTGTAAAGCGCTTTGGATAAAAGCGCTATATAAAAAAGCAGCCATTTACCATGTCAGAAAAATACAAAAACTGTAAAAAATAAAACATTAACTATAGCCTACACTTAAATAAAATAATGTATTTGAGATTCTCTTAAAATGTATTTATTTTTTTATTCTTAAACTAATTTAATCTATTGAATAACAGTCGTTATTCCTCTGACTTCTGTCTCACACACACACACACACACACAGACACACAGAGCTCCCTCCCCGGGCCCCTGTCCTGTAGATATTGGCTTGTGTTGCTACACGGACACATTTGTATGTTGCACCATGGTACTTCCTGTCTGACGGACTCAGAGTAGAGACTTTGTAAATAAACAATCCGGCTCTTATTATATGTGAACTAAAGAGTACAATGTTTACACAACAGTCCCCACCCGCTGTTTTATTGTATTTGTACCTGTACTATCCGCTGTCAGCTGTTTATCTCTCTTTGTGAGCTTGATTAAATAGCGTTAGCTCACGTTAGCTAGCGATAGCTCCGCGGCTAATTTTAGCTCAACCTAAACTAAATCAATGACTATGTTCTAAAGCATTCAAGTAGTTTTCACTTCACATAGAAGTAGCCAAACAGCGGGAGCATTTCGGGAGCATATGACCAAAAGCCAGGCAATTTCGAGCCCTTAAGGGATCAAATACAGTCTGCCATGGCTATATGCTAACGCGCGCAACTGTAGGAAAAACCTGGCAGCGTTAAGGGAATCGAAAGTCACAGGAGCCACACGGTTCCAGGCATCGGCCAATTAGGAACCGGTTCCCAACGGGAACCGGTTTTCGATTCCCATCCCTAGGTATCGGTGGCCAATTTTCATATCGGTGCATCCCTAATTATTAGTACTAGGCCTAAAGTGTTACCAGTTGGTTTTGTACTGTAGTAAAAGAAAATATTGTGATGATTATTTTGGCCACACCTATTCAGAAGCATCCATTGTTAAAAAAGGGAACACCGCCCCAAATTGAGAATACAAATAATATACTTCCAAGGTCTAAGAAGGTTCAATCAGTACTCGTGAACTCGAGCTACTCTCTCCTCCCAAAGGCAGAAGCCAGGGAAGTAGGACTCAAACGTGTGATGATGTGATCAAGTATGAAGTCTGGAGCTGCTCCATTAGACAATGAACGAGAAACTGGTTTTGTGGACCAAAAGAACGTCTCGAGTTTTTATATAAACAAACAAGCTCGATTCTATAGTAGCAATCTCTGTTCAACTTCTGAAACAGAAAATGTATTCCTACACACAGAATTCCCCTGGGTGTTCTCAGTAGCTGCGGTTACATGGACAATATTTCCCCAACCTGATTCAAATCATCCATTTACACGGTCGGACACTGAATCCATGGCCCAAAGCATGTAATCAGAATGACTTGTTGGACATGCCCAGGCCAGAAGGCATGCCTACACTTAGCCCATAGAGGAACTATAAACAACGTAGCCCCTCTTGCGCTCGCCCCCTATTCTGGAAAATGCTAAGATTAGTGATAGTTTTGAAATGTTTATTTTCTCAACTCAAACATACAAACATGTGATTTGGTTAACCGAACAACAAATTGCCATAATTGCAACTGTTCCATGTATTAGTTAAATAAATAAGTTTTCAAATTATTGAACATGGCAGAAAGAAAACGCAAAATCGCAAGGCTGAATCAATGCAGTTGACGCAAACAAAAACCCACCCGCTTTTAGTTGAATACCTAACGTAATTTTGAACAGTGGAATATTGGGACTGTGTACAATACATGCACAGAGATAACCGACGCGTGTCCATCCCCATTACAACGTGCACAGGAGCAAAAACGTCTATCCAGACGAAGCCCATATCATCACTCCCAATTTGGGAGGCTCAGTTAGATAAAGACCATAATCTGGTTAGATACCATCAGACTTTCTGATAGATAGATATATTATAGTAAAGATTGGGAGAGGCTCTACATTACTTGTGCTCAGTAAGATAAGATATTCCTTTATTGAAAAGGTGTATACTACAACCATTACTACTTTACAGGTTACATGTAATTCTGTAATTGAATGAATACAAGCCCATTATTGGTAAACTTCTCCGTTACATCACATTCACAACACTGTTGGAATGAAATCTTGGAAGCTATTCTACACGTTCAAATGACTGGCTGGTTGGCTGGTTCTTATGGTTGCTGGAGTTTGCTCTGAACTAGGAAAAACTGCTTTTTCCATTGATGCTTCCAACACCTGGAATGTCCTCCGACTGAAGCTTCTTCCTTCTCTTGCTGCATTTAACACATCCTGCGCCAAAAACGTTGTACAACGTGTTTCAAGTTCATGCTAATTCTGCCAATCCACGGCGTACGACGTTATTAAGATCATATTTCATTTTTTCGCCATGTTATTCATATTTCCCTCACGGAGCCTGGTCTGATGCAGTGTGAGCCGGCACAACTCTGCAACCAGGGGGCGAAATTAAAGCCTGCCGCCCGCCAGGGGCGCTCAGTTTTTACCTTTGGCGCTTGCCACTGAGAGCCCTGCCCGCCGTGTGGCGTGTGGACGTGTAGTTCATAACGATACTCTTATTTTGAAAATCTGTGCGGGTCTCATTTCCGGCCCAAGCGCAGCTAGAGTCATAATATCGATGGCTCCGGCAGTTAGCAGCATTCGGTTCGTATGATATTCTTATTTTGAAAAAAAACGTGGCAACGAGTCATATCCGCCCAGCCGGGCCAGCCCTGCAGCGGGATACTATTGGCTTCTGCTCGTATCAACAGAGCGGCCCGCAGCTCTAGTGCCACTGCTAACGTTAAGCTCTCAGAATGGTAGCAGCTCGCCCGCAGCATCTAGTGCTAACGTTAAGCTCTCAGAATGGTAGCAGCTCGCCCGCAGCTCTAGTGCTAACGTTAAGCTCTCAGAATGGTAGCAGTCTGCTCTAGTCTAGATCGGACCTCCATGAGCTGCATAATACCTCCGTTCCCTCGTTAGCTAGCTTGCGTTAGCTAGCTCAAGTTAGATCGATCTGTCCCAGTAAACTAAATTGTCTTAACGTTATCTACCGGGCTAGCAGTAGCTACAGATAGCTCCTGATATCAATGTCTTATAACATTGATTGAATGCGTATTCTAGCTGAGGGCATGTTGAATGTGATTTGACAAAATAACCGTAACGTTAAAAATAGGGTCCAGCTGCATCGCCGGAGAATCCTTGCATGCTGAATGTAGGGTCTAGCTGAATATAGGGTCTAGCTGCAGGGCCGGAGAATCCTTGCTGGAGCTGGAGGCTACTCAAGTATACACAGTGGAGCTGTTTGCAGATAGCAAGCATTTTGACTTATTGCGTGGTGGCGATGTCTCGCAGATAATACAACTACAAGTATGATTATATAATATATATTTTATTTTAAAAAAAAATTTATATAAAATATATATATATTTTTTTTTAATCAAAAAAATTTTGGCAGGTAAGAAATATGCTTGGCGGGTAGACTCTTCCCATCTACCCGCCACTGGCCGGTGAGTCAAAAAGTTAATTTCGCTCCCCGTCTGCAACGCTTCAATACTGCCCCCTGGTGGATGATCGGCGAGTTGCCAAACCGGAAATGGCCGAGTTGATCTCGGTGCGTCTCCGAAATGCATCCGGCCACTCGCATATTGTTGCAGGACTCTAGACACACGTCCGTGTGTAGCGATCGCTGCCATAACGCAATAATCGATACGATTTGGCCGTGTATTATGATTAGGGATGCACCGAATGGGAAATTCTTGGCCGAAACCGATACCGAAAATAGAAAACAGTAGAAAACTATTTCTTTTTACCAATGTTGTGGAACATTATGATTATGGAAAAATATATGATTATGGCTAAACTTAACTTAAATAATAAATAATCACTATTATGGGTCCATAAAACATTTATTCAGCACTTCTGAATGCATACAGTACATTAATTCCATCTTTTCTCTGGCTGCCGCGGCGGACATCTGTGCTCTACTGAGCGCACCTTTCTAGTCCCCAGATGAATGCGCTCTCTTGACTCGGCACAGTAGACGCGCGAGCTCGAGAAAGATTATATTATCAACGACAGACAGCATCAATGTGAGAAACACTATCCCCCCCCCCTCTCGCTCTGAAGAATATGCATATTAGATCACTCAGTGATTAACCGCGAAAGGGCATATAGTAAATAAGGATGTTAAAGACGCATTTATTGGACGCGTTGCGCGCAGAGTTTACATAGAAACAGCGCGACTCCCGACAGTGCGACATCATCACAACAACACGCATTAGGTTACAGGTTGTTTCTGTTTCGGTGAAAAAACTCTTTCGGCCGAAAGCCGAAAGGCCATTTTTTGCCATTTTCGGCCGAAAACTTTCGGTGGCCGAAATTTCTGTGCATCCCTAGTAAAAGCCATCAGGAAATGAGAGCAGCGATTATCAGCTCGCGCCACGAGCGTGCGTGCGCACACATATACTATCGATCATCTAGCGTTTATTTGAAAACGATTCATAAATAGGCCGACAAATGACAACGTTCTGGAATATTCCAGTAAAAGGCGATTATCATAGAATGGGTAGTTTTTTCCGCGAAAACGAGTGATTTTCAAACTGCTATCAAACGGAAATTAAGCAATGTTTTTTAATCTGCCTTGACAATGTTGACTGGAAAATGAGTCTTTGATAAGCGACGGGCAGATTAGACACATTTAAAACATAGATTAGGCGATATTAAGTTAACATTGGAGCGGATTTGGGCATTCAAGGCACTAATAAGGAATTAACCTTGGGCAGTGAAAGTGTTAAGAGCCCCTGCTTTGGCATCAGTTCAGATCTTTGTCTTAAAAGCATTCGATTTGGTGGAATGAATTGCAATTCCAGGCGGGGCCGCTGCATGAATAAACCTGCATGTGGACGACTAGACACCTGGCGTGCACCTGAACACAACAGAAGGTGATACCACTATCCAAAGCAATTTACAGTACCATGTAAGAAAATGTTATGGAAATCATGGCCCTACCGCAAACAAGGATAGTGTCCCCATTGAGCTGCACAGGGAATGGAGCATGTTAGTGCCATGTTGTACCCAATGTTAGTGCCATGTTGTACCCAATGTTAGTGCCATGTTGTACCCAATGTTAGTGCCATGTTGTACCAAATGTTAGTGCCATGTAGAGCAACACAAAGCTAGGACAACCAAACTCATGCATAGCATGTCTGCTTTCAGGAGAACAACAACACCCACTTGAAAGTAGCCCGTTCTCAAAACCTGCTACATAATAGCCATGACGCTTGCTACCTCATCGCATAGATAGGCCAAACCTTAGATTAGATTCAAATGTATCGTCTCATTATACAGCACAAGTACAGTACAACGAAATAAATTTTGCCATCCAACCAGAGTGCAAAATGTAACAGTAAAGTGCCACAGCAATATACAATGTACAGGTGATTAAACCGGACTCCGGGGGATATATAAATGAGTACTACTGAGTAATAGTGCTATGTACAGAGTTGTAGTATTACTACTACAGTGACACTATGGTAGTAGCCAGCGGTATAACTACTAGTAAGAGTAGGTAAGGAGATATAGATATAGTATCTACAGATATGTAAAAGGATTATATGCAGGTATGTACAGACAGATGTGGATAAATATATACACACAGTATATACAGCATTATTGTACATACTATCAAGAGTTATACAAAAACTGGTTTATATGTATAAGTAGGTATAGAAAAAGGAGTATTATGCAGGTATATTCAGACAGATATGGATAAATAAGAGAACACAATTATGTTAGTAACACTGACATCAACCAAAGCCACAGCATGATGATCCAACTCTGATGCAGTGTGTATGTAGTAGCAGACTAACAACAACAAAACAAATACCATCACAGCAACTCTCCATCTTCCCCAACTTCACTTCTCGGGAAGTCAGCTTTGACACATAACCAGGCAGGGAGGCCCAAAATCAGTGTTTATTATTGTTGTTGTTGTGTTTTTACATCTTATTGTCAGGCAAAATCCACAGACAAAAAAAGTGACTTGTCTTTATTATGCTCTTTCTCGCTGCATTATTTTGTTTTCCTACAAAGAGAACCTGTCCCAGCAACAACGACATTAGCAGTCGAGCTAACCAACAACGAACAATGCATAACTTTCATCTTTTGAACGTTTACGTTGTGTTTGTAGCATCGTCTACAATAAATCACACGGGCTATCATGTATAATAAATATATACACATAACCCCGTGTATATAAAACCAACAAAGCACGAGACAATGGAGGAGCCCCAAACAGTGGTGGCAGTTTGCTCACTAGTGCGCACGCGCTGGGCTCTCTAGTTAACCGTGTCGGTAGTGCGGCAGTGAAAGGGTTAACGTTCTGTGTGTTGTCGCAGTGAAAGGGTTAACCGGTTGGTAGTGCGGCGGTGAAAGGGTTAACAGTGTTGGTAGTAGTGCGGCGGTGAAAGGGTTAACCAGAGCCCGGCGCGTGAGCAGTAAACTGTGAAGCACGAGACAATGGAGGAGCAGGAGCCCCACGGCGGTGGCAGCGCTGCGGCTTCACGCGCCGGGCTCCGGAGCAGGACTCGCTCTGGAACCTTCTACTTCTTCTTACCTCGTCCTCCTGGATCCACATGAAGAAGCACCAACTGTCACCTGCGCGTGGGAGCGGCGCGGCACTCTGCTAAAAGATAGAAAACAACTTTCCGACGCGGTCCATATTCTTGTCCGAAGCGTTATAGAAACTATTTTAAAAAGTCAAATTAAACTTTTTTTCTTTTGTCTCTCTCTCTCTCCCTCCCTCCGATTTTCTTCTCTCTCTCTGCTGGCCGCTTCGCTTCCTTCTTCGCGTTACGCCATGTTGTCTAGCAGTCAGTCTGGCCGGCTTGATGTGCGACCCGTGGACGAGTCGTTCGTTTCAGATTCATCCTGTTTTCCTTTTTTTGGTTAAAGGTGACATGTACTATAAATGTCATTTTTCAGTCTCTAGCATTGTACCTGCAGCGCGCCACACCCGCAAACTGGAGATTGAAAGGAAGGTAAAAAAAACCACAAGCTGCCGTGCGGACTCTCATCACCGAGAGGGAAGAGAGAGGGAGGGAGAGAGGGGGCCTTGTCAATAACGGCCTGTCTTTTTTCTCTCTCTCTCTCTCTCTCTCTCTCTCTCTCTCTCTCTCCCACCCCCTCCCTCTCTCTCTCTCTCTCTCTCTCTCTACCAGTGCAGACTGTGTGGACTGACTGTCACTCAAAGTGCTTATGGGTGGAGCCATAACAGCCTGAAATCTTGAGGCTGAAAAATGATGGTTTTGAGTACTTGATTAGAAATATAAAACAATTAATTTTTTTTAAACTTACAAATGTCTTCAATAGACTAACAGGAATTGTGTAAAGTTGCCCAAATAGTGCTAGGAATAGCAGTAACAAAAAAATATATATAATAATAAGATATTCCTTTATTAATTGATCCCCTTGGGGAAATTCGGGCGTCATAGAAGCGTGGGGGGTACACGTATGGGCAGGGTAGTAGAAGAAATACATAGATATAGGCAATACAATTACATCTGTCGTCAGCTTGTGACTGCAACTTGTTCTTGTTCGCGGACGACTCAGCCCTGCTGGTCTCTGACAGGGACAAGTTACAAGTTGAAAAAACCCTCAGCTCTGAACTAGGCAGAATCTGCACCTGGCTCACTGATAACAAACTATCATTACACATGGGTAAAACAGAGTCCATTCTCTTCGGATCAAATAACAAACTCAGCAAGACCGACGGCTTCTCAGTTACAGTGGGTGACAATATTGTCACAAGGAAAGATGAAATTACCTACCTGGGTTCCATCCTAGAGGCAAATCTTTCCTGTGACAAAATGGCATCCAAGGTAATAAAAAAAAGTCAACCAACGAACTAGATTCTTGTACCGGATCTCCTCTCTGGTAAACAAGAATACCCTGAAGACTCTGGCAGGAGCACTCATTCAAGGGTACTACGACTATGCTTGCACCTCATGGTACCAAAGCACCTCAAAGGCGCTAAAAACAAAATTACAAACATCTCAAAACAAACTGGTCAGACTACTGCTTGACCTTACCCCTATCCCACCTCTCCCCTGCCCACTTTGACTACCTAGGATGGCTTAGAGTAGACGACAGAGTACAGCAACTTGCAATGGGCCTGGTCTACAAGATACACTACCCAGGTGGCCAAAAAGTTCCGGCCCATTAATGGCCTGTATCCGGCAGGCCGGAAGAAATTAATCTGCCCAAGTCCGGTTGCCGGAATCGGCCAAGTAGGCGGCAATGACTGACTGGCCGATTCCGGCCCGAGTACACTGGGCCAGGTCCGGGGTTGCCGGAAGCGGTGAACGTCCGGTTGCCTAAAGCAGCCCAGATGCGGCCCAAACACACTGGGCCAGGTCTGGTTGCCCGAAGCCTAGCCGGCACTGCCAATGCAATACTGGTACTACACAGTAAATTCCGCAGAGTACATTTGACTCAAACTGAGTAAAGAAATTTTACTCAGTTTGAGTGAAATGTACTCAGTTTGAGTCAGCGGAATTTACTGTGTACCCAGTATTCTGCCAGAGCTACTCCACTATCTGCCTATGACCGTACATTACCGGAAATACAGTAGGAAATGGTTGATTAGTAATACAATGCCACATATTTAAGGACCCTTCCCTTTACCAATGGAGTATTGTCATGTCCCTCATTGAAAAATTCAGAAGTTTACATGCCGTCTCCTACCTCACTGAAATATATTCTCAGTGTATGTGCACATTGTACACAATATACATCATTCTGCAGTGAAGCTCAAATGTCAAGTAAAGTAACAATTACCCCCATACATGCTACTTTTTCCAGTTAAAAATGACAACTTGAATAGATATTTAAACATTTATTAACAAAAAATATCACATCCTCCTCTCTGAACCCAACGACAAAGCCTCCAATGAAATGAACCCATTGTTCCCCTGCAACAGTCTTCTCCCACAGGGGATCTTTGCTTAAACACCTGCTATCAGAAGAATATAGACAGTACTTAAGTACATTTAAAAGTAGAAACTTTGACTTTTACTCAAGTGTGTACTTTCACTTAAACTTTCATGTTAGTCTAGCTTAGCACAATTTTTTAGGAGAATTAATACAAAAACAGAGTGATATGGCCGTTCAGTTGTAAATGAAAGCCTGCATTTAGTAAGACGTTGTTTATAAATGTCTTTTGGTTTGGTTATGAATTAATGACAGCATCTCTATAGCACAGCTCTATTACTAGGACATAAAGTGCTTTGGAATGACTGCATACATCTTTCACAACGGGTGGCCCCAGCAGGAATCAAACCCCTAACCGTGACAGTGTTAGTGCCATGCTCGGAGTGCCAAGCACAAGACCCCAATGTTATGCGGGGCTCTGCTCATAGGCGGGCGGCTCGTGGCGTGGCTCGTAGTCCTGGTTGTAGAAGCAACCGTCGCCCTCCATGGAGCCCCCCCCCTCCTCCCGCGTCACCCCAGCGAGGTGGCGGGTGGCAACCCTGACGGGGTGATCCATGGTGGGGTGGCGGGGGGCCGGCAGGGGGAGGCCCCTGGCCCTGGGGGGGCTCCGGAGAAAAGCGCCAGGGGGCCGGGCCGGGAGGCGCCCCTGGGGCACCCCGGGAGGCGTGGGCATAGCCTTACGGACCACGGGGGAATAGGTGACGTGGGGGTGTGGCGTGGCGGGGGTCTGGGGGAGCTGTCGCCGGCCCCGGCGAGGCGTGTTGGTCCCCGACTTGGAGGGGACGGGACTTCCACTCACCAAACTACTGCCCTACACGAAAAGTGAAAAAGGCAAATAAAAAGAACGAACCACAAATTCAACGACAGAACGAAGACAGAAGAGAAGAGGATGAGATAGAGAGAGATGGGAGAGAGAGAGAGGAGAGAAAGAAGGAAAGCAAGATAACAAAATACAACAAGAGCCACAGCAACAATAATAATAATTTTTAACAATAATTTGTGATGCCATCACACAAACTGGCATTTAAAGGGTTACAATTCAAAATGTATTGAATATGTGTTTATCTTTTATTTTTTATACAATACTTTGTGATGCCCATCACAAACACTGGAATTTAAATGGTAAAAATTCAAACATTCCTGCACCAGAATGCAGGAAATTAAGTCTTTGTAAGAAAATAATGGTATTAGGAATACATTTGCCTCCTGCGTGAACTGTGCATAGCTGAATACTGTATTTTAACGTCGGTCTTATGGTGGTACTTGGAGAGCCAGCAACGTTCTCAGGTGGTACTTGGTGTAAAAAGTTTGAGACCAGGGTGAGGCCAGGCTATGGAGGGCTTTGAAGGTGAGGAGTAGTGTTTTGAAGTTAATGCGTTCCTTGATCAGGAGCCAGTGGAGGGAGTGGAGGACAGGAGTGATGTGTTCGCGGGACCGGGTGTTAGTGAGGAGGCGGGCGGCTGAGTTTTGGACCATCTGCAGTTTATGGAGGGAGCGGGAGGTGATGCCAGTGAGGAGGGAGTTACAGTAGTCCAAGAGGGAGGAGATGAAGGCGTGTATGAGGGATTCAGCAGCAGGGGGTAGAGGCAGTGACGGATTTTGGCAATGTTGCGGAGGTGAAAATATGAAGTCTTGACAATGGAGCGGACATGGGGGTCAAATGAGAGGGTGGAGTCGAGGATGACACCGAGGTTGCGGACTAGGGGGGGGGGGGGTGATGGTGGAGTCATTGATGGTGAGTGTGATGGGTAATACAATAATTTATACTGTAGCATTACAAACCATTTGACAGCCAGGTCCTGCACCTCCGTTCTTGTCCTCTAGGAGCCATCGCAGCATGGCCAAGACCTTCCTCATCCAGCATACTGTCCTTCTGAAGCTCTGAAGTCATTAGTGGCCATGAACCTAGAGAGAGAGAGAGAATACGTTAGTAGATAGTCTAAGGCCAGTGATTCTCAATATTATTTTGCATTTCTAGGACCTCTAATTTAGTCCAATATTTAGCATATTTAGCCACTATGCTACGCACTATGCAAGCTTATACTGTAACGTTAGATGAAAGAAATGGTGGTAATATATAGCTCAGTCAATCACCGAACACAGCCAAATTTGCAATATATAACAGGTGAAACGATAAACGGGCACTTACTTTTATATCATTGACTACAATCTGAATGTTACAGGATGGATCCCACATAAATTAAATAACTATTGACGTTAACTTTCAAACAAGTGAACTCTGACTGAACTTCAACCGTCGTACTATCTTCACAACCAGCGTCTTGTGACAGTCCCCTAAATCTCCCAGAAATCAAATTTTAAATACACAGGAATAAATCCTGTAACAGTGTTTGCTACAATGAAATTATATATTTTATAATTAAATTAAGCCATGGAAGATCTGTGCAGCGTGATATGTATTGGTTAGCTATAACGTCAGTATTCTGCAGTGGCCTGCTAGCTGCTAGCAGTGCTACTGTATGTAGCACTTGTGTCACCTACTTTTCACACTATAAGCCCCACCTGAATGATAGCCAGTTAGCAGCTCCGGGTACAGTAGGTACCCCAACGTTAGCTCTCATAACGTTAGCCAGTTAGCAGCTCCGGGTACAGTATGTACCAACGTTAGCTCATAGTCATACCGTTAGCCAGTTAGCAGCTCCGGTAGTTTACAGATCCCGCCAGTTTCATAATATCGAGCTAATAACGTTACAGTAGTCACTGAAAACACAGACTAAACAGCACTCATTTATATCAGCGGCACGCATTACTTATAAATAATAAAATATATGTGTTGCACAATTACCTGAGGAGAAGATGCAACAGTTGCTCACGACGTGGTGCAGGCTCTGTCTGTAACGTGCTTCAATTCAAATTTCAAACCGGGATCCCCCACAATGCAACGCATCAGTGTTGCCAGATTTGAGAGTCTGCCTTCATCTGACAAACCTTTGATAATAATGGGCGGTTCGGATATTGTTAATCCGATCTGGCAACCATGCTCTTCCTTGTTTCTCCGCACAGACTGACCACGGTTTTGATTGATTGATTGAAAACTTTGTTAACAGATTGCAGAATGGGTACAATACAGTACAGCTCAATACATACAATTGTTAAGGGCATGCAGACCAGAGAAAGACGTTCGTCTTGTTTACATCAGGGACCCCCATTTTCAATTCATCATAACATGACATGTGACATACAGATAGACACTATACATTTATGACATACCAGATTTGCAAATACAGTAGGCCTACTGTTTGTGATACAAAAAGAGTCTAGAAAAGAGAGTATATTTGACGTAGAACCGTACATTATAGGTGGGGGGGGTAGGTTGGGTAGGAGGGGTGGGTGGGGGACACTGTACAACTGCACAAGCACAACTGTACATTGGAATATTGACAAAACCATGTTTGGTACTTTACTGTACATTGGAGGGGGTTGGGTTGGGACATTTACAGGGGCCAGTTTCGAATTGCAGTCTCCCGTAGGTGTTCTTTGAGAGTGTTTTGAAAGTGGGTAGTGATTCACATTCCTTTACATCTTTGGGTAGGGCGTTCCACATTGATGTGGCATAATTGCGAAACGTGTTTAGTCCCTGTTTGAGCCGAATCTGGGTTTAACATGATTTGTGGAGCTCCCATGGTGTTGTGGTCGTGGTATTCACTGACCTTTGGGAAGTATTTTGACATGTACACATATACCTTGGTCGTGTATGTATCTTGTAGACAGGCCCATTGCAAGTTGCTGTACTCTGTCGTCTACTCTAAGCCATCTTAGGTTGTCACGTGGACAGGGGCGAGGTGGGTTCTAGAAGTAAGGTCAAGCAGTAGTCTGACCAGTTTGTTTTGAGATGTTTGTGTAGCAGGGTGGATTATCCCTACTTTATGAGATGTACACTCTCACCAGGTAGGGGGGAACGCAGCAGATCTGAGTCCAACTGAATCCCCGACTTTAGTGCAGGAGTGGAGCTTTAGCAGAGGGAGTGGATGGGGCCTATGATTTACTAACCTAGTATAGGTGTAGTGCGCTGGTCCAGCTTTAACAAATTATCTCTGTATCTTTTCAATGTAAATAATAAAGTAACCTCACAAAGATACTAATCTAATTATCTTTAAAGTGCACTATGCAGTGAGCTGCTGGTTAAAGGCATTAACCACGTATTGTTGGAGACTCGTGTGACTTGGAGACTCGTGTGACTTGGAGACTCGTGTGACTTGGAGACTTGTGTGACTTGGAGACTCGTGTGACTGGGAGACTTGTGTGACTGGGAGACTTGTGTGACTGGGAGACTTTTGTGACTGGGAGACTCGTGTGACTTGTGTGACTTGGTGACTTGTGTGATTTGGAGACTCGTGTGACTCTTGTGACTTGGAGACTCATGTGACTTGGAGACTTGTGTGACTTGTGTGACTTGGAGACTTGTGTGACCTGGAGACTCGTGTGACTTGGAGACTCTTGTGACTTGTGTGACTTGGAGACTCGTGTGACTTGTGTGACTTGGAGACTCGTGTGACTTGTGTGACTTGGAGACTCGTGTGACTTGGAGACTTGTGTGACTTGGAGACTCGTGTAACTTGGAGACTCGTGTGACTTGTGTGACTTGGAGACTCGTGTGACTCTTGTGACTTGGAGACTCGTGTGACTTGAAGACTTGTGTGACTGGGAGACTTGTGTGACTGGGAGACTTGTATGACTTGGAGACTCGTGTGACTTGGAGACTTGTGTGACTTGGAGACTTGTGTGACTGGGAGACTTGTGTGACTGGGAGACTTGTGTGACTGGGAGACTTGTGTGACTTGTGTGACTTGGTGACTTGTGTGACTTGGAGACTCGTGTGACTCTTGTGACTTGGAGACTCGTGTGACTTGGAGACCTGTGTGACTTGTGTGACTTGGAGACTTGTGTGACCTGGAGACTCGTGTGACTTGGAGACTCTTGTGACTTGTGTGACTTGGAGACTCGTGTGACTTGTGTGACTTGGAGACTCGTGTGACTTGTGTGACTTGGAGACTCGTGTGACTTGGAGACTCGTGTGACTTGTGTGACTTGGAGACTCGTGTGACTTGGAGACTCGTGTGACTGTAGGCTAGCTAAGCTGCATGTTAGCCTAGCACAATGAATGGAAGCGGACATGACTGGGTAGCCTTCGGGAGAGGTGTTAGTTGGACAATGCCTAGGCTAACCAGTCATGCCCGCTTCCATTCATTGTGCTAAGCTATAGGCTATCATTGTGCTAAGACTGAGCGAATTTTCCAAAATGTTGGCGTGTTCCTTTAAAGCTGTATTGTCTATAAAACACTTAATATTTCATTAGATGATATGTGTACTTATATAAGCAGATAATTTTCTGCAGAAATGTTGTGCCTCTAATTTAATGTGTTTCAGATGTACTCATGTATGGGATGCATGACTTTCATGTTCAGTTTTACTGTAAAAGGTAATGTACAATTAGCAATTCTGTATATTGGGCTAAACCTTTCTGAAGCAGAGACTTAGTTAGTAGCTCCCCTGTTAGCCTCTTTAGCTCCCATGTTAGCTCCCCTGTTAGCTCCCCTGTTAGCTCCCCTGTTAGCCTCTTTAGCTCCCCTGTTAGCTCTCCTGTTAGCCTCTTTAGCTCCCATGTTAGCTCCCCTGTTAGCTCCACTGTTAGCCTCTTTAGCTCCCCTGTTAGCTCTCCTGTTAGCCTCTTTAGCTCCCCTGTTAGCTCCCCTGTTAGCCTCTTTAGCTGCGGCTGTTAGCTCCCCTGTTAGCTCCCCTGTTAGCCTCTTTAGCTCCCCTGTTAGCTCTCCTGTTAGCCTCTTTAGCTCCCCTGTTAGCTCCCCTGTTAGCCTCTTTAGCTGCGGCTGTTAGCTCCCCTGTTAGCCTCTTTAGCTCCCCTGTTAGCTCTCCTGTTAGCCTCTTTAGCTCCCCTGTTAGCTCCCCTGTTAGCCTCTTTAGCTGCGGCTGTTAGCTCCCCTGTTAGCTCCCCTGTTAGCCTCTTTAGCTCCCCTGTTAGCTCCCCTGTTAGCCGAATCTGGGTTTAACATGATTTGTGGAGCTCCCTGTGTTGTGGTCGTGGTATTCACTGACCTTTGGGAAGTATTTTGACAGCTTGGTCGTGTAGTGTATCTTTTTAGACCAGGCCCATTGCAAGTTGCTGTACTCTGTCGTCTACTAGCCATCCTAGGTTGTCAAAGTGGGCAGGGGTGAGGTGGGTTCTAGGAGTAAGGTCAAGCAGTAGTCTGACCAGTGGGTTTTGTTATGTTTGTGTAGCAGGGTGGATTCCCTACTTTATGAGAGTAGATGTACACACTGTCACCAGCGGTAGGGGGGAACGCAGCAGATCTGAGTCCAACTGAATCCCCGACTTTAGTGCAGGAGTAGAGCTTTAGCAGAGGGAGTGGATGGGGCCTAGGATTTACTAACCTAGGTGTAGTGTGCTGGTCCAGCTTTAACAAATTATCTCTGTATCTTTTCAATGTAAATAATAAATCAGTAACCAGTATTGTTATGTTAGCGTATGGCTGCGGTTAAAGGCCTTAACCACAGTTGTTATGTTAGCTACTGAGCTGCTGGTTAAAGGCCTTAACTAGTGTTGTTATGTTAGCTACTGAGCTGCTGCAGGCCTTAACCACAGTATTATGTTAGCTATGAGCTGCTAACTATAGAGGCCATAACCACAGTATTACATATACTCTTGTTAGCTTTATGAGGCTACATCAACACGCTCCTATGAGTGCAGCATATGTTAGCTTAATGAGGCTACATCAACATCCTATGAGTGCAGCTATAATGTTAGCTTTATGAGGCTACATCAACATGCAGGCTCCTATGAGTGCAGCTAATGTTAGCTTTATGAGGCTCTGCCCCCCCCCCTCCACTCCTCTAACACCCACCTCGCTCTGCCCCCCCCCCTCCACTCCTCTAACATTTTATTTATTAATTTTATTATTATTATTTTATTTGTTGCCATTAAAATAATAGGCAAGCATAGGGCTAAAACATTTTCATAAACAATAATATAATTTTTTGTTATTTGGTTATAATAAGGGCTTTTCTATGCATTTGTCTGATTGATTGATTGATTGAAAGCTTTATTGACAGACTGCAGAGTGGGTACAGTACAGCTGTATTCACTTGTTGCGGTGGTCTCAACGGAACAATTTTGATTGACAGTCGATTCTGCCAATCACACCGCTGTTGTGTGTGGGGGCGGCGTCGCTTGACTGAAACTTCGGCTCTTCCCCGGCAACCATTGCCGGGCCAGAGCCGGTTTATCTTTGGCGAGCCCGAGTCGGCTCTGCCCCGGCAACCATTGCCGGGCCAGAGCCGGCTTATCTTTGGCGAGCCCGAGTCGGCTCTGCCCCGGCAACCATTGCCGGGCCGCCTATTGCTTATTAACAGCGGAGCAGTGCTGCCGTTGCTTCCGCGTTTTCCCTGATTGGCTGCGACACGCCCCGCGGCAGGCGCGGCAACCGCAGAGCGGAGCGGAGCGGCAGAGCTTGCGGCATTATGTAACCGCCCTAATCCGCCATGATTTTCATTCGAAGCTCAGCTCACCTGGCAGCGCAGCGGTCCTGCGGTCCGTTGTTGACAAGTTCGAATCCCATCAATTTTTTTTTTAACGTGTATTCTTTCGCCGGTTAAGGTTAGGCATGGTTAAGGTTAAGGTTAAGGTTAGGCATTGTTTCGGAGTTGGTTAAGGTTAGAACGGTTAAGTTTAGGCGCTGTTAAGGAGCTGGTTAAGGTTAGAGTTTGTCTTAGAGAATGGCAATATTCTTTCTATGGTTAAGGTTAAGGTTAGGCATGGTTAAGGTTAAGGTTAAGGTTAAGGTTAGGCATTGTTTCGGAGTTGGTTAAGGTTAGAACGGTTAAGTTTAGGCGCTGTTAAGGAGCTGGTTAAGGTTAGAGTTTGTCTTAGAGAATGGCAATATTCTTTCTATGGTTAAGGTTAAGGTTAGGCATGGTTAAGGTTAAGGTTAAGGTTACGCATTGTTTCGGAGTTGGTTAAGGTTAGAACGGTTAAGTTTAGGCGCTGTTAAGGAGCTGGTTAAGGTTAGCGTTTGTCTTAGAGAATGGCAATAGACAGCCTATTTCCGCATTGCCGCTCTCTCGCGCTGCCGCGGTCACATGGTCAAATTGTCACATTCTTGCACTCCTCCGCTGTTAAAAAGCAACACGCTGCCGGGCCAGAGCCGGTTTATCTTTGGCGAGCCCGAGTCGGCTCTGGCACGGCAACCATTGCCGGGCCAGAGCCGGTTTATCTTTGGCGAGCCCGAGTCGGCTCTGGCATGGCAACCATTGCCGGGCCAGAGCCGGTTTATCTTTGGCGAGCCCGAGTCGGCTCTGCCCCGGCAACCAGAGCCGGGCCAGAGCCGGTTTATCTTTGGCGAGCCCGAGTCGGCTCTGCCCCGGCAACCAGAGCCGGGCCAGAGCCGGTTTATCTTTGGCGAGCCGAGTCGGCTCTGGCACGGCAACCATTACCGGGCCAGATCCGGCTCATCGTTGGCGTGCCGTGCCGGACATGTGCCGAGTGTGCCGACCGGTAGCCGGAATCGGGCCGAGTATGCTGGCCACCTGGGTACACGACCAAGGTACCCATGTACATGTCAAAATACTTCCCAAAGGTCAGTGAATACCACGACCACAACACCAGAGGGAGCTCAGCAAATCATGTTAAACCCAGATTCGGCTCAAACAAGGGACTAAACACGTTTAGCAATTATGCCACATCAATGTGGAACGCCCTACCCAAAGCTGTAAAGGAATGTGAATCCCTACCCACATTCAAAACCGCTCTTAAAGAGCACCTACGGGAGGCTGCAATTCGAAACTGGCCCCCGTAAACAAAAACAAAAAAAATCCTAATAGTCAGTCTCCTCCCCACCGTATGTATATATTCTCTCCCACCCACCCACCCCCTCCTAATGTACAGCCCCCTCCCCATCATCATATGTATACTCTGTCAGGATCTAAGGGTAACAGTACTGTATATTTGCATATCGTATATGTCACAAATGTAACAGTACTACTATATACCTGTATGTCATGTATGTCCCTATGCCATAAATGTCATGATGTCATATATGAATTGAAAATGGGGGACCCTGATGTAAAGAAGACAAACGTCTTTCTCTGGTCTGCCTCCCCTTAACAATTGTGTGTTGTACCCATTCTGCAATCTGTTAAATAAAGTTTTCATTCATTCATTCATCTGAATATCAAAATATTAGAAAAATAGGGGCACTCCAGTAGCACACGACATAGCACGCTGAGTCGTGAAGCGGTCACCGCATGTCTTCTCCTCCCGTTTCAATCTCCCTCTCTCCTCTGTTGGTCCTGCGGTGACCAAAAAAGCTGAAAATGCTATATAAATAAAATCTTTAAAAAAATATATGTTAGAAAAATAAACAGTATAAGATGCAGGTGATGGTCTGTACCCTAACTGGCATGATATATGTCATACATTGTTGTCCGTACAGGTTTTGGTGGTTGAGTCAGACACACTTTTTTTTAAGTCCCAGACATTCCTAACAGTTCTGGAGTTCTGCAGCCGTTAGTTCTCCAGCTGCTGGCAGCGGTCCGTGCCCTGATGCATCCACGATGGCCCTGGCACGAAGTCTGCGGCTGAATGTGCTCCTCAGCTGGGTGATGAAGTGTAATAACTCGAATGACTCATAATCAAGGGTTTCTGCATTGGGGAGAGTCGTGAATTGCATATTTATTTTGCACCGGACTGTATATACATCCTTATATATTCATATGTTATGATGAATTGAAAATGGGGGACCCTGATGTAAACAAGACGAAAGTCTTTCTCTGGTCTGCATCCCCTTAACAATTGTGTGTATTGAGCGGTGTATTGTACCAATTCTGCAACATAACATTTTCAATCAATCAATATATCTTTCTGTACATTTACTGTACATTTTACTGTATATCTTTGACTGTGTATTCTTATTTTTGACTACCTAAATGTTTATTGTGAGCGATCCGTGGTGCTGAATTTCCCCTGGGATTAATAAAGTACTTCTATTCTATTCTATTCTATTCTATTCTATTCTATTCTATTCTATTCTATTCTATTAATGCTCGACAGTGGACACAGTCACAAGTCACCTCCAACAAACGATAATTGTAATAGAACGGATGACTCTTGCATTCCAATCGTCTGTGAATGGAAGCTGTGACAATTTAACCAGCACCTCGAGATTAACAACATGCAACAATGATCGTCTCCTCCTGACTCCTCTACTCAAGGAGTTCTCAAGAGCAGACTCCTAAAAAATAATGGAACTCCCCATCACTGCGCCAGCTGTGCGCATGCCTGCTCTGCGTAAAGCACAGCACCCCAAGGGCCCGAGAGAGGAGACAACTAAACACAGGAGAAGATAGGACTTCATGTATGACATATTTGACTACGGTATATGAGAAAATTAAATAACTTCCATCTGTGTTTGTGTTTGGGAAATTGGGGGTACCGTAATTATAGATTTTACTTTTCACTTGCAATTTTTTGTAGACTATGTAGCCTAAAACTATGTGGACGACTTACAGCTGTCAATTATTGCTTTCAAAGACTATTATAGATAGATAGATAGATTGATTGATTGATTGATTGATTGATTGATTGATTGATTGATTGATTGATTGATGATTGATTGATTGATTGATTGATTGATTGATTGAAAAAAGATAACATCATTGAAAACAATTACTGGCAATTATTTAGGTTAAGCAATGCATTAACATAAAAAGAAACAGATTTGTACACATAAAATAAGTATACAGTAGGCAGTGGTAGTGCGTGGGTTATTTTGTAAAGGCTTTACGTAAAATCTACAGTTCCAGAAGAATGCATTTAATTTGCTAACAAGGAGGAACTTGGTGGGTCAATGCCCCTTAACCCCTGTCACTGTAGGCAGAGGTAAATCTGTCAAAGCATATGGCAGAGGAGCCCCCTGTATTCTCTTAAATTTCCCTAGAATACACACCATCATTATTGCTAACAAGGGGGATGACATCTGGCCCGACCCATTCTACCCCGCCGCTGCTGATACCCCCCTGGTTGTATAATAGTTAGTTCACTGGGGCGACAGTGGCTCGTTAGGTAGAGCAGTCGTCTGGTTATCCGGAGGTTCCCGGTTCGATTCCCACTCCTCCCGGGCAGCATGTCGAAGGGTCATTGAGCAAGACACTTAACCCCTAATTGCTCCCGATGAGCAGGTTGGCACCTTGCATGGTTGCCTCTGCCGTTGGTGTGTGAATGTGTGAGTGAATGGGTAAAATGTAAGGAACAAATTGAAAAGCGCTTTATAAATGCAGCCATTTACCATTCTGTGAACTGTGTTTTTGTCAGGTCAAGACCATCTTATGGAATACTTCTTTTAAAGATTTATTTTTAGCGTTTTTGGGAAGACATGACCGACAGAGGAGAGGGATTACGGGAGAAGATGTGGGGGAGGAAATGCGGCAAATCCGTCCGGGAACCCTGGCCGCGGAGGTCTGCTACACAGTATGCGGTGAGCCACTCGGGCGCCCTGGCCGCGGAGGTCTGCTACACAGTATGCGGTGTGCCACTCGGGCGCCCTGGCCGCGGAGGTCTGCTACACAGTATGCGGTGTGCCACTCGGGCGCCCTGGCCGCGGAGGTCTGCTACACAGTATGCGGTGTGCCACTCGGGCGCCCTGGCCGCGGAGGTCTGCTACACAGTATGCGGTGTGCCACTCGGGCGCCCTGGCCGCGGAGGTCTGCTACACAGTATGCGGTGTGCCACTCGGCCGCGGAGGTCTGCTACACAGTATGCGGTGGCCACTCGGGCGCGGAGGTCTGCTACACAGTATGCGGTGAGCCACTCGGGCGCCCATGGCAATACTTTTTTTTTTTTTTTTTAACTTACATTTTTTATAGACAAACAACACTTACACAAAAATGAAACTAACAACACAATAAGAAAGAATGAAGTGAACATAAATAGTTATATGGTTAGCATGGTTAGTTATATGGTTCCACATCAGTTGTTTTTCCAGGCACTTAATACAAAGACTGATTGTATACCGCCCTTAAACAGGCATAAAAAATATAATACCTAGTAAAAAAGAAATTAAATACTGACTAAGGCAAACATGTGTGATATGGGTCCAGTGACCCTCCTTGAACTTCTTTCTTCCCTTATCCTTCGCCCTTTCTATTTCTTTTATACTCAATTTCTCTTTGCCTTTTGATTCACCCACATACAAACCACATCATCCTTGAATATTAATCTCACATCAGTTGGTCTTCCAGGCACATAATACAAAGACGGAATGTACATCACCCTTAAACAAGCATAGACAATAAAGAAAAATCATAATACCCTCAAAAAAACTAAAGTACTGACTAAGGCAAAGTGCGTGACATGGGTTCAATGACCCTCCTCAAACCTCTTTCCTCCCTCATCCTTCGCCTTCTTGTGTTGCATTCGCTTCTCCCTCTGTGATGTCGTTCCCGTCCCCCTTATATTCCTCCCACTTTCCCCATCTTTCCCCAAATTTCTCCTCCTGTAGCCTCAGCATGTGCGGTATCCTCTCCATATCCTGTATCTCCTCTACTATTCCTTCCCATTGTGCTATTGTCGGTGGGTCTTCCTTGTACCACTGCCTCGTTATTGCTTTTCTGGCCGATATCAGCATTATCTTTATTAAATATTTGTCTCCCCCTTGTATACCCTCGTGTGTCAGGTCTCCTAAGTAAAGCACCAGGCCCGTCTGGGGTAACCCGTATCCTATTATTCTGGTTATTGCCTCCCCTATCTCCTCCCAATACCCCTTCAGCTTCTGACATCCCCAGAATACGTGTGTGTGATTTGCCCCCTCCTTCCCACACATCCTCCAGCATGCCTTTTGTGTTGGTGCATACTTTCCCTTCAACTCCGGGGTTATAAAGAACCTGATTATGTTCTTCCATCCAAATTCCTTCCATACCCTTGACCCTGTTGTTGAGTGCTGCACCTCGCATATGTTATCCCATTCCTTCTCTGTGATTCCCATCTCTAGTTTTCTCTCCCATTTCTCTTATATAGTCGGTTGTGTGTCCCTTGCTGGCCATTATAGCCCGGTACAGTGCTGATATTACCCTTCCTTTCCCCCCTTCGTACGCCCTTACTATCATCCTAATTATTCCATTCTGTTCCTTGTCTTTGTCCCCTCTTATTTCTTTGTTATAGTAATCTCTAATCTGTAGATATCTGAAGTGGTCCCTGTTTTCTAATCCAAATTTCTCCTTCAGTTTTTGTAGGGTCTGCATTTCCCCCTTCTCTACCATTTTGCATATCGCTGTTGCCCCACCTCTTTCCCACCTTCTGAATCCATGGTCCACCCTCCCTGGCTCGAACCTCTTGTCATGTGCTACCCATCTCAGAACCCCTGACTGCTTCCCCAACTTGTGTGTTTTTACTACTCTGTTCCATATAATCAAGGTGCACTTGGTGATTGGATCTAACAGTTCCTCTTTCTCCTTGAATAGTTCCCTATCTCCTACCAGAACCTGTACTTTGTATCCCCCCCCTTCTTTTTCAATGTCTTTCCATCTAGCCTCATAGTTGTCGTTGCACCAGCACGTCACTGCTCTCAGCTGTGCTGCATAATAATAGTCTTGTAGGCTGGGTACTGCCATTCCCCCCTTTTCCTTTGGTAGTTGTAGCGTTTTATATCTGACCCGTGGTCTTCTCCCTGCCCATATGAACCTTGATACCAGTCTGTCCCACTCCCTGAATTGGTTCTGTGGTATCTGTATGGGTAGTGACTGAAACAGGTATAGTAACCTTGATAGTATGTTCATCTTAATAACCTCTATCCTTGAGTTGAAGTCCAGGGGCATTACTGTCCATCTCTCTAAGTCTCTCTTGATGTTCTGATTGATCTGTGTATAATTCGCCTCAAACAACTTCCCCACCCCTCTCGTAATGTTCACCCCTAGGTATTTAATCCTGTCCATGTCCCACCTTATCCCATACTCCTCCCTAATTTCTGTCGTTGGAGTATAGTTCCACGCTAAGGCCTGTGTCTTTGTCACGTTTAGTTTGTATCCTGAGTAGTGGCCATATTCTTTCAGTAGATCCATCAGTGCCGGGAAGCTCTTATCTGGTTGTCTCATGTACACTATCACATCGTCCGCAAATAGGCCTAATTTGTGTTCCGTCCCCCTTATCTCTATCCGCTTGATGTCCTCGGTCTGTCTGATCAGTTGTGCCAGTGGTTCTATGAAAACGTCGAAGAGCGTCGGCGAGAGACAACATCCCTGTCTGGTAGCCCTCTCCAGTCTGATTCTATCCGTCAGGCTGCCATTCACCTTAATTCTCGCTGTCGGCTCCTGATATAGTGCCTTGATCATCTTCATTGCCCTTTCGTTTAGTCCGAATTTCTCTAGCGCCTTATATAAAAATACCCATCTAACACTGTCGAATGCCTTTTCTGCATCTAGGCTAATCAGTACCGCACTCCCACCCTGCTTTTGTATCTCCTCCACTATGTGTAATGTCTTTCTTACGTTGTCCTGCGTCTGTCTCCCTTTAATGAATCCAGTCTGATCTTCATCTATAATGTCTGGCATAAACGTCTCGAATCTCTTTGCTATTATTGATGTATACATCTTATAATCCACATTGAGTATGGACACAGGTCTGAAACTACTACATAATTCTCTATCCTTCCCTTCTTTCGGTATCGTGGTGATTATGGCTTCCTTCCATGAGGGTGGCATTTTGCCCTCTTCCATCGTGTGCCTGAATGCCGCTCCTAACATGGGCGCTAATTCTACTCTAAATGTCTTGTAGAATTCCGATGGGAATCCGTCGCTCCCCGGAGATTTGTTGTTCTTTGCTCTACTAATTGCCTCTTCCAGTTCCCGTTCTGTAATTATTTTATTTAATTCTTCATTCTGTTCTATCCCTATTGATGGTAACTCCAGCTTATCCAGAAAAGCGTCTATTTCCTCTTCTCCCGCTGCCATTGGCTGTGTGTATAGTGTCTTATAGTAATCTCTAAATGTCCTCTCTATTTCAGCTGGGTCTCTCAATATTTCGTTAGTCTTTGTATCCCTTATTGTGTGTATCGTGTTTAACTTCTGTTGCGTCCTGATTCTCCTAGCTAGCAGTCTAGTCGCCCTTGGTCCCCCCTCATAATACGTCTGTTTCATAAACCTTGCTTTCTTTTCTATTTCCGTCAATAATTCCCTATTTATCCTGGCCCTTACTTCTTTGATTTCCCTGAGCGTTTCCTGTTCTGGTGCTTCCTCTCTAAATCCTTCAGCTTCCCTATCAGATTGTGATATGTCTCCGTTCTGGCTCTCTTCAGTAGTGCTGCTTTCTCCATACATTTTCCCCTTATTACCGCCTTCAGTGTGTCCCATAGAATGTTCGGGTCGACCTCCCCGTTGTCATTCTCCTCCTTAATTCCACTCACCAACCCCTTATTATTCAATAGTCCCACATTTTCAGTCTCCAGACCGTGTTCCTCCGTCTTCCCTCAAGATCTACTGTCAGATATGTCCGCTACCACTATTCTGCTTTCCTTTACCCTGTAGCTGTCCCCCGTCGTCATAAGGAAATAATCTATTCTCGAATATGTCGCGTGTGGATGTGAGTAGTGCGTGTATTCCCTGTCCAAAGTGTGCATCCCCTCCAAACGTCTGTAATTCCCATTTCTGCCATTTGTATATTCATATACCTACTGATTTGTGGTCTCCCTTTCCTAGTACTTGTAGTGTCCATGTCATGATTTAATACCACATTAAAATCCCCTGCACATATCAATATCCCTTCCAATTCCATTGCTATCATGTCATAAATGGTCTCAAATAAACATCTCTCACTCTCCGGGGGGGCATATACATTTACTAACGTTACGAACCATCTGTCCCTCCATTTTCCCCTTCACCAGAACAAACCTCCCTTCCTTGTCCCTTATTTCTTTGACCATTTCAAATTTTACCGTGTTCTTGATTAATATGGCTACTCCTCTCCTCAGGGTCCGTTTAAAGGAACTATAATATGCATTCTCATATCCAAATCTTTTCAGTTTCTTGTGTTCCTGTGCTATAAGATGCGTCTCCTGCAAAATTACCACTTGCATCTCACCTTTTCTACATTTCAACATCACTTTACTCCTCTTTATCGGATTATTCATTCCATTTACGTTCAACAACATCATTTTTATACCTTTAACCTTTGCCATATTCCTTCTTCGTTCGTCTATCAGTCCCACCCATGTCACATACAATTTTACCTTCGGTTGTAGCCTCCACTCTCTTTACCGTGTACCCATAATAGTTAACAAAAAAGAAAAACATAAACTCTACATAAAGTGCTCCCAAGGTGTTTGGGGGTTCCCTGTGTCCCCCCCTCTCCCCTGCTGGTGGGTGAAGAGTAACTGCTCTCTTAGTGAGAGGGCTCTCCCTAGCGGCGTGGGGGCCTGAAGCCCTGGCCCCCATCTTCTCACTATAATTGTCCAGCATTTGTGCTGTTTAGTGCGTTCGAGCTCCTGGTCAAAGTGCTCTATATGTCCTTCCTCCTGTCCAAAGATCCCCACCTCCTAGGTCTCTCTTAATGTGAGTCACACGTTCCATTGCCCCTCCTTCCACCCAGTCAAACGTGTGGTATCCTCTGTGTGCGCCCATGTATTTTTTTTCATCTATTTCCTATGTGTATTTCATATTTATCTTCTTAATTACTTCCATCTGTGATACTCGCAATGTGTGTTCATGTATGTGTTTCAGTAGGCATTATGCGTTGTCTATAGCTGGGACATGTCTGTTCGCCCCTGTAATTATCTTCATTCGTAATGTCTGCGGTCTCATTGTGTTTGTGTGTCTGTGTGTTCCCTCTGGGGCATCCCTCCTAGGCCTTCGCTGGAGCGACGGCTCCCTCTACTGGCCACTGTTGGTATACCCTCGTTTCATGAGTTGTTGCCTAATTATATTCTTACTTATTTACCTCTGCAGCATTTGTAGTGTTCATGCATATGTGTTCATGCATATGTTTCGTCAGTTCTTATACAGTGCTTCTATCTGGGCTGCTTATTCCATTCCTTGTGTGTGTACTCATCCCGTTTGTTTCCCCGTGTTCCTCCTCTCCTCTCCTCCTCTCCGACTCCATCTCTCGCCTCCTCGTCTGCCTTCGCCCTCAGTCTGCCTCGGTTCACTCCGGCCCTCCTCTCTCTCCTCTCTCCGCTCCAGGATCCCGGTCTCCTACCCTGGTCCACCCGCGTGCCTTCTCCATTCTCCGTTGTAGGCTCAGCGTCGGCTCCACCTCGTTCCTCCCGTCTCCTTCCTCCGCTACCTCCATCCCCCTCCGTCTCATCTCCTTCGCCGCCTCCAGCGCCGTCACGTATGTCACGGTCCCCTCCTTCCAGTGAATCCGTAGCGAGATCATGGGCGATTGGAACTTTATTCCGCTTAAGAGTTCTCTTAAGCCCCGCGTAGGTCCGGCATGTTATTGCCACCGCTGTTGAGTAGTCGTGGTCAAACGACAGCCTTTTCCCCTCGATCTCTATTTTCTTGCTCCACGCGGTTCTGAGTACCAGTTCCTTTACCTCGAATCTCAGAAAGTTAATAATCACCGTTCTCGGGGGTCTGCCCGCTTGTGGCTTCGGAGCAAGCGCCCTGTGGGCCCTCTGAATCTCCATCTTGTCCAGTCCCGTCTCTTTCAATTCCTTCTTGATAAGCGTTTCCACATATAGGGCCATCGATTCCCCTTCGACTCCTTCCTTCAGTCCCCATAGCCTGATGTTATTTCTCCGTGATCTCCCTTCCATGTCCGACATCTTTGTCCTCATCTTTTCTTGTTGTTGAATTGCTATCGTTAATACCTCGTGTATCTCCGTGTTCCACTCCTCTGCTTCCGCCATTCTTATTTCCAGCGCGGTTACACTCCTACCCTGCTCCGCCATCTTCTCATCGACCGATTTGAGTCCTGTATTTATTTCACCTCTGAAATCCTCCTGTTCCTTCCTCAATTCCTCCCTTAACCTCCCGATATCGGTCCTTATCGTGTCCGTGCTCATTTGTATATTCGCCATTGTCGCCAATATTCCGGCCTGCATGATCACGGCCCAGCCTGGCATTCCCCTGTCGGTCCCAGCCGATCCTCCCGCTTCCTCCGCCTGTCCCCTCCCGTCCTCGTTTTTCGGGGGCTCTGTTCCTTCAAATTCACCTCTTCTCATGAGTCCTCCATTTCTCTCTCCTTCGTATTTATTGTTTCCTCCTTGCTTCTCGTGTGCATCGTTATTTTTTATTTCTTTTCTGGTCCTTATTTATCCTTTTTTTTTACTCATTTGACCAAGAGCTCCACCGCACGTGTGCTATCCGTCTGCTCTCATACCGGAAGTCCATGGCAATACTTCTTTGACTAAATTGTTCTCTAGACCAGGAGTTGTTCCAAATGTTTCAGCCAGGAGACTGAAAGGACTGTGGAGTCATTTTGGGGGGGGGGGGGGGGGGCAGGGGCTCAGGCATCAAAAGGCCACACACCCACCCACGCACCCAACATCTTTAATTGGGATGACTTTTAAGGGGGAATCATGGTAAACTTAAAGGGGAACTATCTTATAAATGGCCTTTTTGAGTGTTTAGCATTGTTTCCTAGCTATGTGAACTTATATTAATATGATCTATGTCTCAAAATTCTCATATTGGCGCATTCTTCCAATTCTCCTCTCACAATATTCACCCTCACTGAACTGAGTCGTTTGAAAATGTGCCCTATATGTGATGTCATAAAGACACTGCTGCATGTTAATGTTCAGGCGAAGACGACGCTGCGCAGTGGTTTAGGAGCCCAGGCTCAAAACAGCTCGAGATCTTGAGGTAGAAAAATGCTGTTTTTGAGGACTTGATTAGAAATACAAAACAATGAATAAAAAAAATATATATATTACAGAGGTGTTCCATAGACTCACAGGAATTGTGTAAAAGTGCCCAAATAGTGAAAGAAATAGTAAAATAGTTCCCCTTTAAAATCTATGCATAGAAATACATCAATAAACACTTTTGCCAAGAGAGCATTTCTGGATGACACTGCAAAGGGACCGGGGCTCAACGCCCTGCTGTTAACTAAGAAAACATTCTCATTTACAGCAGTAGCCTGGGTAGCAGTTCAGAGGGATTTGAGGATAAAAAAAATTAAAAAACATGCACACTCCTGGGAACTGCCCAGTACAACCAGTCTTATACTGTCTTTTACTAGAGGTGACAGTGGATCAGGAGGTAAGAGCGGTTGTCTGGTAATCAGAAGGTTCCCGGTTCCATTCCCACTTCTTCCGGGCACCGTGTTGAAGTGTCTTTGAGCAAGGCAATTAACCCCTAACTGCTCCCGATGAGCAGGTTGGCACCTTGCATTGTCCACCGTCAGTGTGTGTGTGTCAATGAGTGAATATGAGGAACAAAATTGTGAAGCACTTTGGATAAAAGCTATATAAATGCACCATTTACTATCATGCACTTTGCTATCATGCACTAAGTAATCTTCCTTGCCTATACTACTATGCACTCAACACTGTTTGACAAACAATGTTACTTAGCTGCCAGAGTTGTACCCTTCCTGCTGACCTGTTGTACAGAACCTGTAAATCGCTTTGGATAAAAGCATTCAGCTAAATGACTGAAGGTAATGTTGGCAACTGAGCAGCTTCCAATCTCCAGCCCCAACCTTTACACCACCACCCCCAAGCAGAACTGTATAATCCCAACCTTTACACCCCCACCCCCAAGCAGAACTGTATAATCCCAACCTTTACACCCCCACCCCCAAGCAGAACTGTATAATCCCAACCTTTACACCCCCACCCCCAAGCAGAACTGTATAATCCCAACCTTTAGACCCCCACCCCCAAGCAGAACTGTATAATCCCAACCTTTACACCCCCACCCCCAAGCAGAACTGTATAATCCCAACCTTTACACCCCCACCCCCAAGCAGAACTGTATAATCCCAACCTTTACACCCCCACCCCCAAGCAGAACTGTATAATCCCAACCTTTACACCCCCACCCCCAAGCAGAACTGTATAATCCCAACCTTTAGACCCCCAAGCAGAACTGTATAATCCCAACCTTTACACCCCCAAGCAGAACTGTATAATCCCAACCTTTACACCCCCAAACAGAACTGTATAATCCCAACCTTTACACCCCCAAGCAGAACTGTATAATCCCAACCTTTACACCCCCAAACAGAACTGTATAATCCCAACCTTTACACCCCCAAACAGAACTGTATAATCCCAACCTTTACACCCCCACCCCCAAGCAGAACTGTATAATCCCAACCTTTACACCCCCAAGCAGAACTGTATAATCCCAACCTTTACACCCCCAAACAGAACTGTATAATCCCAACCTTTACACCCCCAAACAGAACTGTATAATCCCAACCTTTACACCCCCACCCCCAAGCAGAACTGTATAATCCCAACCTTTACACCCCAAGCAGAACTGTATAATCCCAACCTTTACACCCCAAGCAGAACTGTATAATCCCAACCTTTACACCCCCAAACAGAACTGTATAATCCCAACCTTTACACCCCCACCCCCAAGCAGAACTGTATAATCCCAACCTTTACACCCCAAACAGAACTGTATAATTCCAACCTTTACACCCCAAGCAGAACTGTATAATCCCAACCTTTACACCCCAAGCAGAACTGTATAATCCCAACCTTTACACCCCCACCCCAAACAGAACTGTATAATCCCAACCTTTACACCCCAAGCAGAACTGTATAATCCCAACCTTTACACCACCACCCCCAAACAGAACTGTATAATCCCAACCTTTACACCCCAAGCAGAACTGTATAATCCCAACCTTTACACCCCAAGCAGAACTGTATAATCCCAACCTTTACACCACCACCCCCAAACAGAACTGTATAATCCCAACCTTTACACCACCACCTCCAAACAGAACTGTATAATCCCAACCTTTACACCCCAAGCAAAACTGTATAATCCCAACCTTTACACCCCCACCTCCAAACAGAACTGTATAATCCCAACCTTTACACCACCACCCCAAGCAGAACTGTATAATGGATATATAATGCATGGAAAATAATTTCTTGACATGTAGGGGGGGGGGGGGGCAATAGAAACTGGTCTGTGGCCTATTTTAGAAAGACGCAGCAACTATTCCTTCTATACTGTAGTTCGACTGTTTACTGAAGTCTTGCAAGACATTTTGTGATAACAAAAAAAAACTGTTCAAATACAAGGGAAAGAAAAGTCAACAGACTAGTTTGATCGTTCAAATACATTTTAACATCAGTGCTCAAGTGCTCAGTGCTTTCTAATAAATTGTCTAATAAATAATCAACAATCCAGTTTAACATTTATTATTATATATTCTGCATAATTTATGGATGTACACTGTGGACATGTTTTTTTGCCATATTAATTAAACATGTGGGGGCGACAGTGGCTCAGTAGGTAGAGTAGTCCGGTAATCTGAAAGTTGCCGATTCGATTCCCGCTCCTCTCGGCAGCGTGTCGATGTGTCCTTGAGCAAGACACTTAACCCCTTATTGACCCGATGAGCAGGTTGCCACCTTGCATTGTTGCTTCCGCCATCGGTGTGTGAATGAATGAACGAATGAATGAACGAATGAATGAATGAATGAATGAACATTTTAATTAACAGATTGCAGAATGGGTACAATACAGTACGGCTCAATACACACAATTGTTAAGGGGATGCAGACCAGAGAAAGACTTTCGTCTTGTTTACATCAGGGTCCCCCATTTTCAATTCATAGTGACATTTATGACATACACACATGAATGAATGAATGAATGAATGAATGAATGAATGAATGAATGAATGAATGAATGAATGAATTATTTTATTTCGAATGTTTACAAATAAATAAACAAACAAATAATTTTTCGAACATTTTCACAAATAAACAAACAAAAAGGATAGGTTTGAAGCCGAAGGCTTATAGAGCAACCTACCCCATATACATATATGACATCATGACATTTATGGCATAGGGACATACATGACATACAGGTTTATAGTACTGATACATTTGGGCCATTTATGATATGCAAATATACAGTACTGTTACCCATAGATCCTGACTGAGAGTATATACATATGATGGGGAGGGGGCTGTACATTAAGAGGGGGTGGGTGAGTGGGTGGGAGAGAAATATACACACGGTGGGGAGAGAATATATACATACGGTGGGGAGGAGACTGTACATTAGGAGGGGGTGGGTGGGTGGGAGAGAAATATACATATGGTGGGGAGAGAATATATACATACGGTGGGGAGGGGACTGTCTATTAGGTGGGGGTGGGGGGGTTTGGACATTTACGGTGGCCAGTTTCTGTAAGGGTTCAGTGTGAGGGTAGGTGAGGAGACCCCAAATGCTGAACACGATCAGAGAGAGTAGAGGCAGAGACGACGGAATGAAGATGAACAGGCTTTTACTTAAGCAGTAGCAAGCAACAATGTACAAACAAAAGCAAAATGCAAAACCCGGTAAACAAAACTCAGCAGTGCTGTAATAACATGGAAGGAACGGACTCACTGGGAAACACAAAGGTGAGACGAGTACGTGACCGAACACAAGGTTGCAAAACAAAACAATGGCAATGGCACAACAAGGAAGTCAGTAACAGGCAGGTATAAGTACTGCCCGTGATTGATAAGGAGCGCCAGCTGGTTAAGACCAGGGCCCCGTTCCCCGTACCTGGCTAACTGAGTTAGCCGGATAATTTTCAGCATAGCTTGACTTAAGCCAGACATTTCCGTTCCCCGACGTCGGATTTTCTAAATCACCATTGGTAACAGATCAGAAAGTTTGAACCTGGTCGAGGGCAGGGTTTAGTTCAGTTAGCTGGATAACCTGCATGGCCACACCCTCGCAAAGAAATGCCAGCTCCCTTCCTGAAATATTTCTCACAGTCTAGATCCCATTATACCATTCTGAATTATGTTTTTGTGCTTCGTTTGAAATGTAAAATAATAGGTCTGCAGTAACGCTGATAATAAATCATATTCAGCCTATGAATTTACGTTGTCCTATTATGCACGTCATATTTATACGGATACGGTGCTCGCGACACACACAGTTATTTTAATAACGGACTAAACAGATCATTGCAAATGTGAATCCTGCAGGGATATTTTTAATGAATGAAACCTATCGGGCATTTGGCTCTGATTAGTTTCATATTCTTTGCTGTGTATTTGCTTAACGGAGCGCCCGGATTGTGTTTCATTCAAGCTGAAGCGTCTATGCGCGGATTGTGGATATGAATTATGAGGAATCTGAATCTGTGGAGTTTTTAATTGTATCACTGTCACTGTGACAGTGTCACACACGTTATTGTGATATTGTAACTGGGTTTAAAATATATGAGGAGATGCGCTGTTTGATGGATTTGATGACGTGACGTGACTTGATAAATTGAATGAGCCTTTGACGTTTTGATGAATGAATTTGAGAAAATGCATTTTTTTTTTTTTAAACTTAAATTTGTATTAACATTTATAGACAAACAACACTTACACAAAAATGGAACCCATAATACAACATTGTTAAACAGACATAAATAATAAAGTACGAAAAATGTAATACAATTGTAATACCCAAAAAAATAAAAAAATAAATCAGAAAATGCTAACTAAGTCAAAAGTGTGTGACATGGGTTCAGAGACCCTCCTTAAACCTCTTTCCTCCTTTACCCTTCGCCCTCTTGTGATGCATTTGGTTCTTCCTCTGTGATGTCGTTTTCGTTCCCCTTGTAATCCTCCCACTTTCCCCATCTTTCTCCAAATTTCTCTTCCTGTAACCTCAGCATGTGTGTTATCCTCTCCATATCCTGTATCTCCTCCACTATTCCTACCCATTGTGTTATTGTCGGTGGGTCTTCTTTGTACCACAGTCTTGTTATTGCTTTTCTGGCCGCTATCAACATTATCTTTATTAAATATTTGTCCCCCCCTTGTATTCCCTCGTGTGTCAGGTCTCCTAAGTAAAGCACCAGTCCTGTTTGTGGTATCCCGTATCCTAATATTCTGATCATTGCCTCCCCTATCTCCTCCCAATACCCCTTCAGCTTCTGACATCCCCAGAATATGTGTGTGTGATTTGCCCCCTCCTTCCCACACATCCTCCAGCATGCTCTTTGTGTTGGTGCATATTTTCCCTTCAGCTCTGGGGTTATAAATAATCTGATTATGTTTTTCCATCCAAACTCTTTCCATATCCTCGATCCTGTTGTTGAATGTTGCACCTCGCATATGTTCCCCCATTCCTTCCCTGTTATTCCTATCTCTAGTTCTCTCTCCCATTTCTCCCTTATATAATCGGTCGTGTGTCCCTTGCTGGTCATTATAGCCCGGTACAGTGCTGATATTACCCTTCCTTTCCCTCCTTCGTATGCCCTTACTATCATCCTAATTATTCCATTCTGTTCTTCTTCCTTGTCCCCTCTTATTTCTTTATTAGTATAGTAATCTCTAATCTGTAGATATCTGAAGTGGTCCCTGTTTTCTAGTCCAAAGTTCTCCTTTAATTTTTGTAGTGTTTGCATTTCCCCCTTCTCTATCATTTTGCATATCGCTGTTGCCCCCCCCCCTCTCCCACCTCCTGAATCCATGGTCCAGCCTCCCTGGTTTGAATCTCTTGTGTTACCTTTTTCTGTGTTAACTCGAACCTTAGTAAGAGTACAGGAGAGTGTTATCTTCACTCTAGGGCCGAAGTGGTCATGTACAGTCACGTAATTATTAACGTACTGTCCGGACTCCGGGGTAATTCCCTCTTGATGTGTGGTGGTGACAATAAACCACTGGAAACCGTTATCTTCAGGACTGTGCATTTATTTCCATTATATTCTTCATATCATGCTGTTGACTAACGTTACATATCTCACAACAAGCTACCTGCTTCTGTTGTTCTTCCTGTGTACACACTGTCTCATCACATATTCGCTCCTTGCGTAGCTGACCTGTATGCGTGGGTGCCTCCCTCTTAAAGGAACAGACCATAATCTTATAACACTACCCCCACTCTGGATGGCAATTAACAATTAAATATAATAACATTCCAGCACCCCTATGACTACACACAAAATATCCTAAACAGATTACATAGACTTTTTTTCTTTTTGAACACCCCTTGAGTCTCTGGAGTCCTTTAGGGTCACAATGCCCAAGAACATCTCCCCTTGACGGAGTAACAGTCCATAAGAAACAGTCCATAGGAAACAGTCCATTATAATCCTTAAGATAGTTGTTTCCCTTGAGAACAGGGTGAAATTGTGGAAGGTAGTGCAGTGTTAGGAATTTAAACAGTCCACCTCCTTTCAGTGCTTCTGAGGTTCCAACACACTCTGAAAAAGAAGCATGAAACACACCTACAACGCAACGAATACAGCCCCAATATAACCACAGCTCTAACTCAATATTAAAGGCAACCTCCCAGTATCCTCTCTAGCTTCTAACTGAGTAAAACACCTGCTTCACCTGTTCACCCCAAAATAATTGTATGGTCTCACTTTTCTCACCGTAAACAAGATCACCACCAAAGTAAACTTACTCATGATGCCACAGTGCCTCAAGTGTTTTTCTTTAACCAAAACAATACAAAGTCTTTCAAACAACAAACTCCTTTCAACAATTTTTTCTTTAAACAGGAGTAATATAACCCTTTTTTTTTTAGTAAGTCACCCACTCTCCATATTTATCTGGAGGTCTCCTGGTCCTGCTAGACCTGCCCCTGGATGTTTGGCACTGAGTGGAGTCCATAACCGTTGCTTTTTGAGTACGTTGCACTGCACTACCCCCACTAGCATGAACCTCCTCTGTACTCGAGGAGACTTGGGCTGTGTGTGGCGAAGAGGGGAAAGCAACAGGGCTCAAGGGAATGTCTGTAGATGACTCTGCTTCCTGTCCACTATCACTCCCCGCCGCCGTATCCGGAAACAGATTAGCCAGGAACAGATCAGAGTCGATGAGGCTGGTATCTGGAATGGGTGGTAGAACCTCAGCAGGGTTCCAGACTTGTGCTTGTTCGATGACCCAGACATTATCCAACAGGGTACGGGAGTGGTATGGTTTGAGTTTGTCATGGTGCACTACTTTGACTTTTGCCTTAGGCCCCTTTTTGATGCGGTACACCAAGTCGTCCAGTTGGCCTAGGACAAAGTATGGCCCCTCGTATGATGGCAAGAATTTCCTCACCTTATCTCTTACTCTCTTGGTGCCTTTTACTAGGTGCCAGACAGCATCACCTGTGTGGTACAGAGTGCGGCAAACGTTCTTGTCATATTGCTTTTTGGCCCGTTCCACAGACTGACCTAGGGCATCTCTGGCGATCTGGTGAGCAAGCTCCAGCCTTTCACGGAGCTGAGTGACATACTGTGGAGGAGTCTGGGCACTTTCATGGCCGGGTGGCAGACCAGCCACCAGGTCAATTGGCTCAGTCACTTCCCGCCCAAACAACATCATGTTGGGGGTAAACCCAGTGGAGCTGTGCTTTGTTGCCCTATAGGCCATTACAGCATAGGGAATCATGATATCCCAATCCCAGTGGCAGCGTTCAGCTGTTGTGGCTAAGATATTTTGCAGAGTGGCATTGAAACGTTCAACCTGCCCATCAGACTGTGGCCTGAAAGAAGTGGTGCGCGTCTTCTCTATTCCAAGTAGTTCACACATTTTCTGAAACACTTGTGATTCAAAATTGGTGCCCTTGTCACTGTGCAAAGTCTGAGGTGCTCCAAAATGACATACCCATTCAGAGGTGAATACTTCAGCGACAGTTACAGCCTGCTCATCTGGTAGGGGATAGGCTTCCACCCATTTGCTGAAGTAGTCTTGAACTACTAACACATAGCGACTATGACGATCAGTCTCGTTGAGGGGGCCCATTATATCCAGAGCCACTCGCTCCATAGGTGCTCCAACGCGGACAGTGCCCATGGGGGCCTGGGGTGTCTTAGAGGGCCTGGCTCTGGCAGCACAGCTAGCGCATGTGCGGCACCACAGCGTGACATCTTCTCTCATACGATACCAGTAGTATCTTGTCTGCAGACGGGTGAGAGTCCGATCCACTCCAAAATGACCCCCCACAGGACCATCATGCATTTGTCTCAGGACATCTGACTGGTACATACGAGGTAGTATTATCTGAGGGTAGAATATGGTTTCCTCTGCACAATAGAAGCGTCGCACCAGAATACCTTCTTTGAAATACAGTCTTTTCCACTGACTCCAATATGTTTTGGTGGCCGGGCTATGAGGTGAGATCTCCGCCCATGAGGGACGTTCTGTTCCCTGTTCCAGCGCTTTCCTGATGGGAGTGATATCAGGGTCAGCTATCTGAGCCTCCCTCAGCTGCTCAACGGTCCAACCGTGGAATAATTGCGCCTCTGTAGTCTCTGTGAGAAGAATCCTTTCTTCAGTTTGTGAATTTCCATCAGACCTTAAGTCCTCCACACCTGTGCTTCCCATTCCAGGGGATGGGGAGTCCACTACCCCCACTAAGCTCAACTCTATGGGATGAGCTTCAGTAGTTCCTGCTGTCACACTACCGCCCAGGTCACACTGCACAGCCTGATGTCTTGACTTTTCCATGTTCAACAACGGGTCTGGCACTTTGCAAGGGCAGAACTGACGACAAGGCCTTCTAGACAGAACATCGGCATTGCAGTGCTGCCGTCCTGGGCGATGGATCACCTTGAAGTTGTATTCACCAAGCTTCTCAAGCCATCTGGCTAACTGTCCCTCAGGCTCCTTCATCCGTATTAGCCAGCGGAGGCTACTATGATCCGTGCGGACGGTGAAAGATCTTCCCAGCAGGTACTGGCGGAAGTGTGATGTGAATTCCACCACGGCTAGCAACTCCCTCCGTGTGGTACAGTAGTTTTGTTCAGTCTGGGAGAGTCTTCTACTGCCATATGCCAGCACACGCTCCTCACCGTCCTGCATCTGAGAAAGGACAGCTCCGATTCCAGTGTCACAAGCATCTGTGTCTAGAATGAGGTCCCCGGTATCAAGGGGGTAGCCAAGGACAGGTGCAGTGGTAAGTAGTTGCTTTAGTTTATCAAATGCCTCCTGGCATTCCTGTGTCCAGTGGAAACGGGCATACTTTTTGGTCAGGGCATGTAGAGGTTGAGCGACAGCAGCAAAGTCTTTTACAAAACGTCTGTAGTATGACGCGAGGCCTACAAACTGGCGGACCTCACTGACGTCGGATGGTGTAGGCCACTCTCTGACTTTCTGGACTTTCTGTGAGTCAGTAGCGACCCCCTGCTCGGAGACGATGTGCCCGAGGTAGGCTACTTGTCGTTGGAACAGGCAACACTTTGCTGGTTTCAATTTCAACTTGGCTTGGCGCAGTCGGTCAAACACCTGGGATAGCCGCTGCAGCATTTCTGGTACATCTTTTCCCAGTGTAATGATGTCATCTAAGTATACTAAGCAGGTCTCCCATTGCATGCCAGCAAGGACGCGGTCCATTAGACGTTGAAACGTTGCTGGGGCGTTACATAGCCCAAACGGCATGACATTCCACTCAAAGAGCCCCTTCCTGCTGCAGAATGCTGAGGCCTTGCGTGCTCTGGGGGTTAGTTCCACCTGCCAATAGCCAGATGCAAGGTCCAGAGTGCTGAACCATTTGGCGCTGGATAAGGTGTCCAGAGTATCTTGAATACGAGGTAATGGGTACGCATCTTTAATGGTACAGTCATTCAAAGCCCTGTAGTCCACACAGAGACGATAAGTATCGTCCTTTTTGCGTACCATGACAATGGGCGCGGCCCAACTGCTGTGGCTGTTACGGGCGAGTCCAGTCTCGAGGCTCTGCTGTATCTGCTGGTCAGCATTCAGTTGTTTTTCCTGGGCCATGCGGCGGGGGTGTTGTTTCACTGGGACACCTGGCAGGGTTTGAATGTCATGTTGCACTAGGTTAGTACGGCCTAGGTCAGTGGGTCCTGTAGAGAAGATGTCGCCGTAGTCTTGCAGGAGCTTCGCTAGACTGCACTTTTCCCCGGTAGTTAGCTCAATGGAACTCTGGGCGTACAGAGTGGTGAGATGTTCTGGCACGGTGGGGAAGGCACGGTCGGACTGTTGGGATTCAGTGATGATGGTAGGGGGCTCCATTATCTCAACAGACTGGAGAAACCCTGCTACAGCTCCTTTCTTGATGGTAACATCAGTGGTTCCTGGGTTAAATACTCTGATTGGTATACTCTTACTGGGCTGGGCTCCTACTAAGACCCGGGCCACCAGCAATCGGTGCTTCTCAACAAAGCCTTTTGTAGGGCATAGCATCACCTCTCCTTTGTTTGTATTGCGCGGGGTGGTTCTGGTTCTGCTTTGTGGGTGCTGGTGCTGCACCATTATTTCCCTCAGCTTCATCAGAGTGGGCATAATCGCGCACCATAGCCATTCTGGTTCTCCGCTCAGCTACATTCCGTGCTCCAGTCTGCATGAGCTGTGCAACGCTGGTAGCTGCTCTCCTGGTAGTTTCATAACGACGAGCAATGTCGTAAGCTTGGGCTAATGTGCGAGGTCGGTCTTCTAGGAGCTTCTGAATAATGTTGGCGTCCCCCATAGCATTAGTGAACACCTCAACACTGATTGCATCCTGCTCCTTTTCAGAACGGTCAGCGTATGCAATAGACACTTTCTCATATATGTCGTCCCTCAAGATGTGTAGTGCCTCACCTGGCAGGCGGATTCGTTGCCTTAACTCGATGGCAACAGCCACTGCATACTCTGATGATGGGCCATAAGCAACCTCCACCTCCTCAACAATGTCTCTGTAGTCCCAGCGTGCTGACCTTGGGTTGCGGTGGACCACTGCTCCTGCTGCACCTATGAGACAGAACCTCAACTGGACAGCCATAGTGTTCTCTGACCAGCGATTAGCCTCAGCACAGCTCTCAAAGCGCTGCAAGAAGTCCTTCCATGGTGTGGTGCCATCATACTGACCCGGTTGTAGTGTAGGAATCCTCTCTCGCTGAACACTGTCGTCCTCGCTGTCTGAAGACAGGTTGTACTGCACACGCCGGGGCAGCCGGCCACTTGGATGGAAGCCTGCTCGCCTGCGATGGGACTGATCATAGCCATAAGTCACAGCTTCATTACCTCCATGGACCGGTGTACTCTGCCTGTGGTGTACAGCGCCCTCTGGCTGCACCTGACGGGAACACACACCCGGTGTCACAGGGGTGGAAAGCAGGGTTGCAGGTTCAATATGTGGGGAATAGACTGTCACATTGTTCATAGGTGTGCTCTCCATAAAGGCTGCTGGTTTAGCAGCAATGCAGGGGTTAATGTTATGGGTAGCTGCATCTCCTATGGTCATTGAATGCATTTGTCCATACAACATATTCATATGGGGAGGCTCAGTTCCATAATGACTTTGCTGCATTTCAATGCCACTGTCTCTCATACTTTGATCATTCATATGAGCAAAGGGGTTTGTGCTTGACAACGACAGATGAGCATGTGGGTAATTGTCACTGGCCATTATCAATGGCTTATTACGTGCAGTAAATGGGTTTGACATTGCACCAGTAGGGGGCAGCTGATCCTCTGTTATGAACGGGTTGAGGCTTTGTCCATGTTGGTACTTCATTTCACGTCTCAGGTTAGCGACATCAGACTGAGAGTACATGGTTGTAGTTGTGGGGGTTAACATGAATGGGTTAGAGTAGTTGATCACTTGCTCTTCATAGTTGGTCATTTCCCCGTCAACGTTACTTCCATGGGCCGTCATCTTCTCAACTCAGTTCATTGACTGACGAAATTGCCTCGTGCGTCTATTAGCATGAGCTAACTATACGTGTCCATAGTTTACAACTCATTGATGAAATCAGGATTTTTCATATCCCGGACTCGAGCCCCCAATGTTACCTTTTTCTGTGTTAACTCGAACCTTAGTAAGAGTACAGGAGAGTGTTATCTTCACTCTAGGGCCGAAGTGGTCATGTACAGTCACGTAATTATTAACGTACTGTCCGGACTCCGGGGTAATTCCCTCTTGATGTGTGGTGGTGACAATAAACCACTGGAAACCGTTATCTTCAGGACTGTGCATTTATTTCCATTATATTCTTCATATCATGCTGTTGACTAACGTTACATATCTCACAACAAGCTACCTGCTTCTGTTGTTCTTCCTGTGTACACACTGTCTCATCACATATTCGCTCCTTGCGTAGCTGACCTGTATGCGTGGGTGCCTCCCTCTTAAAGGAACAGACCATAATCTTATAACACTTGTCATGTGCTATCCATCTCAGAACCCCTGACTGCTTCTCTAATTTGTGTGTTTTTATTACTCTGTTCCATATGGTCAAGGTGCATTTGGTGATAGAATCTAACAGTCCCTCTTTTTCTTTGAACAGTTCCCTATCTCCCACCAGAGCTTGTACCTTGTATCCCTCCCCTTCTTTTTCAATGTCTTTCCATCTTGCCTCATATTTGTCGTTACACCAGCACGTCACTGCTCTCAGTTGCGCTGCATAATAATAATCTTGTAGGCTGGGTACTGCCATCCCTCCCTCTTCCTTTGGTAGTTGTAGTGTTTTATATCTGACCCGTGGTCTTCTCCCCGCCCATATGAACCTCGATATCAGTCTGTCCCACTCCCTGAATTGATTCTGTGGTATTTGTATCGGTAGTGATTGGAACAGGTACAGTAACCTTGCTAGTATGTTCATTTTAATGACCTCTATTCTTGAATTGAAGTCCAAGGGCATTACTGTCCATCTCTCCAAGTCTCTCTTGATGTTCTGATTTATCTGTGTATAGTTCGCCTCAAACAGTTTCCCCACCCCTCTCGTGATGTTCACCCCTAAGTATTTAATCTTGTCCATGTCCCATCTTATCCCGTACTGTTCCCTAATTTCCGTCGTTGGGGTATAGTTCCATGCTAAGGTCTGTGTCTTTGTCACGTTTAGTTTGTATCCTGAGTAGTGGCCATATTCCTTCAGTAGATCCATCAGTGCCGGGAAGCTCTTGTCTGGTTGCCTCATGTATACTATCACGTCATCCGCAAATAGGCCTAGTTTATATTCCGTTCCCTTTATCCTTACTCCCTTAATGTCCTCGGTCTGTCTGATCAGTTGTGCCAGTGGTTCTATGAAAACGGCGAAGAGCGTTGGTGAGAGACAACATCCCTGTCTGGTAGCCCTCTCTAATCTGATTCTATCCGTCAGGCTGCCATTCACCTTAACCCTCGCTGTCGGTTCTGTTCCGTTAGGGGCTCTGCTTGGCATCACACTGCACTCCCTCGCGTACGTGCACGCGCACTGAATAAATTCCACAAATGTACCTTTAATACCAGTATTAGTCTGACCACACCCCTCATCAGCTTACCTTCATAAGCAGGTGTGTGGTCACCTGCTCTCCTCCTTCTCGCTTTCACCACAAGGAAGTGCCTCGGTAGTACCCCACTTGACGTGTTGTTAGTTGAAAAGAGTTGTGACAGGTTTTACATTGTGCTTAATTTTTTCTTCTCTCACATCTGTTGTACAAGAAAAAGTTGGGTCATAATGTATTCCGCGGAGAGTAGACCCGCTAGACCTACTCTTCACCAGCGGTTCTCCATTCCCGCCTCCGTTGTGCGCCTCGGTGCTGGGCTGTTGCCACTCTCGTGGTTGCCGACCCAGCCCGGGAGACTGCCGGTGGATAGTTTGCCTCACCGAAGAGCCGAGGGTTCGGTGCCGTCGCTCCGGCGATGGCCTGATCTCGACTCTGGTTCCTCTGGTTCTGGGGAATCGGCCGTTGGTGAACGGGGGGTTGTCTTGGAGCCGGAGGATTTGCGACGCAAACTTTTCGCGTCTGCTCGCTCACGTCGCAAGATGGTGGCGTGCAGGCGCGAACGGCCTGGGTTTGGGGAACTGCTGGAGACCAGCGAAGATGCGTCCGGCTCGGGATTTCCAATGGAGACTGAGGACTTCATGGACGAGGCGGACGGGTTTTTGTATGAGGGCCCCGTGGAGGAGAGTATTCCTCCTCAGGAGACCCCGGAGGGAGGGGAAATGGCTCCATGGGGCGCCCTGTTTGAGGATGTCGAGGAACCACCTTGGCCTCATCAGCGGGATGCCCTACTGTCGGCCACATCAGACTGTGGCTCCTTGACCAGTCGCAGCCTGCTGTATGTGAGGGATGCGGGGTCGGTGGAGGAAGGTTCGCAGGGGGAACTGCGGGCCTTGTTTCCCGAGCTCATGGCGGTAGCCGCCGCCGCAAACGGCGTGCCGCTGCCGCTGCCATTGCCTGCACCTGTCCCTGATGACCTCATAGGCCATCCCTGGCAGCGTCCCCCAGTGAGAGGGGTGGACGTTGTCTACCCATTTTTCCCATCGATGGGGGCCTATGTTCGTCGGGGTCAGGCGGTGACCAACATCATGGGACTGACTCCTACCTACGTACCAGTTACGCGGGTGGCAGGGTTGGTCAAAGGTATGGGGGAGGGCGTGCCTCGGCTTGACAGTACGATGGCCGCGCTCCTCTGTCCGGATATGGTGTGGGAACCACTATGCAAGCCGGTCCTCCAGGGGAAATCGGCTAGGCGATTGGCTTATTGGGGTGACCAGTCATTTATCGCTGGTACACAATCGCTAGCTGCGGCGTCTAACATCGCCCACCTGGCTAGATTTGTATCGGGGATAATGACGGGCGGCACGGATCTGAACGAGGTGAAATGCAATCAGATCACCCAGGCTGCGGGAGCTGTCCTGCACCTTTCCCAGGTGCTGGCCATAGCCATGGGGAAAGTGCGCGCCCTGGCCACCCTGGGCCAGCATCACCTTTGGCTGGAGCAGGCCCGTGTGCCAGAGAAGAAGAGAGCTCCTCTTCTGACGGCCGCCCTCTCCGACGCTGGCCTATTCGGGAAGGCCCTGCGGTTGATGTCCTCAACATGCAGAGAGATGGCAGAGGAGAGGTCCATTCTCCAACCCCATTTTCCGCCTCCCGTCTTTGCCGGTGGAGTCAGAAGGCTTCCGCGATGTCGAGCTGTCTCCGTCGCCGCTACCACTGCCTCCGCCGCCGCTGCTGGCCCTGCCAAGAGGGCCAGGGGACGACATGGCGCTTCGGCCACCGCCGGCCCATCCCAGACCGGAGGAGACGGTAGGGAACGTCGTGTCCAGCAGACTGTAACCTACCGTCCCTCCGGGGCTCCTCGGGGTGGCAAGACTCGAGCGGCGCGAGGTGGCAGACGCCGTTAACAGTGACTTTTTCCCCTCTGTGTCCCCTCTCCTCTACACCCTCCCCGGCCCCTCTATGATTTTGTGCCTTGACACGATTTAGTTAGTTAAATAAAAAAGTTCCCCGATGGAGGGGGACTGTGTTTTGGCCGAACAAACTGTGTGTTTCTTCAAACAAATCATATGGTGGGGTTGTGTATATATGAATCTGCCCTTTTACGTTGTGGGATGAGTTGTGTTGTGTTACGAGGTTAAGCAAGGTCTGCAACGTACACTCGGTAATAGGTTCTATTTAGCTTGATGCTCCACATGCAGTTAGAACTGGTGTTATTCCATTGCTTGAACTAAGTATATGTGTTTCACAATGCTGTGTTGTTTAGTTGCAGTAATACTCGTACACACACATTTCACGGCCTAGCCGTTTACTCTCGATCAGCGTTTTTTCCTATGTACGACATAGGCAACGGGTATAGGATTCACGCACAGGCGACTTGTGTTTTTGTTGTAAAACCTTTACACATTTTGTGGGTAGCGGACATTGTATTAGCTTCGCTATGCTTTGCTTTCTACCGGAGGTTTTTCAAGATGGCTACGGTTGTTTTTCTGTGTGTAGGGATAAAGGGTGTGTTTTCGGGAGGGGGTGTCGAATAAACCCCTCCTTTCCCACTTGATTGGTTTAGGGGATTTTTTGATCTCTTCTGCTGAGCCAGTCAGGGCCAAGCCAGTGCTTGGCAGGGGGGGGGGGGGGGGGGGGGGGGGGGGAGGGGTATTCTACCGACTCCTATTACATGACAGGATCCGGTAGGTTTCCCTGCCCGTTGTAGCGGTGTTGCTATGGCGACGCCTTCCATGAGCTGGTGTCTTAAAGATGTCGAGGTTAGGGCGTAGGGCTCACAGTTCTGCTGCGCCCGGTTTTTGTGTCAACTTGAGTCAATTGGTCACGTGACTCACAGTTTACATATCTTTTTCTTGGCTATGGTCTCATGTGGGAAGGTGTTTCTGGGAGGGTCTGGTCTTACACTCTGATTAAAAAGAGTGACTGGATTGAAATCATGTGAAAAACATGTTTTTTACTCCCAGCTGTGCAGTTGGATCATACGGGTGATGCTTTTTCTTTATTTTTATAAAGAGTTGAATGTGTCTATGATGGATTGGAAATGAGGGTCCCTGATGGAAACAAGACTAACGTCTTTCTCAGGTCTGCCTCCTCTTAACCTATTGTGTGTATTGCCGTACTGGGTTGTACCTTTTCTGCAGTCTGTTGGGTAAACTTGTTCATTCATTCATTCATGGAGTTGATTGCATCTCGCCCCTCTTGTCGTTCCCCTGGGCGTCTTGGGGATTCAATATGGTGGTCTAAACGGCCTATTGTTGATGTGGGTATGTCAAAACGCACACATAGTGCTAGCTCAGGATGTGCTTTTGGGGCATTGGCTGACTGGCGCGCCTTGATTGCTTGGGGTTGAAACAGCGTTTTTATAAAGCAATTGGGATGGGGGTTTTTTCCTCTTCCGACACCCTGTGTGGTTGTCGATGGGTTCCCGTTCATGTCAGGGGATGATGACGGAATGGGTCTGGACATATGGGGAAGGGTCTCACACCCTAGGTGTGGGCCACCGGGCGCGGTTCATACCGACACGTCTGGGTGGCGCCTTCTTTTTATGTTGGGATCAACACGCATATCTGCCCCTTCTCCTGGGGTTGGCAGGTCGGCGTGATTAGGGCACGGGACTGGTTCTGGTCGCGCTGGTCCAGATCAGTTGCACCCGTTGTCCGCTGGGGATGCAGATCTGCTGTTCTGGTACCCTGAGGGACTTGGGGTTTTTTCAGGGGGAAAAATGCTAGGTCGGTCCGGGTGTCACAGGGTTGAGCGTTATGGAACCCTTGTTAGGTGCGTTGTATTCTGCACTGTCGTAATGGCTTACGGCCGTGCCGACCTGTACGCGCCCGATCTCGTCGGATCTCGGCCGCTGTGCGGGTTGGTCTTGGTTGGTACTTGGTTGGGTGACCTCCTGGGAATACCGAGTGCGGGGTGCTGGGGCTGGTCTTCCATTTTTACGCTCTTCTCTTGCGCTTGGCGCAGAGGGGCCTGTTGGGGTGGTTTTAATCTCCTCGGGGGACCCTGTGCCCCCCGTATCACCGAGCCCGGTCCGGGGTAATGTTCGTTGACCCGTAGGCCCGGGATAGCCCTGTTGGAAACCAGAACGCGGGCTGCGGCGGTGCCGCAGGTGTGTTTTTGGGGTTTCTTTCCTGAGGGGTTATGGGACCAACCATTGCATAGGGTAATGCCTAGGTGGTTGGTTCTCTGGTGTGTTGCTGCAGTGTCAACTCCCGGTTCTCCGGTTGAGGGTGCCCCTGCACGTTCATGACGTCTGCCGATCGTATGGGCCTTTTCTGTGGGCAGCTGTCAGGATGGCCGAGTGGTCTGAGGAGCCAGACTCAAGGTGAAACTTCCATAGCGATGGGGCTTCTGGTCTCTGAATAGAGGCATGGGTTTGAATCCCACTTCTGACATGCTGTTTAAAGGCTTGGTTATGCGACAACGCCAGCATACGCCCCTTCCGCCGGGGCGGCTGTGTTCAGCTGTCCTTCTGGCGCCTGCCTCGTCCGCAGTCTCCAGGCTTGGGTTGACAGCCTGTTGCCTGGTCTTTTTTCCCAGTGCACTGCCTGCTTCCGTTGGTTAACTCTTGTGTGTTACGACCATGCTGTCTGCCTGTTGCAGGGCCCGTGTTCCAGGCGGTGTACTGTTGGGGAGGACAGGGCCCGCTCGGCTGAGGGGCCTTTGTCCGAATACGCTGGCGATGTGGGGGGCGGGGTCACTAGGTGCCCACCTGGTGGGGTCTTGATGCTGGCATCATGGACTTCTCCGGGCCCCCATTCCAGGGAGTCCAGTCCTTTTGGTGGGTCTGGGTCTTCCTTCGCGCTCCGCTGCTACGGCCTTGCCACAGGGTTGGGTTTGCCCTTGATCCCGTGATTCTGGGGGCAGTAACGAGGTTGTTTCCTACGTTCGTTCCCGGGTGGCATGCGGGTTGTGCGTGGGTGTAGTCGTGGGGTCAAGCCACGGTCTGCTCACCCTGTGCGTTGAGTTGCTTGAGTGCCTCTTCGCGCGGTCGGGTCCGTCGCCCTCTCGGTAGACCTCTAATAGGGAGGGTGCCCTCCATTAGGGGGGGTCGGGGGGCTCGGCCCTCCCTGTTCTGTTGGTTGTGGGGGGCCTTCAGCGGGGTGTATTTGTCAGCCAGCGGCTCCGCTTGGCCTCCCTTTGTGCAGTGTGATGCCAAGCAGAGCCCCTAACGGAACAGAACGTTAGGTTATGGCTATAACCAAGTTCTGTTAGTTAGGGGTGACGCTTGGCATCAGACGGCCGCTGCAGCCCTTGACCTCACCTTGTGGTGAAAGCTTGGGAAGGAGGAGAGCAGGTGACCACACACCTGCTTATGAAGGTAAGCTGATGAGGGGTGTGGTCAGACTAATACTGGTATTAAAGGTACATTTGTGGAATTTATTCAGTGCGCGTGCACGTACGCGAGGGAGTGCAGTGTGATGCCAAGCGTCACCCCTAACTAACAGAACTTGGTTATAGCCATAACCTAACGTTCTTGATATAGCGCCTTGATCATCTTCATCGCCCTCCCGTTCAGTCCGAACCTCATCAATGTTTTATATAAAAATGTCCAGCTCACACTGTCGAATGCTTTTTCTGCATCTAGGCTAATCAGTACCGCGCTACCACCTTGTTTTTGTATCTCCTCTACTATGTGTAATGTCTTTTTCACGTTGTCCTGTGTCTGTCTCCCTTTAATAAATCCAGTTTGATCTTCATCTATAATGTCTGGCATAAACGTCTCAAATCTCTTTGATATTATCTATGTATACATCTTGTAATCCACGTTGAGTATGGACACAGGTCTGAAACTACTACATAATTCTCTATCCTTCCCTTCCTTCGGTATCGTGGTGATTATGGCTTCCTTCCACGAGGGGGGCGAGAAAATGCATTTCAAGCACTGTTATCTGATGATGAACATGAGGTGTCACTGGTATAAACTGAAGGTTAATCAATTCAATGCATGTATGGATGAACAGATTAAAACCTGATTAATAGTGTAACTGCAAGCCTCCCTCCAAGCCTCTCTTTGGGAACCATGTATAATATTTATATAGTACATAATACATAAGCACATACAGTAGGCCTACAGATATCCTCATAATATAATTTGTATCAATTAGATATACTATTTGGGCTTGTTTTTATCCTTATTCTGAAAGAGTTGAACAAATTATTTTCGCTAGCAAGATCTCATTTGATTATTCATTCCATTAAGCCTAGTGCCAGCAGGCACATTTAAAGAAATATAATCAGATTTATTGGGGTAATGAGGGACTTAAAATGAACCTATAGATATGAATTTAACTTGTCGGCGAGGCTATTGAGCCGTACTGTATTGTACCCATTCTGTAATCTGTTAATAAAGTTTTAAATCAATCAATGCCATTAGAAAATCAGGATTTCTGCGATCGACACCTGCTGTCTTTTCAGCTGAGGCGGCCGCGCGCAATTATCCTGAGTCTCAAGTCTGGTTCAAATGAACGAGACTGAATCCACCTTCGAGGAACAGGAAAAGCGCGGATTCAAACATCAGGTTAATTGAATCTGGATAATGGGACTTTTGATCGACTTAGTTGAACCAGATACGGATATGCTAAACACACTAGCAACATATAGTAAATGTATGAATATGATAAACACACTAGAAACATATACAGTAGTACATGTAAAAAGATTATCTCCACAATAGAAACATATAGTAATTGTAAAAAGATCATCTCCACACTTGAAACATATACAGCAGTACATGTAAAGAGATTATCTCCACAATAGAAACATATAGTAATTGTAAAAGAGATTAACCCATAATGGAAAGCATATGTAAAGAGATAACCCTTAAAAGAAACATATGCAATGAGGTTAACCCTTTAAACACAACCCAGACCGGGGAAAGACAACATGAACAGAGGCAGCATAGCATTAAAAGTATTAATCATAGTATTCAAACCTAGGCCTAAATGCCTGAGAAGGTTCTGTATCTGGAGTTGCTGCGTTTGGCCACCAGAGGGTGGCAGAAAACCACTGTTCACATTGTCCAGGAAGGAACCCCGGCTGGGACCATGACAGTACCCCCCCCCCCTCCAAAGGGTCGGCTTCCAGATGACCGGTAAGACCGTCCGGGAACGGGCGAGGCGGGGGGCCGAGACCCCGGAAAAAAGGAGGAGCCGGGACCAGACGAGGAGCCTGGGACCAGACGAGGAGCTGGGACCAGTCGAGGAGCCGGGACCAGACGAGGAGCCGGGACCAGTCGAGGAGGCCGGGCTGGGCGTAGAAGCCGGACCGGGCGTAGCGGCTGGGTCAGGCGTGGGAGCCGGACCGGGCGTGGAAGCCGGACCGGGCGTAGCATCTGGGGCTAAACTAACAGGGGCTAGGCTGGCAGTAGAGGCTGGGTTAGCTGAAGAAGCCCTGCTGTTGAATGCTGGTATTACACTCATTGAGGGACACGAAGAAGTCAAGTCCGATGGGATTTGGGAATCTCAAATACAAATCGGGATTGGAATAAAAAATGCATTTATATTAAACAATACTGTACAGCACTTCTTGGGGTCTGTAGGGTAAGCACTTATTCCCTCCCCCCTGAACATTTATGGAGATGTATGGGCCTTTTAAGTCAGTGATAAAAGTGTCTTTCAAGGATAAGTGAGCTCCTGCACTGATTATTATAGTTCAATATTCAATATTTGATCACCAAAACCCCCCAAAAAGCATAAAAAGGGGGCCCCCCGCCCGAAAAGGGCCCTTAAAAATCGTGCTTGCGCGCTGTGCACGCTCGGTTAATATATACACACAAGTGTAGTGCCCTTTTAAGCCTTTGAGCACCTGCCCCTCTAAAGTCCTGTGCACGTCCCTGGCCAGTACTAAAGGCCGGAACCACACTGAGTTTCCTAACAGAGGAAACCATAGGTTTAGCTGTAGGGCCTGTAGGACTAGCAGTGGCTGTCCTAGCAGAGCATGCTAAGAAAGTAGCTGACAAAGCTATATTGGCTACAGGGGCTACAGGATCTGTGCTAGAAGGGAGAGCTAAGGTGCTAGCTGCAGATGCTATACTAGAAGGAAGGACTATGCTAGTCTTCTTAGGTTTGCCAGCCTTCTGAGACTTGCTAGCAGTGCGTGCTATGCTAGCAGGCGGGGCTCTAGCAGACTGGGCTGGACTAGCTGCGAAAGCCTGGCTAGCTGCAGGGGCTAAACTAGCAGACAAGGCTAGACTAGCTGTGAAAGCCTGGCTAGCTGCAGGGGCTAAACTAGCAGACATGGCTGGACTAGCTGTGAAAGCCTGGCTAGCTGCATGGGCTAAACTAGCAGACAGGGCTGGACTAGCTGTGAAAGCCTGGTTAGCTGCAGGGGCTTTGCTAGCCTCTCTAGACTTGCTAGCTGTAGCAGAAGGAGCTAAGCTAGTGATAAAGACCGAGCCCACAGTGAGTCTCCTAACAGAAGAAACCATTGACTGTGGCTGTGGGGGCAGAGGTTCTGCTAGCTGCGCTAGCTACGGTAGCTAGGCTAGCGGCTATGCTAGTAGCCTGGGCTGTGTTAGCAGTGAGGGGGCTAGCTGTACTAGCTACGGAAGCTAGGCTAGCAGCTGTGCTAACAGTCTGGGCTGTATTAGCAGAGAGGGGGCTAGCTGTACTAGCTACGGAAGCTAGGCTAGCGGCTGTGCTAACAGCCTGGGCTGTATTAACAGTGAGGGGACTAGCTGTACTAGCTACGGAAGCTAGGCTAGCGGCTGTGCTAACAGTCTGGGCTGTATTAGCAGATAGGGGCCTAGCTGTACTAGCTACGGAAGCTAGGCTAGCGGCTGTGCTAACAGTCTGGGCTGTATTAGCAGAGAGGGGGCTAGCTGTACTAGCTACGGAAGCTAGGCTAGCGGCTGTGCTAACAGCCTGGGCTGTATTAAGAGTGAGGGGGCTAGCTGTACTAGCTACCAATATAGATCAGCTCTCTCTTTCCTGTGTTAACATTTGGCACATTCTGTGTGTTTTAAAGTGAAAGTTGTGATTCTTAAGCCTGGTTTATATACTCTAGCGCAGTGTTTCTCAACTGGTGGGCCATTTTGAGTGGGTCGCGGATGTGTGTGTATTTTTTTTATTTTTTTTAAAAAAAATGTATTTTCTTTTATATATTTTTTTGCACTACCTATCTTTGTGAAAGTGGCTTCTCAGCTCTGGTCCAGCTGAAGACAAATACAGATTGGACATTGAGCACAACCTCAGAGTTGCTTTGTCTACCATCACCCCAGACTTTGAGACTCTTGTCAGGAGCAAACAACATCCCCAGTCAGTTATCCCATTAGTTTCCTGGGATGTTAAGCTAAGAAGGATATGTTATTTATTATTATTATTCTTTTATTTCATCGTGTTTTTAGCCCTAGTTGCACTTTTGTTGCAACCCCATTTATCCCATTAGTTCCCCCAAACTTACTGTAGGTATGTTATGTTAAGCTAAGAAGTCTGCTAAGAAGCATAATTATTTATTATTATTTTATTTCATTGGGTGTTTAGCCCTAGTTGCCCCATTTGTTGCAACCCCAGTTATCCCATTAGTTCCCCCAAACTTAGGTCTGTTATGTTAAGCTATGAAATCTGCTAAGAAGCATATTATTTATTATTATTTTATTTCATTGTGTTTTTAGCCCTAGTTGCACTTTTGTTGCAACCCCAGTTATCCCATTAGTTCCCCCAAACCTAGGTCTGTTATGTTAATCTAATAAATCTGCTAAGAAACATATATATAATTTATTATTATTTTATTTCATTGGGTTTTTAGCCCTAGTTGCACTTTTTTGTGTTTATCAGAGCATGAAAGATTGTGTATTACTGCAATTTTTTTTTATAAATCATAGTGGTTACAAAATTTGGGTCACGACTTAATGACTAAGGAAAATGTTGGGTCCCGAGGCTAGACCAGTTGAGAACCACTGCTCTAGCGCATCTGCGTGTGTGTTCTGTGCGTCCCCGCGAGCTAGTCATCAGCGACCGATTCCGCAAAGCATGTAATGACATGGTTGACCAGAAATCCTGCCGTCATGCTCTGAAGCCCAAACCAAACAAAGTAAGAGATCCACCAAGTTGAAGTGACTAATTGATGTTGATATACTATATTGTCCTGCTGTTTTTAAATATAGGTGTATGCAGAGTTCCAGCTGATTACCAACCAGAACCTGCCCAACACATTGTACGCTGAGCTTGACCGCCATTTTCCTCGACTGATGGCGTTATTCAGACAGAAGGCGTCCAAAACTGGGAACACAGCAGATGCTTTAGCTCACATTTGAAAAATCCACGATGAACAGGTGAATAGATTATTATACATGTCATAGGTCGAACCTCTGTAACATTGAACAGGTTCAATGATTCAAATGAGCTTTTGAATTTTACAATTAGTCCACCATTGTGTTTGCCATTTTTCTGATTGCATTAAAGATGTGAACATGTTATTTGTGGACATATCTGATTGGACTGTTTAAAATCCGCTTTGTTCAGTAAACATTTCAGTATAATACAATTATTTTTTTCTTCTTAATCTTACATAGGAAATCCATGACGTCCACACCTGCCTGTGTATCTGGATCTTTCTAAACCTGCACAGTGAGTCTGAGTGAAAATAAATTACAGTACAACTGTATATTAAGTGAACAGTTAATCAAAATGCTGTTAGGACTTAACCTTGTTTAGTCTATCCATACTGTTGATTTGGAGAAGTATGGCCTGTTTTCTTTCACCTTGTTACAAATGAATTGGCTTGGTGTTCTGTTCAAAGCGATCAGAAGTTTAGTAAAAAAAATTCTCTGTGTTCTTGAGCTTAGTATCAGTCTTAGTATTCTGTTTTTCACTTATTATAGTGAGACCCAGGTCTCCCTTGTGAAAGAGATATTTGATCTCGACGGGACTAACCTGGTTAAATAAAAATAACCTTCTCACCAAAAAGAAAATTCGAACTAAAATATGAACAACTTACAAACACAACTCCATATACTTAGCTTTGTGCTGCACTTTGTAGAAACCATGGATTTATTTGTGATTATTATGTCTCTTTCATTCCTTCAGGACACGCCTGATGAGCCAGAGCTTCAGGGTGTTGCAGTGGCCCTCCTTACTGTCATCAGTGACCATGACACAAGTGCAGTTCACTACCAGCCTGTGACAATCTCTGTTGTCATTGAAAGTCATATCATGATCAGCCTCCCCAGATTTGGTGATTCCTTCCTGTAATGTTTGGACTAATCTATGCACTACTCCTCAGCTACCCCAAAGCACTTACCAACACCTCAAACGTGTGTCTATAGAAACACATCTGAAATGTCTTGTCTTGTCAAAATAATACCTTCAAAAGTTGCTGTACTACTTTGCAGATGTTCAGCCAATAGGTCCAAACTACTCAATGTACCTTTATTTTTATTTTTAAATGTAATATGTTTACATTTGAGAGTTTTACAGTTAGAATGTTCTTAACCGTCTATAGCATTATTGTAATTTCACCCAAGTAAGTTTTAGAGTTGAAAGAGTTGATCAGAATCTCAAAGGCAACATCCAAGTCCCAAAACATTTGTTTCTCGAGGAACAATAGGAGGCAATGGGCATAAATACCACTCTGCTCTGACTGCTTCCATTGCTTGTAGGCAGTGGTAGAGTTAGTGTACTGTATAGTGTTCTCAGTACCGAGTACTGTATAGTGTTCTCAGTACCGAGTACTGTATAGTGTTCTCAGTACAGAGTACTGTATAGTGTTCTCAGTACAGAGTACTGTATAGTGTTCTCAGTACAGAGTACTGTATAGTGTTCTCAGTACAGAGTACTGTATAGTGTTCTCAGTACAGAGTACTGTATAGTGTTCTCAGTACAGAGTACTGTATAGTGTTCTCAGTACAGAGTACTGTATAGTGTTCTCAGTACAGAGTACTGTATAGTGTTCTCAGTACAGAGTACTGTATAGTGTTCTCAGTACAGAGTACTGTAGTGTTCTCAGTACAGAGTACTGTATAGTGTTCTCAGTACAGAGTACTGTATAGTGTTCTCAGTACAGAGTACTGTAGTGTTCTATAGTTATCATTCTGCAAACATAGCCTGCTCTAAATGACAGATGGTGCCTCTGACATTCTGACAAACTCTTTCAATGAAAACACCATCTTGTTCCAGAGTATGAACATCATGGAGCAAGTACAGCTGCATTTCCATACTTATGTAGGTCACTATTAACAGTATTGCCAGCTGTATAGCGTGTAATGTGGATTGGTATTTTGGTGCCACATTGGCAGGACCCAATATACAGCAAAAAGTTTGTGAATTTTACATGTGCCAAGCGGATTGACAATTTTCAGATAATCTATATAAATTTAATTCTATATAAACCAGAAACTGTTCACATTTGGGAGGCTAGAATAAGATCATTTTGACTTTTTATTCTTAATGTCTGAAAACAATTATTCCTAAATGTTTTACTGAATGATGTATCAATGTATTTCCAGCAAATATTGAAATACGGTTAAATAAAATATGTGCAGTGTCACATGACCAGAGCTGTTTACATCCTCCCCGCCCTCTCCTTCCCACCATGTCTCTCTCTCTCCCTATCTCTTCCCAGCTATGACTTCCCAAGCAAATGGAATGCAACACATTAGCATGTGTACTGTACATAGATACACTGTTATCCCAACGGTCACAATAGTTGCCGTCAACATGTTTGCTCATTCTATGACCACACTATACAAGTTTGAGTAATTCAGCCAGAATGTAAACAGCTCTGGTCATGTGACACTGCACATATTGAGACCCTTTATTTATTTAACCTTTATTTTACCAGGTAGTCACTTGAGATCAAAGATCTCTTTTTCGAGCAAGACCTGGCCAAAATGGCAGCAAAACAAAACAAACATACAAATACACAAAACACAGACAGAGACATAAAAGGCAAAGTGTGGCAAGGGGCTACATTTGAGCTGCAGCAAAGTAGATTGAATGGGATTGGGGGAGATTGGAGGGTATAGGGTAAAAAGGTAGAAAGAGGATGGAAGGTGAGGCTTTGCAGGAGGTTGCTGGGGAGAGAATATAACACTACATTATGCAGTGAAGCAGCGACATTCTCCCATCTCATTCTTTAAAATGCCCTTAATTTGAACTTTAAAATCAGATATGGTAGTGAGGGCCATTATTATTTCAATATTTGCTGGAAATACATTGATACATCATTCAGTAACATTTTCAGAGCCTTATAACAAACATTATTACACTATTGTGACCAGTGGGATTAAATGTGTAATATACATTACATTTTATGTATGTTATAACATGCATGTATTCTTTATTTTCTATATATTTCTATATATATTGTCATAATCACAGCACGGGCCTACTTCACTCCCCCTCCTTTTCCCCTCACGTCCTCCACACGCTCCTCTTCATCCCCCTCTCCATCCACTGCGCACTCCTCCTCATCCTCTCTTTCTCCCGTCACCCCTTCCTTCACCCTCATACGCCCAGCTGTATTCCATCCCCCTAATTCACACGCGGCCAAGCACCCCACTCTCCACAGCTGCACTCAATCCTTCCCTGATGGGGGGACTATTTCTACACCTCGACGCTGACCAGAAGCTGCCCAGATACGACGTCTCTGCCGAAAGCTCTGCTGCTAGATACCCACCGTGTATTTGCTTGCTCTAACCCGTTTCTCTCCTGTGCCCCAAAGGACCGCTGTCCCTGCCTGGACGTCACCTGTTCCCGAAGAGGAACACTTGTTCTCCCGCTGCAACCCAGCAGCTCCCAAGACAAGCACCAGGACCGCTTGCTCGCTCACTGCCGCCGCGGCAGTAGGGCGGGCTATACTTTTTTTTTTTTGGAAAATCACACTCAGAGAAAGTAATGAATGGACCTTGCTAGTGTAAGGTATGGCATAGGTCTAAGGCCAACTGCAGCTATAGCAACTGCAGCTCTGATTGATGCAGGACTCATCTTAGAAGATGACACAAGTAAAGTGATTGATAAGAACAAGGTTAAGAGAGCAGAAGAAAAGTTGATGCAAGAGCTGGGGGAAGAGTTTGAGGAGAAGTGCAGGGAGGAGGGGGGGATCTCCTGTATCCTCTTTGATGGGCGGATTGACATGACCAATGTGATGATGGAAGCTGAGGGCAGTGACCAATCTTTTCCTGCAAAGATCAAGGAAGAACACTATAGTGTTGCTAGTGAGCCTGGCAGCAACTATCTGTTCCACTTTACACCAGAGAAAGCAACTAAAGAGGAGTCCCATGCAGAGAAGATTGCTAAGGTCCTGTTTGCCTGGCTGAAAGAGAGAGGTTCTGATAAGACCTTGTGGGCCATTGGAGGAGACTCGACCAATGTCAACACTGGAGTGAAGGCAGGTGTAATGCGGAAGCTGGAGCTGCACCTGGGGAGAAAGCTGGTCTGGTTGGTGTGCAACCTGCACACTGGTGAACTTCCACTGCGCCGTCTCATTGTTGAAGTTGATGGGGCTACTCTGTCAGACAACAAATTGTCTGGGCCAATAGGACAGCTCCTTGATTCTGTTACAGACTTGGAGATCAATCCTAACTTCACCAGGATCTTTCTTGGCCCTCCGCTGATCAAGCTGCCTGAGAAGATCATTCAAGATCTCTCAACTGATCAACACTATGGCTATAAGCTGGTCTGTGCAATCAGGGATGGAGTGCTTTCTGCAAGGCTGGCTCTGCTGGAGATTGGACCGGTAAACCACAGCCGCTGGCTCACCACAGCAAACAGACTCCTCAGACTCTGGGTGTCAAAGCATCAACTTAAAAGAAAGAACCTGAATAATCTACAATGCATTGTGGAATTCATCATTGGAGTGTATTATCCATGTTGGTTCAACATGAAGGTCAAGCACTCCTGGATCGAAGGGCCTAGGCACATCCTGTTTCAGCTGGACTGCCTCAAGTCTCAGAGGAAGGAGGTGCTGGATGTTGTGATGCCAACTGTGAGAAGATCTGCTTGGTATGCCCACAGTGAAGCCATCCTCCAAACACTGCTGTGCTCTGAGGATCAAAAAGAGAGAATTGAGGGGGTGGAGAGAATCCTGGCCATCAGGGGAGAGGGGGATCCAGACACTCAGTTGGGAGACTCCTGTGTCAGGATCAGAAGAACACCTCACATCAATAGTGACGCTTCCAGCATTGGTGGCTTAATCAGCTGTTCAGAAGATGTGTCAGAGCCACCTCTCACCTGCTCCCTAAGCACCTCCGAGGTGAAGAACTTCATCAACACCCCCATGGGTTGTTAAAATGGTGACTGAGGCCTCTGCTAAGTACTTTTCACAAGAAAAAAGGGATGGAGGGATCAGGGCTCAGGAGACCAGCAGGAGGCTGATGTCCAAGAATGAATCCAAGCAGGACTTGTGCAACCTGATCAAATTTAAGAAGATAGATGATTGATGGAGCCCCATGGATTTTCTCAATAGGCTACATTGAGACGTTTGTTAAAATGGTTACAGAGGTTTCTGCTGAGTAGTTCTGGAAAGAGCTCACCTATTTATGGCTGACGTTGACTTTAAGTTTGTGTTTGTAGGTTGGTGGCTAAAGCAGTACAGTAGGAGATCTTGCCATCCAAGAATGAGTCCAATCAAGATATTGGAACCTGGCAAAGTTCAAGAAGTCAGGAAATCGAGATTTAGCACTTAGGTGTTTGTGTGCATTACAAATACAATTTATTATTGTTAGTATTATTATTATTGATCTTTGGAGTTGGATCCAGTTATATACAGTTCACTTGTTAATAAATTTGATGGCTTTATAAATGATTTCCCATATATTTTTTATCTTTGCAATTTTGTAATACAATACCAATGGGTTCAAATGGTAAAATCAGCCATTTTGAAATCCAAGATTATGCAGGTTATATTTATCCTATCCCAAAAATGACCTCATATTTGAATTCCCCATTAAGAAACACATCATTTAGACATATTGCATGTTAGGAATTCCTTCAGATTCATGTTATCATCCATGTATGGCCAAGGGGTGAAAAATGGTAAAATCGGCCATTTTGAAATCCAAAATGATGTAGGTTAGAGTTATCCTATCCCAAAAATGAACTCATATTTGAATTCCCCATTAAGAAACACATCATTTAGACACCTTACATGTTAGGATTTCCTTCAGATTCATGTTGGCATCCATGTATGGCCAAGGGGTGAAAAATGGTCAAATCGGCCATTTTGAAATCCAAAACAATGTAGGTAGGAGTTATCCGATTAGAAAAATAATCCCATATTTGAATTCCCCACAAAAAAACACGTATTTTAGACACCCCACTCGATTGATTTTCCAAAAAAAAAAAGTATGGCCCACCCTACCGCGGCAGCCACAGGACAGAACATAACCCTGTTCTATTTCCCCCCAATTCCTGTGTTGCTCAATTGACATTAAACACCCTTGAAAACGCTCCTATCTCTTCTCGTGTATTCAGCAATTGGGCTGTGCTCCAGACCCCAGTTCTCACATATATTCTATATATATTTTGTCTATATCTATTTACTTTTAACATTGCCATAATGTTGGAGAGGGCAACACAATGTAGAAATAAATAAGAGTTTTAAGTTGATATAATGTGCTTGTGTAGTTCTTTTTCTGTTAACTTATTCACATGGATTTTAAAACTGAACCTTAAGTCATAGTAACTGCAAATATTTGAGTTGATTAACTTAAAAGAAATGAGGCATTAGAATGACTCAATATCTTTGAGTTCTGTTAACTTATTCACATGGATTTAAAGTTGAACCTTAAGTCACAGTAACTGAACATATTTGAGTTGCCTCCACTTGAGAACCTTAAGTCACAGTAACTGAACATATTTGAATTGCCTCCACTTGAGAACCTTAAGTCACAGTAACTGAACATATTTGAATTGCCTTAACTGAGAACTGTAAGTAGGGTGACCAAATCCATATGATCCAAATGCAGGACAGTGTGTCGATTTTGCAGGACATTTGTTGAAATTGCGGGACAGTAATGTATATGTATACAATAATCATGTTTACATAATGTATTTATTTTGATCAAAGTATAAGCATTTAATGTATTAAAAATAGCTTATTATACTCATAATCACTGTATAGAAGAATACCACAATCCAACATGCTGTTAAATTACCTACCGACTCCTAGAGGTTATATGGCTATATAGAGTTAAGATACATGAACCCCGTGATCTCTCTTGTAATGTGATACTGAAGTGCATACATGTATTCAGGGCTTTTCCAAAGTCACTAGCCACTCAGCATTTTCACCAGCCAAAAATCCCCGCACTCGCGCCCCCACCCAAAAAGTTATAAATATAGGTCATTGGACAATGTAACTGCAAGCATTTGTTTGGACATATGATTTTATTTGAACAGAAACATCTAAAATAACATCTAATCCAAAATGTCAGTAGTGTGGTGTGTGCTAAAATAATATCTAATCCAAAGTGTCAGTAGTGTGGTGTGTGATAAAATAACATCTAATCCATACATCTGTCCCCACCCGAACATCCCACCCGCCCAGACAAGTACAAACTTAATTAATTAAATTGTAGAGCACTGATAAAGTGTTACCAATATTTGCTTCGATGTCTAGTCCTCTATTCAGTGTGTGTGAGAGAGAGAGAGAGAGAGAGAGAGAGAGAGAGAGAGAGAGAGAGAGAGAGAGAGAGAGAGAGAGAGAGATCTGGGGAAGCTGTCCATGGTGCTGAATATGGCTAGCTAACAGGGTATGGGGTAGACCTCGCATACAGTCACGTCATCCCCCAATAACCAATAACCAATAGCCAATAACAGCTTGCATATATAGACAGTACCTGGCGCAAGCTGTTTATTGCAGCGCAACTTGAGTGACTGGAAATAAACAGCTCGCCGCTCGCGCCAGGTATATATAATGCACTTGTGCTGGTTAGACTATAGGCTATGTTACATAACGTTATGTAGTACTTGCGGTGCGTGCATTAGTGCATGTTTTGGGGATTAATGAGAGGACAAAAACAATAATTATTAATAATAATAATAATATATATATATATTTTTTGCGGGACACTTATTGAAATGCGGGACAATATTCTTCTCTTGGGGCATGCGGGACAGAGGGCTGAAATGCGGGACTGTCCCGCACAAATCGGGATGTTTGGTCACCCTAAGTAAGTCACAGTAACTGAATATATTTGAGTTACCTCCACTTGAGAACCTCAAGTCACAGTAACAGACCATATTTGAATTGCCTTAACTAAGAACTGTAAGTCACAGTAACTCAACATATTTGAATTGACTTAACTGAGAACCTTAAGTCACAGTAACTGACCATATTTGAGTTGCCTTAACTGAGAATTGTAAGTCTTAGCCAACTGAAAACATTTGAGTTTATCAACTTAAAAAATTTGAGGCAGGGGATTGCCTAAATTTTTTTAAGTTCTTTAACTTATTGGGTTTTACAGTGCAGGAGTTTGGGTACCAAGAGCTTCTTCAAGTCGATTCTACAGACGGACTGTTTCTATCATCGGAATTAAATAATTATAATGATAATAAATACGACAATTACGTTTTGCATTTATAGTCATGACTCAATGAGCAATCTGAGCATTACCGCTCGTATGTACAGTACTTCTCTAAGCCGTCTGGCTCACAGATAACCGACTAGAATAGATTAACGAACTCCATATAAATCTGTATCCCACACACACACTGCTGAATAATTCTGTTTTGCCTCTATAGGCTACTGTATATATAATTCTGTTTTGCCTCAATATACAGTATATATAATATATTGATGCAAAACAGAATTATTCAGCAGTGTGTTTGTTGTGTGTGCGTACGCGTGCTGCGGTTGGCAGGAGTGCGCAACAAGATGGTATATAAATATGGTATATTAATAGTCTAATGTGGTGTGTGATGACAATACATTTTAAACGAATCTAATCGTGCACGCGGCCCTCGAGTCGCATTATAATGAGCTGGACAGGTGTGTGTGTGGGAACGTGAATGCGTATCTGCCATGCGAGACTTCAAATCTGAAGTGTCCGACGCAGGGGCGTAGCTGTAGAATCTGGGCCCCATGAAAGAATGTATTTGTAGGTGTGGTAGATTTTAATAGACATAGATCATAACCATCATTGTTTATAAGAAAGGTTATATTAGTCTCCGCCCCTCCCTATCACTCTCCGCTGCTGAAACACTGGTTCATGCATTCATATCATCACGACTAGATTACTGCAACAGCATCCTCTACGGCTCGCCAAACACTATCCTCAATAAACTCCAATATGTCCAAAACTCTGCTGCCCGCATGCTCACCTCCACCCGTCGCTCTGATCACATCACCCCTGTCCTCCACGACCTCCACTGGCTTCCAATCAAATACAGGATACATTTTAAAATACTACTCATCACATTCAAAGCCCTCAACAACCTTGCTCCTCCCTACCTGTCCGACCTCCTCCACCGTCACACGCCCACCCGTCGCCTTAGGTCTGCAGATGCCAACCTCCTAACACCTCCCACGACCAGGCTCCGGACCTGGGGCGACAGGGCCTTCGCTGCTGCTGCCCCCTCCCTCTGGAATGCCCTCCCCAGCCATATCCGTGATGCAAACACCCTGACATCTTTTAAATCAGCCCTCAAAACTCACCTTTTCAATCTTGCTTTTGACCTCTAATTCTGTCGGTGTTATTTTATTTTTGTCATGTATTATTTTTGTTCTGTTTTTTTGTTTTGCCATAGTTTGTCTCTCCTGCCCATGTAAAGCGTCTTTGAGCACCTGGAAAAGCGCTATATAAAATAGATGTATTATTATTATTATTATTATTATTATTATAAGATTAAGTTTTGATTAGGAAAACAGCTGCACTACTAGTCAGCCAACCAAATACATTCTTCTGGTGATCAAAGTACTCCAACCTTTTGCCCTGTCTACCCCTCACAAAAGAGTTGTGTGTCTATGGCCACTCAAAATAGCCTGTTGTAAAAGAAACGGTTTGAACAAGATAACCTTCTGCCCCTTAGGGAGTGATTGAACAATAGAAGCCACCTGGTTCCTAGGGTGGGACAGGAAGGAGAAGTCCTAGCGAACACAATGAGGTGATGAGGTTAACAGGGTCAAAGTGCCCATGAAGTGTTATACGGCCTGGGGGACGCAAGGACATGCAACTGTTAAACTTATGTGTGTTTACTGAGATCATGGAAGAATATATTATAGATGAATGCTAAAAGTATAAACTGTATAAAAGAAATTGATGTAAGTTAAAATATAATTAGGCCTGTTTACATTGGGGTAAGAATTCTGAAGTCATACTAAACTAAGTAATTAGTTTTCACTTAAAGTGAAAATAGGTTATAATGATAAGAAATGTGTTTAAATATGATATCTCTGGGTTCATGGAACTAATGGTAATTCAAATATAGATATTAGGAAATGAATAAATGCAATGTATTAAGGTAGATTGTTAGGTGATGGTTGCACCTTGAATTAAACAAATGAAAGTATATATGGTTGACTATGTAAGGACCGCCCCTGTTTGCATTCAAACATAGAGAGGCTGTGATTGGATAACCACAGCCTTATGATGTCATCACAAAGGGACGCTAGGCCTTGTTTAAATGATCTGGGTGTGGGAACGAGAGGGACTCTGAAAACCCAACTCACCAGGACAACACCTACCACCCATCCACACCAAGGCGGGCAGGTCAGCAGGAGACAACAAAGAACAAAGGACGCTTTTGGAGGGAAAACAGAACTATACTTTGTTCACTAGCCAAGGGAACAAAGCCATCAACGACTTATCAACTATCATTCTTTAAATCTGATTTCTTAGACAGGGCGAGAGCGGCATAGTGCTCCGGTACCTGGAATCTTTTATAGCATTCTTTATTGTAATTTGTATACAACTCTTAACTTTGATTAAACAGCTGTTGTTAACTACCTTTTCCTCCTGATTTCTCCTCCTGCACCGCTGAGAAGTTAATAAGTAGATCCCAGAGCCTTAGAGTTATTGAAACACAACGCAGATCAGATCGGCGCCCGGTTCTGGTATAGAGCAGAACCGTTATTAGCTTGGGAATCTACTTCATAGGCCCCCAGCGAATGCGCGAGAGAATATTTTTTTGGCCATTTATTTATTGATGAAAACGCATAATATGGTTTTTACCTATACATTCGGATCAGCAGTTCAGCACCTGCACTGTTGGTGGGTGAGCCTAGTAAAGGATGTCGCATTGCGTTCATCTTCAATGTCCTAACACAACCCCCCCCAATGTACAGTAAATGACCAAGTATGGTCTTGTCAATATTCCAATGTACAGTTTTGCTTGTTCAGTTGTACAGTGTCCCCCACCCACTCCTCCTACCCAACCTCCCCCCCAACCTCCTCCAATGTACAGTTTCTATGTCAAATGTATATACTCTCTTTTCTGGACTCTTTTCGTATCACAAAGAGTACTGTATTTGCAAATCTGGTATGTCATAAATGTATAGATGTAGCAATACTGTCTATCTGTATGTCATATATGTTATGATGAATTGAAAATGGGGGACCCTGATGTAAACAAGACGAAAGTCTTTCTCTGGTCTGCATCCCCTTAACACTTGTATGTATTGAGCTGTACTGTACCCATTCTGCAATCTGTTAATAAAATGTTCAATCAATCAATCAATCAATGAATGGACCAATGCAATAGTCTACCAAAGCCCCCCCTCTCTATATATATATCTCTCTCACACACACACACTTCAGAAACAAACATAGAATCAATGAGAGCATCAATAATACACCTGAGTGACGTCTAGTAAAAAAAAAAAAAACGTAAAAACGTCGAAATCAATCTCTTAAAAAAAAACGTAAAAACGTCGAAATCAATCTCTTACACGCCTGATTGATTGAAAAGTTTATTAACAGATTGCAGAATGGGTACAGTACAGTACAGCTCAATACATACAATTGTTAAGGGGATGCAGACCAGAGAAAGACTTTCGTCTTGTTTACATCAGGGTCCCCCATTTTCAATTCATCATAACATAATATGACATACAGATACAGTACTGCTACATCTATACATTTATGACATATCAGATTTGCAAATACAGTAGTTTGTGATACGAAAATAGTCCAGAAAAGAGTCTTTGTGGACACTTAGGTTCTTGTAGTATGCTACTATGTGTTCTACCCCATACTGCCCTGAGTGGGAGGGTAGTTTGTTTACCAGTGTTGTGGCTATGTTTGTGAAGAAAGTGTTTAAGTAATTGGCTACATCCAGCTTGTCTGTGATGAGCGTGTTGTCCGTCTTTATGTTTATGTTTGAGAACCTGGTTTTAAGTTTTTTACTGCAGCCTAGTTGATTGTTGAGTAATTTCCAAAGTTCACATGGTTTATTTTTGTTTTCCTCAGTTTTGTCATTGATGAATTTTTTTTAGCAGTTTTGATCATGGAGTTTTTGTCATTTCTTAGTCTGTTTCTTTCTAGTTTGAGTTCAGTCACGTGGTCTTGGAGTTCACTGCTCGTGCTTTTGGTAAGCTTTGACTGACTTTTACGTCAGTTTTTAATGTCAAGCACACGTTCGGTTCAAGTTGATAAGTCCCACTTTGCTTAGAAATGATCGTACGCACGGGTTACGCACATATCTGTGCGTACGCACCATTGATAAATGAGGGCCCAGGTCTTATTGTTGCCAGGTACCCCAGGTGGGGTATCTCCCGGGCCTTTCTGTGTGGAGTTCGCATGTTCTCCCAGTGCTCGCAAGGGTTTCCGCCCCCCCACCCGACACAGTTCAGGTTTCTTATGTGGTCCCTTGTAAAAATGTATTGCCCACCGTCTTAGTGGCTGTTCTGTATAGTTTAATAGGAGCCTAATACTACTCTTCTAATTTAAGGCTCACACAATCATCCCTGACAGGAAATAGTATAGGCATATTATACATTTCCTGAATCCTTATTGTTACGAAGGATCAGATTAAACCGAATATATATATTTATTGATTGATATATATTGCATAATATTTGTATATCGTTTGATATCCCTTGTGTATTCCTTGTACATATACACGGAATATCCCTTTAGCCTAGTACAGACCATAATATTTCATTCTCCTATTGGACAGCGGTCCACCAGGCGCCATTGCCATACCTCCAAGGTCTGGTTCAAAGTCACCGCCGGGGACTTGCCTGGACATGAACGGTTCTGCGCAAGGATATGAGACAGGAATAAAGCTGGTACTAGTTTGTTCACCTAACGTATAAATACGGCGCAGGTGAATACAGAAGTAGAGTTACCCAATAAGTTGAAGCCTCACCCACGATACAACGTGCGGTGAAGTATGGCCTGTTTGGCCCCAAATAGAGCATCGAGACCGCGTGCGAATTAATAACTGAAGTATCAGAGTTTAACGCTGTACCGTCGAGTTCGACTTATTCTATTAAGTCAGTAATAGTCTATTTGTGTATAGTGTATCGTGCGGCTACCGTTCTACAGTGACCAGCATCACCAACGTTTCCTCGTACCAGCTAGAGTGCTTATCCAGGCTGGGCTGCTTACCCTGGCGCTTTCACCCGAGGAGCCCTAGACGAGGACCGTGTGGATCATGTACACTGGATAACCTACCGACGACTGCATAGCCCTTTTCGGCTGGATTATATTTGCTTTTGGTCCTGTAATTGATGGAGCGGAGAATCGCCGACACCCACAATTGTGTGGGATTTACCCTGTGAGGAGCCACGTCGAGCCCGCCTCTCAGAAGCCTGAGGCCGGCTAGCTTTCTTCCATGCGGAGCTGCATGCTACGGAGAACAGCTGTATTCGTCTGCGGATCAAGAGATTATTGCACCGTCTCCTGTACTTGGAGTCTCTTTATCATCGTTGACCCAGACTCTACTACCGACAAATCCTCTCCCCTTGCTGGCTTACGACCGGAGGGACCCTACCAGTATCTCCCGCTATATTACCAGAGTACCATAGATATAATTCCTAAGATTCAGGTTGTATTATTATCTCCTGCGTAATATGAGAATGGACATACGTTATTGATTTGCCTACACACATTCCTTTGCCTTATAAGCGCATCCAAAGTAAAGTATATTATGTACCATCATTGCTGCTAATAAATACTTAAATCCAGTTTTGTGTGGAACCGAGTCATTGTGGGAAGTGTTCATCATAAGATACCTGTGTACTGTATGGCCAGTAGTAATGTACATAAGACGGTAGTGGTTTAATGATACCATACTTAACAATACAGTCAGGGAATTGTACCCCTCAGTTACACTTATGGTCCTGAGTGTTGTAGATTTAGTATTTTGTGTCCCTGTTGCTCCTAGATGACACAAGGCTAAAAGATAGTATATCATTTAGGCGAAAATCTTGTAAAAACGTGTTGTTGACTGTACAAAGAGCTCCAGTGACCTCTATATTGGTCAGAAAGATTCACATCCTAGCTTGAATGAAAGATTACATAGTCCCCTTTAATGATATCAAAGACAATATTGTGAAACATTGACAGATGTCCTCTACGTGAGTCTAAAGCAGGATATGCACCAGCATCTGAAATGCAATTTCCTGAGGGGGTGGGTATACTTCATGACTTGATTATGATAAACCACTCCGGAAGGGCTATCATACCAAAATATCATCTAAAGACAGATCTTTGAAAAATGATATGCACGTTTCGTCACCTGAGTGGTACAGACAAGTGAAATTTTGGCCTCTGGTCCATGGACTATATAGCTTGGCAGAGAAAGTGCAGATGAATGAAAACTTTATTTAACAGATTGCAGAATGGGTACAATACAGTACGGCTGAACACACAATTGTTAAGGGGATGCAGACCAGAGAAAGACGTTTGTCTTGTTTACATCAGGGTCCCCCATTTTCAATTCATATTGACATTATGACATACTCAACATACATGACATTTATGGCATAGGGACATACAGGTATTTAGTACTGATACATTTGTGACATATATACAGTATTCAAATATACAGTACCGTTACCCATAGATCCTGACAGAGTATATACATATCGACTTGGAATTGGTCGCTCCTTGTTCAGGAGGCTCAAACGTATAAAAGTCTATTGGATCATGTCTCCAGCACCCAGACAGCCGTAGCTACAACCACTTAATATCAAGGCTCTAATCCATTCATTCATTGTCTCCCCCCGCTCTCTCCTCCATGAGCTCAATGTAACGCGGTAGTGCAGTGGTTTATAAGCACAACATCCTTTCCGCATAGCGCTGGTCTACGGTGTTACCTGGTGGACTCCCTCAGACGATGTAGAAAATCCATGATACAGGTGAAATAAAACAAGGGGACTTAATAAGAAAAAAAATAATCAACGCTTGAAAAGAGTTTTGATGTTTTATTTTTGTACAAAACAGATCTGTCCTCACCGCCCTCCTCAGACTCCTTCAGAACAAAAGCATCCAAAACAAAGACAAAAAATAAATGACGTCAAGCCGGACAACGGTGCTTCATCTTCTGCATCGACACGAGAAACACATGGTTCCAAACGGAAAGGCTAGTAAAAAGGTTGAGGCTCGTCACTCGCCTGATTCGGTATCATTAAATTCCCCTCTCTCTTCCGGGGATCTTCATTTATTAAACCATGTACAGTAAACAAATAGAAACGACACGCGGACATGGTTTGTAGCAAGTGCAGCTTCACACAATCCCATCTGAAATACATACAAGACCGGCTGATGTGGTTAAGATTGGAGAAGAGTGGATTCTTTTTAAAAGGGGGAGACAAATCTCTCCCCCCTTTTACTTATCAAGTGTGCTGTACGTACGAAACTGTAAAATATAAAAACGAAATAAAAACTAAAAACGGGCATTGCTTTGGTTGTTGCCCGAGTGCATTTCAACAGCCTGATTTAACACATGAGCCTCAGACGACAATGAAGAGACCACAGAGGCTCTGTTTACACCTGGCTCTGTTTACACCTGGCAGCAACATGTCGGGCGATACGATCACAAACGGACAGCTCTTGAGCACAGGGCGCATCGAGAACACGCCGAGATCCAACCCACTCGGACCACCACATTCGGAGGTGGTCTGGGCCACGATGTGGCCACATTCTGACAATTATGAATAGTTATTAATAACATTATTAGTAAACAATTAAAGCCGCTTCACACCAATGATGGATTTACATGGACACGGACGACCTGCCGTATTCCCCAAAAGGGTCTGATTCGCTCGGTGCGTGGACTTGTTCACCCGCTGCTGACAGATTCCCAGAGTGACTTCCTGTGTGTAGATACATGCATTCATACGGGCACGACTGGAAAACAGCTGCGATGCCGGAACTGGCGATTTGGAGTATGGAATGAATATGCAAAGAAAGAGCGATACGATTTCATGCGATAAGAGGCCTAATCAGCTTTTGTAGATCGCTGGAGACGCTCGCTGGTCGTCCTTCCATCACTTGGAAATACAAATGCAGAAAATCGGACTAATACCCACAATGAGGATATGAAGTTGAATAATGAGCGGATAGATATACGTGTGCGTACCGCCGGCACTGTAGTGTGTGGATCATCTCGCCTCCTTATCAATTTCAAATGTGAAGGTAGTTGATGAAAGAGAGACAGTGCCTATAATGAAGATCATAACTGGCCAGTGGGTTATTTATTCTCACTCTCGGAGAAGCATTTGAAAAGTCCTTCTGAATCAAAGGGATATTTCACAGCAACATCGTAATGAAAACACTGCATGCGCTTCTACTATATTATCTAATTCACGTGCATCTTCAGTATCGTAGGCGTTGGCCCTAAATGTTTATTCGCATATCGAGCGGGGAAGTGAGATGCGATCGCAGAAGGCGTGAACAGGGGCGTAACTCAAAGCTGTCCACTTGTGATCCGATCAGGGGTGCGACGGGGCCGCAGACGAGGTTCAATGCAGCTCTACGAAAACAAAACAAATAAAAAAGGGAAAAAGTATGCACATTAAAAATGTCCAAGAATCACATCTCCTTGAATCCTTCCTTCCTTCCTTAATCCCTCCTCCTCATCTCCTGTACCTGCCCCTCTCCTTCTCCCTATCCCTCTCTCTGAGCCTGTCTCTCTCACGGTCTCTCTCGCGGCCACGGTCCCTCTCCCTGTCCCGGCGGGGGGCGTCTCTGGGTCTCTCCCTCTCCCGCTGTCTGTCTCGCTCGCGGGGGCGTGACCTCCGCCCGGTGACCCCCGCCTGCGTCCGCCTCAGGAAGTCGTCCACGCGCATGTCGTAGTCGTGCTGGGAAACCGGACGGAGGAAGAAGAGTTATTAAAAAAATTATAATAATATGTATACATATAATTACGTGAAAATATGGTTATAAGTAAGTTGAGTGAATTGCTAGAAATAACCATAATAGCAAAAAACCTAAGCAAATTAATAAAGGGCAGATGATTTACAGGGGGTCTTGTAGATACAGTACTGAATTATGCCATCCGGACACATGCAATTTGAAATATGAATATAGAATATCAGGCCTATAAATGACCTTATTATGGCCAAGTCACACATCTATGGATCGGGCCAAATCTCCTTTCCAATGGCAGAGTTCAATCTGGATTTAGTACCACCAGGCGCCCCCGACAGGGCAGCAAAAACAGTGAATGAAATCTACTGTAAGTACAGTTACTTTTTTATAATGTAAATTGCTCCGACATTTTTCATCAGATTGCAACGCGTTTTTTTGCTAGACGTTCACAGAAAGGTAGAGAAACTAACTACGTTCTATTTTATGGCAATAACGTTCAGGTTTGTGAGATATGATCGTGAAAATAACAAGAAAAAAAAACCTTCACGCTAGAAGTCCGATGATAGACAGGGGCTGGCGTGACCTGGGAAGTGTTGTTTCTTTTATTATTCGAAAGCCCATCTAAAGCCAACACTCAAGTTAGGTTGCGCCACGTCCTCACGTCAATATGCGCCTTTTTCCAACTCGATGCGCTGAGATTTCTATAAACTCATATTTCACTAATAACACTTAAAATCATTGGTAAACAAACATAGTGCTGAATATGTTCTGTATTCTCTGATTCATGGCGTGATATCAATCTCGTACCGGATCGCTCGGGAGGTTAAAATCAATGGTTTGTGAATTTTTTTTTAATCAAATGTGACAAATATAAATTTACTTTGAAAGATCCTTCTAGTGCAGGGGTTCTCAAACCTATTTATACCACAACCATTCTATTTAGGAATTCTTTTGGCGACCCCACTAACTCATTGACTGCCAAAAACGAGTATTAATTAGTTTTTGGCGCCCATGTGATGAATGCCAAAAACGAGTATATTCGTTGTATGTTTTAACTTTGTTATTATGATACTAGACAGTCCCCCTGACCTTCTGTATGGATTTTGTAACATTATGATGACGATCGAATCCCGATAGGTGGCAGTCTCGCCTACCTTTTGAGTCGTTTTATTTGCTAGGAGGGCGGCGCTTGATCAAGCAGCAGCTTTTTGTCTCGCCAGTAACGGCAAATCAACTATTATTTGCTTACTCATGTTCAGTCTATTCTCCCAGTATATTCACGCTGACCCTTTGTACACAAGACAAGAGCTACCGGACATTGGTTCACATGTCGGATTACTGGATATTTCCATCTTTTTCAATGGACAGTACGACATCGTCAGACCTCCGGGCACACCGGGTCTGTTTACATCGCCTCCCAGGAAAAGGAGGCCTTGTGCGTGGCGAGGGATCGAAAGCAGAAGCGGGGCCGCAGAGCTGGCGACTAGAGACTAGTTTCCTGTGGGGGGTTTTGCACTCGGGCAGCAAACTGACTCGGCAATGGCGATTGTGTGTAGCGAACTATTGGCGATTATTATGAAGAGGAAAAAAAGGTGATGATAAGGTGCGTTTTCACCAGACTACGTTGGACTCAGCATTTCTTGTAAATCATAAAAATACTAAAGTCAAACCGGCAGAGGATAACGTTATCTGTTCGCCGCGCCCCAGTAGTCGCCACAGCTAGAATATTTCACTGAAATGTTCAGCGATAACGACACAGACAGCGAGATTACCGAGTCAGACCCAGATGAGCCGGAATGGATGCCAAGTCGAGAAGCAGGTAAGAACACCCATCGTGGTTTTGTGAATAGAAAATATCAACATGAGGCATTGGCCCTTGACCTGGAAATGTATTTGTGTCGAGCAACAAGCACGAACTGTGCATGCTGCGCACAAAAGACACGATATCTATCTATAGAAAATGAAATTACAGCACTATGTTATCAATGAAATTAATGAATATTATCAACAAAAGCAAGGGAATTGTTTCTGTATACACATTTATAAAACTAGGCATATTTAGCCCAATTATGTTGCCAGAACATTAAAAAATTAAATTAAATTTGTTCACATGCGCTTTTAATATTTTTTTTATAAAACAAGACTTAATGGGAAGGGTGTGCTTGTGCATTTGAACAGTTCCATGATACGTGGCTGCATTGTGCTGAGAAAGAAGCAGCGATCTGTATTTATTTTTTTATTAATGTCGGTGCCGAAAATCCGGCCTCACAGAGGTATGTTGACGTGAAGGGAGACCAGGGCCCTGTTTCATGTACGTGGTTCAACTAAGTCGATCAAGATGTCCATTATCCAGCTTCAGTTAACCCGATGTTCGAAGCCGGGATTTTCCTGTTTCACAAAGGTGGATTCAGTCTCGTTAACTCAAGCCAGACTTGCGAGTCAGGCTAAATGCGCGCGGCCGTTTTAGGTGAAAAGCCAGCACGTATCGATGGCAGAGACCCTGATTCTCAACGGCATTGATTGATTAATTGATTTAAGACTTTATTGACAGATTGCAATACGGCTCAATCGCCTCGCCGACAAGTTAAATGCGTTATCTATAGGCTAATTCTAAGTCCCTCATTACCTCAATCAATCAGACTATATTTCTTTAAACTTGCCTGCTGGGTTGAATAATCAAATGAGATCTTGCTAGCGAAAAAAATTTGTTAACTGTTATACAGAATTACGATAGGGCCCTCTTGCCCATTGATTGATGTATAGTCAATCTTTAACTTATCTCCAATGTGGTCTAACGGGTTGTTCTTTTGACTTTCACACGGACGACCGGGGTTCAAGACCCTAGTCGTCTCCTTTTTTTTGCAATATAGGAATAATTCAATTTGGTGCACGTTGAGAGCTATATAAAGAATGACATCCTCAATGCATGTAGATTTATAATATTTTAACTTAAAACCAGGCTACTTTGGCGTATAATCATTAATATTATATTCAAAAAAATCATATTGGAAACACCGGGATTTGAACCCGGGTCGCAAGGTTGGCAGGCTTGAGCACTACCGCTTGGCCACTGTGCCAGATGGGATAAATTCATTGTTTATACATTAATGAACGAGAGACCCGTGTTTAGAATATTCCTTATTTTGAATGAAGTTTTATTTCTTTATCCTCATTCATTCATGTGACGTCAACGGCTCATTCAATTTCTCAAATCCGTCAAACAGCGCATCTCATCAGACATCTTAATCCCAGTTACAATTAAAATAACCACATTTTTGTGTACATCGCACGAGCGAGCGCCACCGTCGCCACGGTATATATAACGTGCATTATTTAGGACAAAGTGAATTTAATATCAGCATTTTGGGTCTATTTTACATTTCAAAAGCCCCCTCTGGAAGAATGGAGCACAAAAACGTAATTCAGAATGGTATAATGCAGATCGTAGACTGTGGGAATAGTTTCAGGAAACGAGCTGTCACTTCTTTGCGGGGGCGTGGCTCTGCGTGATCGGGCTAACTTGAACTTGAACTCTGCTTTCGAGCAGGCTCAAACTTTTGGATCTGTTGGCATGGTGATCTGGAAAATCCACGTACATGAAACCGGAAAGTCCGGCTAACCCAGTTATCCAGCTAAAGTTATCCGGCTAACTCAGTTATCCAGGTACATGGAACGGGGCCCAGCTTTCTAGGCGCAGCATTACACAACACTGGGTACTCATTCCAGACTGAACGCGGTTGACATTAACGAGAATAGCCTTCATCGGCCAACAACATTTATTATTCTCCAAGTGTTTCAGAATTGTTCCGTTTCCCCGCCCGCCCCCCAACTCACCAGGCTGGAGTTGAAGGATCGTACGACGCGCTTCTCTCTGAATCTGGCGTCATGAGGGGGACCGCCAGGGTGGTGGCCGGAGTAGGGCGGGTGGGCCTGCGGAGGAGGGGGGTGGTGCTGGTAGTACGGGTGGTGGGGGGGCTGCTCCATGCCTGGGTACGGAGGCTGTTGCTAGGGGGGGGGGGGGGGGAGAGCATAAGACCTTGAGCTGCATTGACAGTTTGGTTATTATCACTACTATCATCAAAAATATCTCTGCAGTCTGAATTTATTATTATCATCATTATAAAAGAGCTGTGCAATACAAAATAATCTTGGACTTATGAGACTGTGCCACATCAAATGAATAACCTTGGTTGGGAGGGAAGGAAGGGGTTAACCCTTTCACTATCACACTACAGTACTGAAAGTAGTGAAAGATTAACCTTCTGTTGTAGTGTGGTTGTGAAAGGGTTAACCTTCTGTAGTGTGGTAGTGAAAGGTTAACCGTCTGTAGTGTGGTAGTGAAAGGTTAACCTTCTGTAGTGTGGTAGTGAAAGGGTTAACCTTCTGCAGTGTGGTAGTGAAAGGTTAACCGTCTGTAGTGTTGTAGTGAAAGGTTAACCGTCTGTAGTGTGGTAGTGAAAGGTTAACCTTTTGCAGTGTGGTAGTGAAAGGTTAACCGTCTGTAGTGTGGTAGTGAAAGGTTAACCGGCTGTAGTGAGATAGTGAAAGGTTAACCTTCTGTAGTGTGGTAGTGAAAGGTTAACCTTCTGCAGTGTGGTAGTGAAAGGTTAACCTTCTGCAGTGTGGTAGTGAAAGGTTAACCTTCTGTAGTGAGATAGTGAAAGGGTTAATTACATTGTTTCTATTATGTCTTGTCTGTATGTCTGTCTCTGCTGTAACATGGTTGTCTCTCTGATGTCTGTCTCTGCTGTAACATGGTTGTCTCTCTGATGTCTGTCTCTGCTGTAACATGGTTGTCTCTCTGACGTCTTGTCTGATGTCTGTCTCTGCTGTAACATGGCTGTCTCTCTGATGTCTGTCTCTGCTGTAACATGGCTGTCTCTGATGTCTTGTCTGTATGTCTGTCTCTGCTGTAACATGGTTGTCTCTGATGTCTTGTCTGTATGTCTGTCTCTGCTGTAACATGGCTGTCTCTCTGATGTCCGTCTCTCTGATGTCCGTCTCTGCTGTAACATGGTTGTCTTGTGTTTATCTTTTTTGTAACGCAGTATTGTGTGTTCACTTCAGACACAAAACTAATTTCTGTATCAACAGACAATGAATAACTTTTTTATCTTCTAGCGTTACCATGGCCTGCCATGGAGGTGGTGGTCCCATGGTGTGGAAGTCTCTCATGTAGTCATTGTAGCTCTGGGGAGAACACAGACAGCACGAGGGTCAACCACACTCCTGGACAGTACAATATTTCACTTTAGCAGAACAACTTTACTCTTGCATACACAGATAATAAATGATGAGTTAATTTAACGGTCAACCACCACTATTACGTCAGGAGTTCACTTCACCTCCCTTTTGAAAACCTGATCCAAAATGCCCTCCTTCTAGTATGTATGAAATACAACGTGTTCTAAATGGTAAATAGACTGCATTTATATAGCAGCTTTTATCCAAAGCGCTTAACAACTTATGCCTCACATACACACACAGCGATGGCAGAGGCGACCATGCAGGGTGCCAACCTGCTCATCTGGAGCCAGTTATTCTGTGTAATATCAACGTTTTCATAGAAGTCCGTTTACAATTATATTAACAAATAAACAAGAGCAGGAGGACATAAATAATTATAACTAACAGAGCAGGAGGACATAAATAATTATAAATAACCGAGCAGGAGGACATAAATAATTATAAATAACCGAGCAGGACATAAATAATTATAAATAACCGAGCAGGACATAAATTATAAATAACCGAGCAGGACATAAATAATTATAAATAACCGAGCAGCAGGACATAAATAACACATCTATTCTAGTTAGAGTATCTCTCCACTCACCCCATTGAGGAATACATCTCTTCTGACACCAGAGAATCGCCTGCAGGGGACAAATGTGGAGTTTTCAGCAATAATAATAATAAGAACCATTTATAAAGTGTTTTTTTGTGCAGCTACAAAGTCTTTAGGTCAAATGAAAAGTGTGTGGAGAGAGCAGCTACAGAGATAACCAACCAGTGGGATGTGGAACAGGATCAGGAAGGAAAATTATGAATTCTAACAAACCTAATGTTTCAGACACTTCACATCTCAAAGATTAAATATGCTCAAATAAATCTAGAAACAAAGAGGATAAAGAGGTTGTTTCAGGATGAGAGGTGGTTGCCAGGGAGGCCGGTGGTGAGCAGGATAGGGACAAGCGTTTACCATCGCCAGTTGATTTGATCAAATGTAATCAGGGTGACTTTCTCTTAAATCTACAGTTAAAGAGGTGGACTTCATTATTTCTGATAAGGGGAAACCGTTGCCCCTCGTTCTCAGCTCAAACCACCCCCTGGTCATCACCATTCAGGAGGAATAAGGAAGCTGAAATGGTTGCCATTCATTTGCTACACAAATTGTCAGTGTCCTGCAGAAACCTTTCATCTCAAACAGTAAAACAAAACAGGGTTATTTCTCAGGGGTATTACAAAAAAAATAAAGAATACAAGGAGATAAAAGGTTTCTGCAGAAGACCCCTAAATTGAACCTGATGTTGTGGTTTACCTGTCTACAGGCTGGTTACGAGGGTCTTGGATGAAACCTGTTCAGCAAGGGAGACATACGGTCATTGATGAGTGATGTCACGCGACTGCAGTGTTCTACGCCCTTCATGAAACAGCTCTGCTTTGGGCCAGAAGGCTGTCAATCAAGACTCAATCTTAAGCTTTCAGGTAACAATGAATAAAAAGCACCACATTGAGCCGGTTAGTGAACCCGGATCAGTCCTTTCTCCCCAGAAACTACATAAATACAAGCCTTAATATCCTTGACTACAGTTGACCACATGCTTTAACTTTCTATCCACATCAAAAATGGGGGTTGTTGAACCTTTTCTTTTTACCCTGGGACACAAATTGACTTCAATTTACATTTTGAATTGACAAAAAATAATAATAAAAAAAATAATAAAGTGAATCGTCCCCAAACCTGGTGTTGATGTATATAATTAAGGAACAAATAAATAAAAGAAAAAGGAACATTAGCTAGCAAGTACGTTTTCACATCACTACGTTCACTTGGGCACAATACCATCATACAATGTTCCAATCGGTTAGAGTTCATGACCTTTCAGAAATACAAACCATTACATCATCCACAGTGTTTGTTTACACCCCTCTCTTAACCCTTTCACTGCGACAATACAGGTTAACCCTTTCACTGCGACAATACGAGAGCTTAACCCTTTCACTGCCACATGACAACGGGTTAACCCTTTCACAACCAACTACAGAAGGTTAACCCTTTCACTACCACACTAGACTGTTAACAGTCTGTAGTGTGGTAGTGAAAGGTTAACATTCTGTAGCGTGGTAGTGAAAGGGTTAACCTTCTGTAGTGTGGTAGTGAAAGGGTTAACCTTCTGTAGTGTGGTAGTGAAAGTGTTACATTTCTGTAGTGTGGTAGTGAAAGTGTTACATTTCTGTAGTGTGGTAGTGAAAGGTTTAACCTCTGTGAGGTCATTGGACAAAGTCATATTACATCAGTCATTACCTGCCATTACATAGTCAGTCAGCTGTTGCAATGTGGTTTGCAGATGGCGTGACGAGAACGTTCAAGCTAGCGTGCGGGGCGACCGCCACCGACGTGACGAGAACGTTCAAGCTAGCGTGCGGGGCGACCGCCACTGACGAGACGAGAACATTCAAGCTAGCGTGCGGGGCGACCGCCACCGACGAGACGAGAACATTCAAGCTAGCGCGCGGTGCGACCGCCACCGACGAGACGAGAACATTCAAGCTAGCACACGGGGCGACCGCCACCGACGAGACGAGAACATTCAAGCTAGCGCGCGGTGCGACCGCCACCGACGAGACGAGAACATTCAAGCTAGCGCGCGGTGCGACCGCCACCGACGAGACGAGAACATTCAAGCTAGCACACGGGGCGACCGCCACAGACGAGGACATTCAAGCTGGCGCGCTGCGCAACCGCCACGACGAGAACATTCAAGCTAGCGCGTGGGGTGACCGCCACCGACTAGACGAGAACGTTCAAGCTAGCATGCGGGGCGACTGCCACAGACATGATGAGAACTTTTAAGCTAGCACGCGGGGTGACCGCCACCGACCTGACAAGAACTTTGAAAGCCGCTGGTGTTGGAAGCTAAGCTCCGCACGTCACCAATAGCGACAACCTGACGTTTGCCCATAAGCAGCGTTTCACCCGCAAACAATGATCGATTCAACAGCAGTCGGTATTCTGTCTGAAAAATCTGCTAATCTCATTTTATTACTATTATTCATTTTTATCTCAAATTTCCCAAATGGGATTAATACAGGGATATCTTATCTTGTTTTGTTACCCCCCCCCCCCCCCCCTTATAAGCCCACTTTTGGAAATACAACTGGTACCGAAATAATAAACGAGACTGAATAACTTTGTAAACAAGATTCCCCTGGACAAGACGTTTCCTGCTCTCATTGTTAAGAATTAAGGGGGGGGGGGTCCTTATGGGGAGAATGGCTGCGTATATGACGGTTGAATGCGTAACCATGACAACCCGCTATAGTGACCTGGTCTCTGGTTGAAGTCGGGGGGGTAGTCCACCCTGGGACGCTTCCGGTTGTGGAGATCATGTTCCTCTGGACGACGCCTAGTGGATCAGCACACAGTCAGACAAACGGCAACAACTATGCAGCCTCAACACAAGTATATCAATAGAAATATAATAATATATTGATCATAAACACACAATATAATCCCAACAGACACGACATGAAAAACTGCTCAATTCTGAGAAAACATATCTGTAACATTAAAGACATATTTTCTGGGTTTAAAACTCACAGCGTGAAGATATAGAAACTGCTATGGTTCTAGAAGGTCTATGCCTATGGTCCTATGTTCTATGTTCTATGCCCACTCATAGGCAAAAGCTGAAATCAGTAAGTTATGTCTTTTTCTCCCAATTACTATTAAAATGTAAAAATATATATTATTTTTTTTTCAATTTCTGAATGCATCCCTTGGCATGCTTTCTTAAAACACAGAGAAATTGACCATAGAGCATTACACATATACATCCCTAAAAGCATATTATTCCATGTGGACAGGTGGGGCAAATCAAGAACCAATCGACCTATTGATCTATCTCAAACTCCACCCGCTTTTCTAAATCCTCAAGGATAAAAAAAAAAACTGAGTTTGAGATTTCACTCACACAACATTTCGCTTCCCAGATTAAAATAAAAAAATTCGTACTTAGGGCCGATGCAAAATGGCCATGAGTAATGTCTGCAGAGGGTATGTTACATTAACACTTTCAGTGCCGACGACGCTATTCATCGTTATTTCATGCCCCCCGTTGAGAGCCGACAACGTCAATTGTAGTTTTTAATTTTTATTAGCGATCTGAATTCATATTTCATCAACCGAGTCTCCCGTTGGTACAGCAGCCCCTCTATGAGCTCCGATGGGAAAATACCGCCCCCTATCGTCTATCCCTGTGTAACTGCAGCCCATTCGATTACACAGGTCGATGGGTGGGGGGGGAGCCTACTCGCTCCACTATGCTGGCGAGCCGTCTGATGAAGAGGGAAGTGATTGCAAGACGGAAAGCAGCCTGGAATATATATTTACAGCAGTCAATAATCAATCAATAAACACGATCGATATTTGGAATGGCGATCAGGAATTGGAATAATCTTTTTGGAGAACATCTGATCTAAGGTAAGGAGTCTATGTTACCAGTTTTAGGATAATCAGAGCTGTTTTCACTGAGATAACAGCGTGCCCCGTATGTGTATGCTGTTGAGGAAATAAGAGAATCGATTTCTCAGCTCGCTTCTATAGCGTGCATAAGTACACATATACTATCGATAATCTAGCGTTTATTTGAAAACGATTCATAAATAGGCCGACAAATGACGTGTCTAGTGTATTCGAGAATATTCCAGTAAATGCTGTTAATGACGGAATCTTTCTATTTTCCTGACATTTTCGAGAAAACGATAGCTTTTCTAAATGCTATAAAACGGAAATGAACAGATTAAAAAACAATCCGTTTCGACAATGTTGACTGCAAACAAGTCATTGATAAGCGACGGGCAGTTTAGACACATAGCCATAATTTAAAACATAGATTATGCGTTTTTAACGCTATCATTGAAGTGGATGCTGGCATCCAAGGACATTAATCAACGTTAATCAAAGGCACTGAAAGTGTTAAAGGTAGAATCTGTAATGCTGTCCAAAAACAGCGACCTATAGGTAAAAGAGCCACTTGTTATTGTGCTTTGTTTACATGTTTGTGTTGGTCTGATCTGTGGGTTGGATTTCAGCGGGGGATATAGGGGGTTGCTGCTGCCGGCCACAGCTCAGGAGGGAGGTCTGGAGAACTCCACAGTATAATAACTTCATAAACTCAAACCCACATGTCAAGACCAAAATACTAAAAAGTAAACAAAGCCCCTTTTGCTTAGAGGTCGCCGTGTTTGGCGGAATTTAAACCAGAGTAAAGAAGGGTGTCTTGGTTTAAGCAAGGTCAATTGTAATAGATTTAGAGGAGGTTGGTGCAGTCGTTTCCGTTTATAAAAAAATGTATCCTTAGGAATTGACCGTATTCACATGGTGGCCATTCTGCTGTTATGTCACGCTCGGCCAACGCTCGCACAGGGCTGGAAGAGAGCCCAGCCGGAGCGTGCCCTAAGAGCTAAATGTCGGCCGTGTGAATAATATGGTCCACGCAGCTCCGTCGTCAGTGAAAACCTAGACTCTCCTCCGAGCCTAATCAGTTGGTCTCGTGTCGAGCGTTTCAAAACTCACAGGTAGACCCGAATGTTTTTGTTCTCAATAGCATTATATTAAAATAATACATTATTATAATACCGTAGTCTAACAGAAGTTTGTAAGCTACGTTTTGGATGATCACCAGGACTATTCCTTCCTTATATAATAATAATAATAATAATCGAATTCAAGCATGACTTGTCAAGCAAAACCCAGATGACACACAAAAAAAGTCTAAAGAGCAAATGAGAAGAAGGCGGTTAAAATGGCAACATACCGCTTTGTTGGAGTTTTTTGTGACTGTTACCGTTGGCATAATTAACATAATAAAAGAGTTCATATGAAGTCCATCTTATGTTTTTTTTTTTTTTTTTTTTTGTGGGGGTCTACAGCCACAAACACATTAACAAGGAGGGGGTCGGTTGGGGGCGGGGCCTGGGAATGCCGAGAAGAGGGAGGGGGGGGGGGGCAGGGTGATAGGGGTGATGATGATGATGCAGTCCATCAATCAAACAAAACGAGCAGGGCAGGCAGCTTCATTCAGCGATATTCTAACACCAGCCCCGCCCCCCAAACACAGGGTAAGCAGTCCATCAGGGCTTAACCAGAAAGAGGAGGGGATATGTAGTGGTAGCAGCACAGTCCCCCCCCTACATCACCGCTCAGGTCCCTCTCTCTCCTGAGGGCTCCCCTAGCTACCTCTCACTCCCCACGGCCAGCCGGTCAGTCCTGGGGCTGGGGTGGGCAGTGAGCGGGAGCCCCCATAGGAGCCTCGGGGTGTAGGGGACCGTCGGGCGGCTATACTCTACTATATTTCAGTTCAACAGAGGAGTAGGGGTGGGAGGCTGGTGGCTTATAATGTGGTACAGAAGGAATTGGTAGCTTATTGTGGTATTTCATATATCAGTTCAAAAGGTGTAGGTGGAACTGCTGGGTGGCTTTTTGGAACACGGCAATATTTCCATTCAGAGGTGTTGTGACTTAATAGAATAAAAAGGAATATTTCAGTTCAAGAGATCCTCTTTCTGCCGGCCCTTCATTCTCTATCTTAACGGGCCGTGTGGGGAGAGTTTCACCAACTCCCTCCCCACATTCGGCCCAACGAACGGAAAAAGAAACAGTTCATTTAAAAGCGCAGAGCTCAATCCTTCCCCGAGCGTCCCTGAAAAGCCCTGCAGAGTCCAAAAGGCCCCCCGAGCGAGCGACCGCTGCGTTACCACAGCAACGGGCCCCTCCCTCCACGTCGCCTCGTCTGGTTTTCCAAAAACCGGCCTTAGCGACCGACCGATAGCTCGGCCGACAGGCGGGGTTCTGGGGGTAGGATGATCTCTCCCTCGCACTATCACCACACGTTAGGGCACATCTAACTCAACACAACGCCCGTCCTCTCTGGGGCATTGGGAACACCAGCGGAAAGCAGTCCGGTGAAAATGGCGAAACCGCTATTCTCTCTCTCTCCCCCACGAAACCTCCATCTTGTGTGATCTTCATCTCAATAAACATGCCTCCCGTCAAACAGTCCCATCTATGAAAAGGCTTATCGTTAACGATCCCACAGGAACCTCCTGAAAGAAAAGGCTTTGGGGACAAATTTAAAAACAGCTCAACTTACTGAGATTAATCTGAGATATAAGCAATTAGACTAGACTTGTTGTTTAGCGTAGATTTCATAATCCAGGTGCCTTCATAAAACTCTGAGCTATCATTATCGTTTTTCAATCTGCACCTTTAGGAAATAATATAACCCCCCCCCCCCCCCCAAACATTAGCAAGTGATACCCAGAGTAAAAGATCTAACGCACCCCCCACCCCCCTGTACATTAAACCTAACATGGGCCAGCCTAGGCTGGGGTCGGGTCCTGGCAGCACCCAGGCGGGATCAGAGGACACTCGGAGCCTGTTCCGGGTGCCTGAGGAGGGAGACACCGTGGTGCTGCGGTGGTGGTGGTAGCAGCAGTAGTGGCAGCAGGGCGGGGCCGGTACGCTCTCTCAGGTGAGGCCTAGCGGCCCCCAGCAGCGATGCGCTAGCGGTCCAAAGAACAGTGCTAACCTTCCCAGGTCGGTGCGTGCCACAGGCTCCCGGTGGGGAGGCCGCCCTCGAGAGCGCGGCTCAGACGGCATCCTCCGCTTGTGGCGCATTTTATGAATAACCTGATACAAGTCAATGCTCTCGTCCTGAGGGAACAGCGTACACAGCTGCATCCCGACCTCCAGCTCGATCTCCTGGGGGGAAGGGGCCGTCACCAACACGGGAGAGCATAGGGGAGAGAGAGGGAGAGAAGTCCATAGAATCAGAAAAATTATCTGTATTATCTGCGTTTAATTCTATGGATAAGTCATTCGGCATAAAAAGTAAGCGCCGCCCAAATTTCAAATAGATTTCTAAATATTTTAACAAGAAGGAGGGCTGCAGTGTCTTTGTAGTGTGAATCCAGTGTTCTAGAAGGTGCTCTTTGGATATAGGGGAGCCAGTTGAAAAAACCAAAGCCCTGAAGAAGGCCGATAGAGGCCAAAACATGTTGTCGTTTTTTTTAATTGTTCTAATATGAACTAAGTGACTAATTCAAGCTTTTTTTAACACTTTGGCGACCAAAGTCCCACGGCGATTTATAGTCCAGAGGACTGAGCGTTGTCAACAAACCGATGTACTTTCTAACAGCTATATATATACTTTATAGTATTGCTATCTGTCCATTCTCATTGTCACTTGAGTGCATAAACCGTGCCTTCATAATGGCTTAAAGAAAATAAAAATCCATCAGTTGGTTGTCATTTTATAGAGCCGTGAATATAAGGTTTATCGCAGTTTTCGCCTCGTCTTTCTTCTGGGGAGCTAGATAATAGGCTAAAGGCTAGTCACGTTATATCAAACGCCATTTCTGCTGTATATATACGAATGAAATAAAACAAACTGCGTAGCATCCGGACTATTACAGAGCATCTATGGATGAAATGGGGGCGGCGGGGGACGCCGATTACTATTATTGATTAGCAATACAGTGCGTGTTCAAGTAGCCATTTTGACTGATCGATCACGTTGCGTTTTAAAACAATGTCCAATCCAGCTGTAATTTGGGGGAATAGTATCCTACCGTCAGCCCATCTGATCGCCGGCAGCATTTCGTCATTAGTCATCGGAATCTGGTAGATCGATATGTCCATTGGCTGATCATAAATCCTATTATTCCAGGCTGAAATCTGCGTTCGGTAACGTGATCAATGATGGAGTATGTTCGGTTGGGACCGAGGCTCATATGAAACGCCCACAGACAGTAAAACAATTTATTTTTTCAATCGACCTCAATGATACTGCAGTGGAGCGATGGCGCCCCTAAGCGGATCTGGCCGGTATTGCATGTTTCGAAAATCAAATATGCGGGTAGGTCCTGCAAGTCGATCGGGGACGTTAATAGCGTTATTAATATGGAATAAAACAATAACAACTTGCCACAAGTTAACTCGTGGCTCTGGTCCACAACGCATGGCACCGTAACACGTATAAACTCGTGGCTGGTCCTTAAAGTGTTAATACATGAAGAGTGCCTGGAACTTTTTATTTTTTTTTATCCACTTTTTCTCCCATTTTCTATATTTTCTCCCATCCCAATTTCGTATCATCCAATTCAACCCTCCCCTGTCACGAACGCTGTTTCTTGCCTCCCACAAGCCGGCTGCAATGTGGACTAAGTCATACATAGCACAAGTCCCCTCCGGTACTTGAGGTAACAGCAGTCGCATCTTTTCACCTGCGCAGCTCGATCTCTCAGTGGCGAGGAGTAACGCGTGGGAGGCTCACGCTGCCCCCGACACTTCCTGATTCTACTGCGCAGGCGCACCAACCGACTTGTAGGAGTCGCTGTCCACAACGCCCGATCCCCACCCATCAGTTTCCCACCCCCTAATACGGCCAATGTGTATTAGTATGAACGACCAGCTAAACTGAAAGCAATGTGGAGCGCTGGACTCGAACAGGCGAGCCCAGCGTCTCCGCATTCGTGGCGAGCGCCTTGCCCACTACGCCACGTAGTCGCCCTAGTGCCTGGAACTTCTTTGGTTTTTCAGATTTCTAAATGTTATTTTCCATGGCCTGGGAAAGTGCAATCAATATTTTTCTTAATATTAGCTACTCTCTTGCAAAGACTATAGACCAGAGAAGTGAGCATGAAACTTCTCCGTCTCATCTCTCCCATAGAGCAGCTCCAGGCCATGTATCCGACAATAATCACAAGCTTGAGTTTTAGCATTCAAACTCGTTTTTGGAGTTAGTTATTCATGTTCACTAATATTTTAGAGACAGTCTTAACCTCTTAACACTTTCCGTGCCAGCAGGGGGTGCCAGAAATAGGCGCTTGAGTGCCAACGCTGTAGTCAATGGAGGGCGATCATATTTGCGAACGCATAAACTATATCTTAAATTATGGCTATGTGTCTAATACGCCCGTCGCTTATCAATGACTTGTTTGCAGTCAACATTGTCGAAAAGGATTTTTTTTTAAATAATCGGTTCATTTCCGTTTTTATACCATTTTGAAAAATGCTAGTTTTTTTTACTGTAATACACAAAACACGTCGTCATTTTTCTGCCTATTTATTAATCGTTTTCAAATAAACGCTAGATTATCGATAGTATATGTGTACTTATGCACGCTATAGAAGCGGGCTGAAAAATCGATTATCTTATTTCTTGATCAGCACACACACTCAGTCACACACACATATGTGACACGTTGATATATAGGTGAAAACAGCTCTGATTATTATCTGATTATAAAATAGATTCCTTACCTCAGATCAGATGTTCTCCAAAAAGATTATTCCAATTCCTGATCGCCATTTCAAATATCGATAGTGTTTATTGATCCAACGCTGGGTGGTCGAAAGACATATTCCACGCTGTTCTGATGGTGGGCAATGAATGGGATGGGCTCGGATTACATGCCTGACAAGTAAAATGTGGAATCCGGACTCTTTTTTTCCCCATCCATTTCATTCAGTCCAATCGGGTGCAATACCATCCGGAGAGACGATAGGGGGCGGTATTTTCCCTGTTCGAGCTCAGACGATCCCCACTGGGGCTAGATTGAAGAAAAATGAATGGAAATCGATAAAAAAAATAACGATTAAAACTAGATTTCTCGTCGGGTAGCACTCAACGCATGGCATGAACTAACGAGTTTTCTCGTGGCTGGCACTCAAAGTGTTAAGCCCGAGCCATATTTTCAGAAAATTCACCTAAAAGTACATACCGTACCTAAGTAAATGGAAGATTGCTCCACTTCTACAACGTCCATGTGCATGTTGTTGGTATCTAGGGACATCTATGGACCTCAGGGAATGTATTCCCAGTGTCAGAAATATTGTGTCCGTTACTAGGCTTAAGTAAAGAATATAAAAAAATATATATATTTTTTTCATCTTTGACAGTGAATAACACCATGTTAACATTGACCAGACGTGAAAGATTGCCACTGAGCTCATTCAGCACCTTCTTGAGATCATGTGTACACATAATCTAAGCAAATGAATAAACTGATGATTTACAGTGTGTTTTGTAGACTGCTGTTTTGACAGGGTTAGGGTATTTACTCTCGACTACATTTGAAGAAAAGAAATGCAACATTAATTCATACGCTCTGTATTGACCGATTTATGGCGTGATACGAATCTGGGCCGTGTACCGGGCCCGTCGGGCTTAAGAGGTTAAAAGTCCCCATGAAATGGCTGGCAGAATGCGATTTGATTGCACATATTCACGAGTTTCCTGTAAAAACAGGAAGCTATGGAGGGACTTGTCGTGGATATTGATGACATTTATAGTAGCCAATAGTGCATTACGGTCGACCTATTAGCTAGTAAGCTAATGTTAGCTATATTAGTAGGTTACGTTAGCTAGCAAGCCAACATTAAACATTTGTTCAATTTAGTTAGAGTGATAGCTCAGTTACAACATGCTGTAAATGTCATTCTAGAAAGCATTTGATTGGACGCAAAATTTGTATACAGTATATTTTTTCTTGTTTTCCAGGAAGTGACAAGGCCTTTAGGAATTCTTAAAATTGTCCATCGTTCCACTTAAAAGTGGTGTAACCCGGGCAGCTTGTTCACCTGTCCGTCACGTCCGATCTTCACAGGCTTGTGTTCGTTCCATGGGTTGGAGAGATGAGCAGTCTTGGTGAACGGCAGCTCACGTCTGCAGACAGGAACAAAACAAAAATCTGGTTTACTTTTAGTTATTAATAGGGATGTTCGATATTGGATTTTTTACCGATATACCGATATTGTCCAACTCTTAATTTCCAATACCGATATATGCGGGGTCACCCCCCCTCAGCTAATTAACATTATGGATACTTTTCACAATAAATAAAATAAGAATTTGTTCTTACTTGCTTGCCTGGGTAAATATAGGTTAAATAAATCCAAAAATAAATAAAATAAAATTTAAACAGATACCGATAATTGGTAGGCCGATAATATCGGACATCCCTAGTTATTAACCAAAACAACTAAATGTACTGAGGGACCAAACCTACAGACAAGACCCCTCAGGGGCCTTTCTCACGCAGCCTTTGGGATCGAATCACCGCCCCGGAGCACGGGGGGGGGGGGGGGGGGGGGGAGTGTTCTCACTCACCCCTTTTGGGGTGCGAAACGGCGCTGATTCGTTTTACCCCCCGCTGAACGGGATCAGTTGGATTAGGTGGTCTCGGAATCGCGCCGTGCGGGTGGCGTGACACACAACGTCGTTACTGTCATGCTTGCTTGGTCGTGGTCGACCAGTAGATCAATGACATGTAATATAATTGCCACGAACGATGGGATAATGTTAGCTGCTGGACAGGCTAAGCTAACTAGCTCCGTGTCCCAAATAGCTGCAGCTACCTGTTGTCAAGTTATTGTTATAAGGACCCCAGTCCAAGCTACAACAGTCTGCATTCCCTTAACAATTGTTTGTATTGAGCCGTATTGTATTGTACCCATTATGCAATATGTTAAATAAAGTTTACATCCATTCATTCTGCTAGCATTAACGATTGGTTGAGCACTGCCACTGGCTAACATGAGCTAGCATTAGCTATCAGACCCCGTTAGCTCAAAGCTCCTCTTTCAACTTAACAAGCATTAAACAAAATGGCCCAGTCATCTATTCACCTTTGTTTAATACACACAGCGTTGTCTCTAATGTTATCTAACTACTGATAGCTCCCGATATCATCAGTTTGGTGCTAGCTAACTAGCGTGAGCTAACGTTAGCTTCTAGCCACAATGCTATACGGTTATAATGGCATATTCCATTGACGTTAGCATGCAGCTAACAATGTAGCTACCGATCTTTTTTTTAGACTAAACTATCCGCTCTTGGTGGTCACTTGTGTTGATGTTAGTTTTGTTTCATCAACAAATGACAGGCAGAACACAGTGAATGTATCCGTTTTGTTTATTGCACTTTTATTAGACTGAAAAAGAAGTGCTGCAATGGGTAAACAGGCAAAGATGGTGGCGCCCGGCGCCGCCTTGTTGACTTTCTTTGCAGGAAACGTGACAGGAACGTGACATCATCGCCTACGGCAAGCGTAAACGCTCAAAAGGCAAACCGTAAACAGAACCCGGAACGAAACAAGACTGCAGTGTGTACGCAAACTAGAGGGGGGAGAGGAGTTCGAATCAGATCTCGGAACGGGCCAGAACGGAACGGAATAGAAACGAATAGGGTGAGTGAGAAAGGGCCCTCAATGTACTGAGGGATTAGATTTACAGACAAGACCCCTCAATGTACTGAGGGATTAGACCTACAGACAAGAGCCCTCAATGTACTGAGGGATTAGACCTACAGACAAGAGCCCTCAATGTACTGAGGGACCAGACCTACAGACAAGAGCACTCAATGTACTGAGGGACCAGACCTACAAACAAGAGCACTCAATGTACTGAGGGACCAGACCTACAGACAAGAGCCCTCAATGTACTGAGGGACCAGACCCACAGACAAGACCCCTCAATGTACTGAGGGACCAGATCTACAGACAAGACCCCTCAATGTACTGAGGGACCAGACCCACAGACAAGACCCCTCAATGTAGTGAGGGACCAGACCTACAGACAAGACCCCTCAATGTACTGAGGGATTAGACCCACAGACAAGACCCCTCAATGTAGTGAGGGACCAGACCTACAGACAAGACCACTCAATGTACTGAGGGATTAGACCTACAGACAAGACCCCTCAATGTACTGAGGGACCAGACCTACAGACAAGAGCCCTCAATGTACTGAGGGATTAGACCCACAGACAAGACCCCTCAATGTACTGAGGGACCAGACCTACAGACAAGAGCCCTCAATGTACTGAGGGACCAGACCCACAGACAAGAGCCCTCAATGTACTGAGGGACCAGACCTACAGACAAGAGCCCTCAATGTACTGAGGGATTAGACCCACAGACAAGACCCCTCAATGTACTGAGGGACCAGACCTACAGACAAGAGCCCTCAATGTACTGAGGGACCAGACCTACAGACAAGAGCCCTCAATGTACTGAGGGACCAGACCTACAGACAAGACCACTCAATGTACTGAGGGATTAGACCCACAGACAAGAGCCCTCAATGTACTGAGGGACCAGACCTACAGACAAGAGCCCTCAATGTACTGAGGGACCAGACCCACAGACAAGAGCCCTCAATGTACTGAGGGACCAGACCCACAGACAAGAGCCCTCAATGTACTGAGGGACCAGACCCACAGACAAGAGCCCTCAATGTAGTGAGGGACCAGACCCACAGACAAGAGCCCTCAATGTAGTGAGGGACCAGGCTTACACAGACAAGACTAGGGATGGCACCGATCCGATACTCAGTATCGGGCCGATAAAGGTTAAATTCACAGGATCGGATATGGGGAAAACGGGAAGTATTTTCTGATCCGATACATGCCATAAAGCGTGCCATCGCGTCAACAGTAGGGGTGGGAATCACCAGTTTCATCATGATACGATACGATATCGATTCTTTGGACAACGATACGATATTTGCCGATATCACAAAGTCTCTCACGATACAATACGATACGATTAGATTCAGGTGCCTGCAATCGATATGAGATGATATCATATGCCCATTTAACACAATCAGTAACATTTAGATCAACAAAAAAAAGGTAATGAAAATATCATTTGACATTTGTATTTTTGAGCTCTTCCAGACATTTAAAGGAAAATCAATCTATTGTTTTTAATACAAATAGACCTCCTGTTCACTGTAAAGTGCCACGTTTTTATATATTGAGCTTTAAACTTTAAGCTACATTTTTTGGAACTCAAAACTCACAACCTCCCTCTCCCAAACCGTTCCTACAACAATTTGTTGATGTTGCATGATCATGTATAGGCCTACATTTATTATGTATTATATTGTTTATGTTTAAATAACATTTAAACATCAAACTCCTCTGACCTCATCTGGTCTTTCCAAAGCTTTTCAAGGCGCACACACACACAGAAAGGGAGAATGCTATGCTGTAACATCTACACACACGGAGCTACTGCTGTTGTTCTTGGGCGGATATGAGACTCGCCACAGGATTTTCAAAATAAGAGTATCGATATGAATCGATCTTATTACATCGCATCGATCCGATTCGATTGTTGATAATTACATCGATGTATCGATCTGGATCGATGTATCGTCCCACCCCTAGTCAACAGTAGCAGGGCTGTACGCTAAGCTTTTTCACTAGGGGCACAGGTGCCCCTAAATGAGAAATTTAGGGGCACAGAATATTTTTTAAATAACAATTTTACCATTATAGTGCAAAAAAATATGTTCCTCCTGCCTCATTACTGTGGTCCTTTTATTTAATTTTTTTTTTATTTATTTTTTTAAACTTTGGCCATTCCCCTGGCTCTTTTATGTGTTTATCACATTTATACTGGTCAAGGATGACCGACAGAAACAGGCTGAAAGGGTTCAGATGGGGGGGAAGACACTCTGGGAAAGGCACGGCTGCAGTCGGGATTCGAACTCGCTAAGCCCCAGATCCGTGACGAGCACGGTTGTCCACGGCGCTGAAATAGCGCTCGCGGTACGTGGTGAGCTACTGGAGCTCCCCCTTTTATTTAACATTTAAGTGCTTTTGTTTTCAGGTTTGTATCTTTTATAATGAACCAACTGAGAAAGTGTGTAAATCACTAATAGAACAAAAACAACAAACTGTGTGTGTGTGCGCGCTTGTAGTGCTCCTTGAATGAGATCACCACAACACACACACACACCATTGCATTAATCAGGAGGACAAGAAAATCTGCATACCTTTGTTTCACAATGAAAAGTGCTTTATAAATAAAATTAATAATTATTATTGTAAATAACCCCATGAAAGGTTTATTTTTTTTTTTACCTGCTTCATATTTGTGTCGTTACTGGTTTCAGGGTGTGTCTAAAGTGATCAATGTGTTGGCCCGTTTATAGAGATCTATGCCAATGTTTATGTATATCCGGGACTTTTTTTTTAATAAGAATTGAGAGGCCTACTACGGTATTTGTATATGTGACCTTTATTTTGAAAACTGTGTTGCGACGCAACCTTTTTTAAGTTTGCGCTTTTGACCACGTTCAGTTCAACTTAGCTCGAAGGAAAGACTAATCAAAAAGGTTTAATTAGGCTGTCAGGTGGCATAGCGGAGATTGCGTTCGTCACCAACGCCGGAGATGCTGGGTTCGCATGTTCGAAATCCAGCTCCCGGCGTTGTCACCAGCTTGGCTGGCCGTTAACACTAATACAATTGGCAGTATTAGAGGGTGGGAAAGCTGGCGGGTGGGTCCTGGGCGTTGTGGACAGTGACCCCTACAGTTCGGTCGGGGCGCCTGCTCAGCGAGGGTAGGATCTGGAGAGAGGTAGTGCGGCCTCCCACATGTTACACTCTCCCAGTGAGAATCTGCGCGGCCAGGCTGGCTGCCGGCACATGCGTCGGAGGAAAGCATGCGACAGTCTCCGGCCTCTCGGACCAACAGTAGGGGAAAGTGCGCAACAACCAGGAAGGGTGGAGAAAAATCAGAAAAAGAAGGAGGGGGGAAAAGACAAAAAAAGATAAAAGATAAATTAAAAAGGTTTAATTGACCCGTATGAGGCCATAGCTCTTACGGTAGGACTTTGATTGTTTATAGAAGAGGAATGTAATACTATGCAAAACAAGAAATAAACAGTGATTTTACCAGGCAGCAGTAAGTTGCAAGCCACTTTCATACGGGGAACCGTGACAATTATTAGTATTATCTAAGTTATTTGCATATCGTCTCATTATTAGATAGATAGGTTGATACTTTATTGATCCACGGAGGGAAATTTAAGTAGACAGAATTTAAGTATTGAAAAACGTCCCAATAGTGGGCTACTCACCTAATGCATGGGTGACATTTGTTCTAAGTGTCCCCGTCAATCATCACTGCCAGATCCGACTTAATTTAATCGGCTATGGTCTCTTATCATCTCTCCACATCGGACGTGGTTGTCATAAGATGGACTGATATCCGCTCCGTTCTTCTTGCAGAGCAAAATTAGCGTATTTAAAATTATTGAAAGGAAGTTCTTCTTTGGCGATGCAATAGGCCACATTCAGTTTCGTTTCGATTGTTCGCTAGGAATTATGGGATTTGGTGTTGGATGTATGGACTCTACGCAGAGACTCTACGCATACATGGTATTTAATCGCACGATAGACTACAACTACCAAGTAGAATAGCGTGGCCCATATTCACTTCACACGCAAATATTTTGTTCACACAGGCTATCGGACGGGGGCTACGCAGTAAATTCATTCATCGCCGACAGATTTTTTCATAGCACGGCAACATTATGTCGCACTGTACAGCCCTGGTTGTAGGCTAATGTTTTACTATTTTTTTATCCAATTTGTATGGATTAATTTAGGAGTGAAATGCGAATTAAGGATTGAAATCACTACTCGCAAGGTTGCCCCCAAATATTATTTTCCACTCGCACGGGCCATATTAACACATTCCCTGCCACGGTTATATCCATCAATGTAGCCTCACTGCCACCACTGTAAGCCTATGGAGATGTTCACCTTCTTTGCAGGGCTATAACTTTTTAAATTGTATTGCTAAATTGACATTACTATGGCACATTCAACATCGATTATCTATCGTTCAGGATGTAGGAACGTTATACTTTTTCATTCATAGATTCGTACAAAAATACCTTCTAGAATATAAGTATGTTTTTATCGTTTTCTGCAGTAATTCATAGAACGTGAGTTATAGGCATAAACGCATATATAGATTATCAATTGCCGTTTATTCCCGATACACGCTATATAAAAAAATGCAACTGTATATGATCGTATACGTTATGAGTCATCATGCGCGGATGAAAGGGGGGGGGGTCGTTTATAATTCCGTGATAGTCAGTAAATGCTTTAAGTAGTATGGGTGATATATTGATCAGATCGGTTTGGAGTGAAAAGAATAAACAATTGGGCTGAAAATAGCGGCAACGTCCTCTTACCGTACGTCAATGAGACTGGCGGTGAAAGATCCCAGGTATAGGACGTCGATCGCCTAGGTCCATTTCCGGTTTGTATGTCGCAATAAACGCCGAAATCATATCGATTATTAAGTTCATAAAGCGATCGATATGTACTATAGGGTCTGTCGGGAGCCTTGCGACAATATCTGACGGCCGGATGAATTTAATCGACGCACAACAGCCATATCCTGTTTACCAGTGTAACTCGCCCGACCATCCACCAGGCGGCGGTATTGAGCCGTCGTTTTTTTTATAGCCGTAGGGTCCAGCTGCAGCGCCGGAGGTGTATATATGAATTATGAATGCCATGGCGAAAAAAATGAAATATTGATCTCAATATCGATGTACAGCGTGGTTTGGCAGACAACGCATGGACGGCAATAACGCTGTACAACGTGATTGGCGGGGAATGTGTTAAGGGGCAATTTGCGATAACCGCGTCGCACTGTACAGCCCTGAGTAGTAGCATGACAACAACGCTAGCATTAGCTAAACGTGAACACTGCGGTCATGTCAGCTGTGTGGAGTTATTTTAAGATCAAAGAAAAAGGCAAAACAGCCTGTGGTGTTCAATGTACTGAGGGACCAGACCTACAGACAAGAGCCCTCAATGTACTGAGGGACCAGACCTACAGACAAGACCCCTCAATGTACTGAGGGATTAGACCTACAGACAAGACCCCTCAATGTACTGAGGGATTAGACCTACAGACAAGACCCCTCAATGTACTGAGGGACCAGACCTACAGACAAGAGCCCTCAATGTACTGAGGGATTAGACCCACAGACAAGACCCCTCAATGTACTGAGGGACCAGACCTACAGACAAGAGCCCTCAATGTACTGAGGGACCAGACCCACAGACAAGAGCCCTCAATGATACTGAGGGACCAGAGCTACAGACAAGACCCCTCAATGTACTGAGGGATTAGACCCACAGACAAGAGCCCTCAATGATACTGAGGGACCAGAGCTACAGACAAGACCCCTCAATGTACTGAGGGATTAGACCCACAGACAAGAGCCCTCAATGATACTGAGGGACCAGACCTACAGACAAGACCCCTCAATGTACTGAGGGATTAGACCCACAGACAAGAGCCCTCAATGTACTGAGGGATTAGACCCACAGACAAGACCCCTCAATGTACTGAGGGATTAGACCCACAGACAAGAGCCCTCAATGATACTGAGGGATTAGACCCACAGACAAGAGCCCTCAATGTACTGAGGGATTAGACCCACAGACAAGAGCCCTCAATGTACTGAGGGATTAGACCCACAGACAAGAGCCCTCAATGTACTGAGGGATTAGACCTACACAGAAAGATAGAACTCAAGAATGTCAGATGAGGCCAATTGCCATTAGATATGAGGAAGGAAAGTAGGAACTTCCCAGTACAACATCCATCAATGAATGGCATTGAATTGAGTGTATGGGATTTACAATATGAATAATAATACATCCATTTTATATAGCGCTTTTCCAGATGCTTAATCTGGAAATCTAAATTATAGAACGACTGTCGAACCATGTGTGTGTGTGTGTGTGTGTGTGTGTGTGTGTGTGTGTGACATGCACACGTGTCCTACCTGCAGATCCAGTCAATCTTGAAGACCCCTCCCAGCATCTTGGCATTCATGCCGGCGGGCAGCACCCAGTGGATAGGAGAGCCACCGTGGTGAGACTCAGATATGAGACGGGCAAACCCTACAGACACAAAGTACACCAGGATGAGACAACTGAACCCTACAGACACAAAGTACACCAGGATGAGACGACTGAACCCTACAGACACAAAGTACACCAGGATGAGACGACTGAACCCTACAGACACAAAGTACACCAGGATGAGACGACTGAACCCTACAGACACAAAGTACACCAGGATGAGACGACTGAACCCTACAGACACAAAGTACACCAGGATGAGACGACTGAACCCTACAGACACAAAGTACACCAGGATGAGACGACTGAACCCTACAGACACAAAGTACACCAGGATGAGACGACTGAACCCTACAGACACAAAGTACACCAGGATGAGACGACTGAACCCTACAGACACAAAGTGCCACCGGTGATTGTTTTTCGCAGCTGGAGCAATCAAGCCCACTGACACACACTGTTTCAGTGCAATCAGACACACCTGCCGGCTGCCGGCGACAATAATAATCACTTTATTTGGGCTGACAGAGCTACAGAACAACTGCATCTGCATTTGATCTCATCTTGTCGATGGTGTAAAATGAATTAGGTATATTGTTAGTAAGTTAGCCATGTAATAAGCGGGATAAAGTATAGCTATACTCGGTCATTGTCGCAAAATAATTGACCTTCACCGACGTTTAAAACACCTCGGCGAGGCGCCTCGGTGTTCTAAACTCTGTGTCGGTCAATAATTTTATTATCCCTTACATATTTATATATAAAAAAAGAAAATATATATATATATATTAGAGCTGGGCCGTTAACGTGCTGCGTTATCGCGAGACTAGTATCGCGCGATAATATAATTGACGCCGTTAATCTTTTTCTCAACGTTGGGTCTGTATTGTCCTTAAATACTTGCCGTAGTTCCCAGCTGTGGTACCAGGAAGTGATTGCACTACCGGAGCTGTAGTCAGAATAATGTGTTAAACTAAAGTAGTGGTCCGGTAATCATTGTTATACAGGTGAGGTTAAGAAGTCCTCAGGATATAACACAATTCGGCGATGAGGACGTCTGAATCTGCGCAATGCAAGAAAAAAGAAGTCCGTTGCAAGCTTTGTTTACATTATTAATGTTAGCGAGTTAGCATGTTAGCTCACGTTGATACGGGCGGCACTGGGAAACATCTACAAGAGGAGGAAATCCACTTTACACACTAAAGGAAGGATCGACTGGACTATCGTGAGTGTTTACAACAGAAATGGCTTGGGTTATTGGAAATATTGGACCGTTTGATGACAATGTAGCCCCTTTCGTGACTGTGATGCACGGAGTGAATCCACAGTCACTTGCTCCTCAATAGGAAACTAACCTAGATTTACCATGAAGGACTGGTTCTGGCTGAACCATTCGTTATACAAGAATCACAGAGACGTTTCAAAGGTGCTCACAGTTGCACGAGGGTTTCGGACAGAGATACGGGATGGTTTGAAAGCTCTGCGTTGCTAATAAACTTTTTAAATAATTTTTATAAACTGCTCAAACAGCATTATTTCCGCCGTTGGGTGATCACAGCGCATGCGCACCATCCCTTATCTCTGTCCGAAATCCTCGTGCAACTGTGAGTACCTTTGTAATTTCTGTGATTCCTGTATAACGAACGGTTCGGCCAGAACCAGTCCTTCATGGTAAATCTAGGTTGGTTTCCTATTGAGGAGCAAGTGACTGTGGATTCACTCAGTGCATCACAGTCACGAAAGGGGCTAATGACAATGTGGAGCAAATAAATGAAAATGGGGGACCCTGATGTAAACAAGACAAACGTCTTTCCCTGGTCTGCATCCCCTTAACAATTGTATGTATTGAGCCGTACTGTATTGTACCCATTCTGCAATCTGTTAAATAACGTTTTCATTCATTCATGGAACTGTTACACTGAGCTTGCACTGAATTTGTTGAGAAACCTGCTTCTGCAGCAGTCTGTGTGTGAGCAACCAGTCAGCAGCATTGTGAATTTAGAGATTCACTAAAAGACACATTGAGAGACAGGTTTGTCTGTGGATTAAGAAATGAAGGTTCACAGAAGAAACTACTGACGGAGAGTGATTTGACACGAGAGAGCTGTCAATATCAGTGTAACAATGTTAATGGCATCAAAGGAAGGGCACAGAAAATTACGATAAATCTGGTTTTAAAAGAAACACTGGAAATTACAAAAAGAAGAGACATGTTCATGCTGTTGAACAAGGAGACAGAACAGCTAGTGACTCCTCAGATGAAGAGGAGAGGATAAATCTCCTCCTCTGGTCATTATTTGGGTAGAACACACCTATTTTGAACACCTTCGGCAGACTTTTTTTTTTTTTAGCCATTTTAATCTAGATTAATTCCAGGATTGCAGGTAGATTAATCTAGATTAAAAAAAATTATCTATGCCCAGCTCTAATATATATATATATATTTACTTACATGTTTTGGCCTTAAATAGTTTCAAAATATCTGTCATTTCTGAAAATAAGTTACAAAAGTATATATATATAAAAAAAGAAAAAAAAAGCGTTTTGGAAAATAGCTCTTTATTTGATTATCATAAAAAAGTGTTTTCTATACAGAGATATCGACATCGGTAAATATCGGTATCGGCCAGAACAGCAATATTAATATCGGTTATCGGTATCGGCCACAGTTTTCACATCGGTGCATCACTAGACAAGAGATAACACTGGAGTTTGGACGAATAACACTGTAGCATGGACGAAATAACTATGGAGTTTGTACAAATTAACAATGGAGTTATGCATTGATTGCAAAAAAAAGTGTTGCATTGATTACCTTGGAAATTGCCGCTCTGCCTGACGGAGAAGACCAGTATGACGCTCCTGGCTGCGCGGAACGCAGCATTCAGCTTCTTCTCGTTGACCGGCAGAGTGGACCACACTCCCTGAGGAGCACACACTACATTTACAGCTTCAATTCAAAACGCCAACACTGGGATTCATCATTGAGCCGATTTAGCCAAACGTGCCTTTTCATTAACTCAAACCTTTATTTAAAATTCAATGACAAAATGGAAACAAACAAAACACGAGAAGAAAACTGCCTGGGGTACATACATACTCCAGTGGGACTTAAGCCCCTAAACCTGAACGTTTCTTCTGCCAATAGAGCTTAAAACAGAGCTTATGGAGAAGCACAGAAAAGCCCCATACCTTAGCTTTGGCCAGGGACACGTTCTCATGGTTGTTACTCTTGATGAGGAAGAACCTGGCTTCTCTCAGGACGTACTTCAGTCTACTGGTCTGGTCTGTAGGGGGAGGCAGAACACAAAACAGGCAGGTTAAAACATCGTTTTTCAAGGCTGTGACTTCCAAAACGTGGTTTGTAAGATCGAGGGTCTATGAATCGTTATGCTGCTTGGAAAATTGGTATAATCATCAGAAATGGGGGCCGCATTTGGGGGAAAACAAAATATCCTGGAGGTCAGAAAAAGAAAAAAAAACACGCGAAACATCCGACCCACAGTGGCGTAACCTACAGTACTTACTCTCCATGATGCCCTTGCGTACAGCTCGGACCGATGACGACAGCTTCTCCTGCTTCTTCTCAGAACCTGCGGGGTTGAATGCAGAAAAGAGATTAGGTACAAAACTTAGGGTAGGGGGCAAATGAGGTATGAACTATGAATGTAGTGCAAATATCTTTAACACTTTCTTCGCCAGGCTTATGTACATCATTATACCCCTCTCTGCCAGCTCTATTTGTCTATGGAGAAGTTCCCCTTCTTTGCAGGGCTATAACTTTTTAAATTGTATTGCTAAATTGACATTACTATGGCCCATTCAACGTCAATTATCTATCGTTCAGGACGTAGGAACGTTATACTTTTTCATTCACATATTCATACTAAAATACGGTCTAAAGTATAAATATGTTTATCGTTTTCTGCAGCTTTCTCCAGAACGTGATTTATAGCCCTAAATGCATTATATTGATGATCAAATACAGTTTGATAGCGATCTGCGCGAGATAAAAAATTTCAAATGGACGTGCTTCTAGAAGTTACTACTTATCATCTGATGTTGACCGGATGGGGGGGGGGGGGGGGGGGGGTCGTTTATAATTCCGTGGCCAATGTTAGATGATTCATCTAGTGTGGGTGATATGATCATTAGAACAGTTTATATCGAACAGGGTAAAAAAAAAACGCTGAAACTCACCGTAGCTTCCTCGTAGCGTTGGGCGATGAGCAAAAATATTCCTATTATGGGATGTTGAAATATGCGATCCATCTCCATGTTGTATAATAGTATATACGTCCAAATCATGTTGTTTATCGAGTTATTGGTAACGGATTGCTATCCGTTGTGTCTAGCTCAAGTCCCGGGACTATTAGCGAGTGATCGGACCGAATTGGAATGAGCACCAGCTTCCGTTTCCGGTTTCCGGTTTGGGCGATCCGCCGATCGGCCACCAGATGGCGCTCTTGAACCGTTGGAGAGTTGAGAGGGGATCAACAGTAGATCTCAAGTCTCCGGGGGAGAAATATGATTGCGATCACAGATTTTTGAAATATTGATCTCAATGACATGTTACGGCGTCATTGGCAGAATTAGCATGGCGGGGAATGACGAGTTTAGGTGTCTCTGGCAGAGAAAGTGTTAACACTTTGATTGCCTAAGGCTAAATTCATGATATACCATCCGTTGCCAGCTCTATTTAACATGGAGAAGTTCCCCTTCTTTGCAGGGCTATAACTTTTTAAATTCTATTGCTAGAATGCCATTATTAGGGCCCATTCAAGGTCCTATATGTATTGTTCATGGTGTAGCAACGTTAAACTTTTTCATTCACATATTCATACTAAAATATGGTCTAAGGTATAAGTATGCTTTCATCTCTTTCTGCAGCTTTCTCCAGAACGTGATTTATAGCCCCAAATGCATTATATTGATGATGAAACACAGTTTGATAGCAATCGGCGCAATATAAAAAATTCCAACTGGACGGACTTCTGGAAGTTACTACACGTCATCTGATGTTGACCGGATGGGCGAGGGGGCGTTTATAATTCCGTGGGCAGCGTTATACCATTCATCTAATGTGGGTCATATGTTCATCAGATCAGTTAGTATCGAACACGGTAATATTACACGCTAAAACTCACCCCAGTCTCCTCGGGCCGTTGGGCGATCAGCGTGGGGTAGACAGTTTTCCATTATGGGATGTCGAAATACCCGGTCCATTTCCAGGTTGTATAATAGTATATACGTCCAAATCATGTTGTTTATCGAGTTATTGGCAACGGATCGCTATGTATTGTGTCGAGATCGAGTCCCGGGACCAATAGAGAGTGCCCGGAAGTAATATGGGTGATCACCACTTCATCCACATGACTTCCTGTTTGGCGCTTCTGCTGATCGGCCACCAGATGGCGCTCTTGAACCGCTAGAGGATTGAGAGGAGCTCAGAACTGTGTGTGAAGGCTGCAGAGGGGAAATATGATTCCGATCACAGATTTTTGAAATATTGATATTAAAGACGAGTTAGGAGCGTCCTCGGCAACTTTAGCATGGCTAGGAAAGACGCCTAAACACGTTTTCGGCACTTAGTGTTAATAATAGAGACTTGGTTGTCATGTTTTAAAACCTTGATCTCCAACCTTTGTTAATCAAGATGTACGCGTTTAATTGATTTGTTATCCTTGCTTTTGTCTACCCTCGTCTTGTCGTCTTATTGTTATGATTTTATATGCCGTGTGATTTTTATATGCTTATTTCTGTGTGTACACTCAACGTCGACTGTAAATTGGGGAAACCTCAGTTGCCTTTCGAGTTTTAAATCCACGGTTTGAAAAGGTAAATGTCAGTGGTGAGGACCGACCGTAGTGGTTCTGGCGGTTTGTTTACCTGATGCATCAGACCCAGACCCAGAATGCACAGAGTCGCCGTCGGAGAAGCTGACTGAGCCGGACTGGGAGTCGCTGGCCTCGCTCCGCGTGTCGTAGTCGTTCCCCTCGGTCGCACCCCGCTGGTCCCCCTCCAGCTCGTACTCCTCTTCCTCCTCCTCCTCCCCTTCTTCCTCTTCCTCCTCCTCCTCTACCTCGTCCTCCTCTGGGCCCTTCTCTCCTTCCTCCTCCTCCTCCTCCATCCCCTCCTCTTCCTCGTCGTCCATGTTGGAGGCATTGCCGTCCGAGGAGGCCCCGGAGCTTCCTGTCTCCTGGTCCGAGGCGTACTCCTCTGACTGGGGCTCTTCTTTGATAGCAGGGATCGCTCTGGCGTCCTCACTGGGGCGTCTCAGCTTCTGAGGGGAGACAGATTTTTTTTGGTATGTTTATTGTTTTTTTTACTACCGGGCAGTAGGGGTGGGACGATACATCGATCCAGATCGATATATCGATCTATTATCAATAATCAAATAGGATCGATGCCACGTAAAAAGATCGATTCATATTGCGATACTCTTATTTTGAAAATCCGGCGACGTCATCGCCCCGCGCCCAGTGTTGTGAAACTCAAACTCCGTTTAACATCAACAGCTGCCAGTAGCGTCTAGAGCGTCACTAGAGCAAGACTAGTGTGCCTATTCTGTGACCCAAAACATGTCCCTGCTGTTTTATTCCACAACAGGTCCAATGCATCTAACCTGCTTTGCAATCCTCGTCACTCCATTATGCCCACGTCGCGTTAAAGATCGAAGATAACGTTACTTTAGCGTGAGCTAACAAGCTAACCCAGAGCCATAGGCAGAGAGAAGTGGGGACTGGGAGGGTGCATTCTCGGGGATAGCCCCACTAACAGGATCTGGCCGGTACTGCACCTTGGGACTCCCAATATGCTTTTCCAGCCAAAATACAGCTCCGTGACAGTGAATAGGATATTAATATCGAGGAAAAAAATAAATGAACCAAAAACAGTGAACAGGAGGTCTATTTGTATTAAAAACAATAGATTGTTTTTCATTTAAATGTCTGGAAGAGCTCAAAAATAAAAATGTCATGATATTTCCATTGCCTTTTTTGTTTGTTGATTTAAATGTTACTGATTGTATTAAATGGGCACATAATATCGTCTCATATCGATCGCAGGCACCTGAATCGAATCGTATCGTATCGTGGCAGACTGTGTGATATCGGATAATATCGTATCGTTGTCCAAAGAATCGATATCGTATCGTATCGTGATTAAACTGGTGATTCCCACCCCTACCGGGCAGTCCGGTAGAGGACAGAGAGAGAGAGGGAACGGGAGACAGAGCGGGGGGAAGACATTCTGCAAATGACGCCGGGTTCGGGAATCGAACCTGGGTCGGCCGCTTCGCGACGCAGCGTGTTACATGGTTCGACACTTGGGCGCCTTGACATTTGTTTTTAACCACGGTAACCCTTTCACTACCACACTATAGACGATTAGCCTTCTATAGTGTGGTAGTGAAAGGTTAACTCTCTGTAGTGCGGTAGTGAAAGGGTTAATCTTCTGTAGTGTGGCAGTGAAAGGGTTAATCTTCTGTAGTGTGGCAGTGAAAGGGTTAACCGTCTGTAGTGTGGTAGTGAAAGGTTAACCTTCTGTAGTGAAAGATTAACCCTTTGTAGTGTGGTAGTGAAAGGTTAACCTTCTGTGGTGTGGTAGCGAAAGGTTAACCTTCTGTAGTGTGGTAGTGAAAGGGTTAATTATGGATATAGGCACAGACTTTTCAAGGGTAGGACTTATTGATGGAAAATGATATATTTGCAACATCCAGACCCAATAAGGTCAGAACTCCACTAGGACACAAGCGGCTCCTACCTCCGGCAGCTCTGGCATGAGTGGTTTGAGCCTCCGGTCTGCCTCCCTGCGCCGGGTCAGGGGCTTGTCGCCGCTGTGGGCCTTGGGCGGGTCTCCCCTGGAGCTCCTGACCGCGTGGCTCTTCCGGTCCTCGTAATACTCCTGGTTCTTATAGTCAGAGGGGTGCCTGCCGCCGCCGTGCAGGTTCAGCGGCTTCTTGCCCCCTGCAGAGTGGGGAGGGGGCCTCTTACTGGGCTGTCTGGGGGCGTGGCCGGAGGGGCGGAGCCTCTTCAGCTCCTGGCTGCCACCGCGATCACTCTTCCTCTTGGTTCCTGGTGGGAGAGACAGACAGACGGCATGGTCATGTTGAGTGTTGAGTGAGGGGACACCCTCCTTAGTGGACAGAGTGAGGGGACACCCTCCTTAGTGGACAGAGTGAGGAGACACCCTCCTTAAGAGGACAGAGTGAGGGGACACCCTCCTTAAGAGGACAGAGTGAGGGGACACCCTCCTTAGGGGACAGAGTGAGGGGACACCCTCCTTAGAGGACAGAGTGAGGGGACACCCTCCTTAGAGGACAGAGTGAGGGGACACCCTCCTTAGAGGACAGAGTGAGGGGACACCCTCCTTAGAGGACAGAGTGAGGGGACACCCTCCTTAGAGGACAGAGTGAGGGGACACCCTCCTTAGAGGACAGAGTGAGGGGACAGCCTCCTTAGAGGACAGAGTGAGGGGACACCCTCCTTAGGGGACAGAGTGAGGGGACACCCTCCTTAGGGACAGGGGTTCCCAAAGTTTTCAGGCCGCGACCCCGAAATAACGGTGTCAGAGCCGCGACCCCCACTATTATAGGAGGTAAACAATTTTTTATTTATTATTATTATAAATCATTCAGGCCAGGAAATATAGTGCGAAATATAGCCCCAGTCAGGCCACTTTTAAAGCAGGGGGTCTCTTTTTATTTGTACCCTTTAAATGCCAGTGTTTGTGATGGCATCACAAATGATTGTTAAAAAACAGGCTAGCATTATGTATGATTAGCAACAACACTGATTTTGATGGATTTTCAGTTTTTTTGTAATGTCAGATTGAAAAAGGATATTACGAGATCCCGCCAGTATGATTCTCAATACCGTGACGTCACAGACTGCTATTATTACACTGACACAGAGTTGATTGTAGGGCACAGCACGCGCCAGCAGAGGGTTACGTGGCTATCGTTCTGGGAGCTAACGTTGATACCTGGATGGTGCGGGCTAACTGGCTACCGTTCTGGGAGCCAACGTTGATACCTGGATGGTGCGGGCTAACTGGCTACCGTTCTGGGAGCTAACATTGATACTTGGATGGTGCGGGCTAACTGGCTACCGTTCCGGGAGCTAACGTTGATACCTGGATGGTGCGGGCTAACTGGCTACCGTTCTGGGAGCTAACATTGATACTTGGATGGTGCGGGCTAACTGGCTACCGTTCCGGGAGCTAACGTTGATACCTGGATGGTACGGGCTAACTGGCTACCGTTCTGGGCGCTAACGTTGATACCTGGATGGTGCGGGCTAACTGGCTACCGTTCCGGGAGCTAACGTTGATACCTGCTAACTGGCTACCGTTCTGTGATTTGTTTACTTGGTAACACGGGTTGCTAAGGAATTTAGGTTCGAGGTTGAAGAATGTGCACTTTTAGGTTGAAAGAACGGCCCTAATGTCAACGTGTTTCAATATAAGCGTTATAGTTAGTGGACACCCTCCTTGTCCTCGGGAGGTAGAGCAGTCGTCTGGCAATCCGGAGGTTCCCGGTTCGATTCCCGCTCCTCCCGGGCAGTGTGTCGAAGTGTCCTTGAGCAAGACACTTAACCCCTAACTGCTCCCGATGTGCAGGTTGGCACCTTGCATGGTCGCTTCTGCCATCGGTGTGTGAGTGAATGGGTCAAATGTGAGGAACAAATTGTAAAGCGATTTGGAAACGTTGACGACTTGACGTCAGACTTTTTGGCACCGGTGGATCTCACGTGAATCGGTAGTCGGTAGCACCGACGTGATTCGGTCGACTCGATACCCTTAAAAGTACCGGATTCGGGGCGGCTACGTGGCGCAGTGGGCAAGGCGCTCGCAACGAATGCTGGAGACTGGGCTCGAACAGGATGCTTCCTGTTCGAGCCCCGCTCTCCACATTGCTTTCAGTTTAGCTGGTCGTCCACAGTAATACACATTGGCCATATTACGGGGAGGGAAACTGAAGGGTGGGGATCGGGCGCTGTGGACAGCGACTCCTACAGGCGGGGCCCCTCCAAAGCCCAGACCCTCGACGCTGAAAGATCGAGCCGCGCAGGTGAAAAGATGCTACGGCTGTTACCTCGAGTATCGGAGGGGACTCGTGCTATGTATGACTTAGTCCACATTGCAGCCGGCTTGTGGGAGGCAAGAAACAACGTTCGAAGACAGGGGATGGTTGAATTGGACGATATGAAAATTGGGATGGCAGAAAAATATGAGAGAAAAAGTGGATCAAAAAAAAAATACCGGATTCGGTACCCATCCCTAGCTGTAACATTCGCTTTGAAGTAATGTTGCTGGGGACAAAACCACGTTGCTTCATTTTGAGTGCCATGTATCGTTCTCTTCCCTTTGCTAGTGTTTGGGGGAAGCAAACATTCAACGCAGCGGCGCTTCGACAATAAGCACATGGTTGTTAACCAATGTTACCAGGTGAAAAGATTATGTTTGTTAATTCCCTTCCTATTTCATCTAGCTGTGATGTTGTGATGATCCAGCACAGCAGAATGCAGAGGATTTCTTCTCTCAGAGATCAGTGGGGAACGTCTTCATGCACTACTCGTAGATATTATGACAGTATAACGTTTTGGCAAGGGAACACATGGTTTAATTACCTCCACCAAGGAAAATATGATTTTGCTCACGTGTGTCTCCTACAAATTTAAATGGGCCCATATTAAAGATATTGCTTCTAAAGTCTATTATCTAACGAATTCTTCATACATAAGTATGACAGATAAATATGAAATACATGGGCCATTTTGCATCGTCCAGTTGAGTGGTTTCCCCACATCGGATCGTTGACACGACCACTGTGTCCGCCATCGGAAGATACCTCTCGCAACGTCTGTATTTCCTGTCAAACTAGATGCAGATCAAATGTGAATTAAGATCCAGCAATTGCTCATCTATTAACACTTTAATCGCCAAGGACGCCTTAACACGTCATTCCCCGCCATGCTAATTCTGCCAATGACGCCGTAACACGTCATTGAGATCAATATTTCAAAAATCTGTGATCGCAATCATATTTCTCCCACGGAGACTTGAGATCTACTGTTGATCCCCTCTCAACTCTCCAATGGTTCAAGAGCGCCATCTGGTGGCCGATCGGCGGATCGCCCAAACCGGAAACGGAAACTGGTGCTCATCCAAATTCGGTCCGATCACTCGCTATAGGTCCCGGGACTCGAGCGCGACACAATGGATAGCGATCAGTTACCAATAACTCGATAAACAACATGATTTGGACGTATATACCATTATACAACCTGGAGATGGATCGCATATTTCAACATCCCATAATAGGAATACGTTTGCTCCACGCTCATCGCCCAACGGCCCGAGGAGACTGGGGTAAGTTTCAGCGTTTATTTTTACCGTGTTCGATACAAACTGCTCTAATGATCATATCACCGACACTACATGAATCATCTAACGTTGGCCACGGAATTATAAACGACCCCCCCCCCCCTCATCCTGTCAACATCAGATGATAAGTAGTAACTTCTAGAAGCATGTCCATTTGAAATTTTTTATCTGGCACCGATCGCTATCAAACTGTATTTGATCATCAATATAATGCATTTCGGGCTATAAATCACGTTCTGCAGAATGCTGCAGAAAACGATAAAAACATATTTATACCTTAGACCGTATTTTAGTATGAATATGTGAATGAAAAAGTATAACGTTCCTACATCCTGAACGATAGATAATTGACGTTGAATGGGCCATAGTAATGTCAATTTAGCAATACAATTTAAAAAGTTATAGCCCTGCAAAGAAGGGGAACTTCTCCATAGACAAATAGAGCTGGCAGAGGATGGTATAAGGATGTACATAAGCGTGGCAAAGAAAGTGTTAATCGCCCCAAAATGTTGTCAGAAACATATTTTAGTGAATTGTTTTGGAGTTAAACAGTGTTTTTCCTGCAAGCCTCCTTTGTGGAGTTCTCTCCCCTGATTGGATAAAGTGGGAATGGGATACCAGAAAATGTATTTCCTGTTTACTGCAGAGAGGAGCGGCTGATGGACAGCCATGTTACTGACCAAACACCATCAGTGATGCAGGGCTGTACAGTGCGACATATATGTCACACGTGCTACGAAAAATTCTGTCTGTGCGATGAATGAATTTACTGCAGTAGCACCCGTGCGATAGCCTGTGTGTGAGGGGGGGGGAATTGCGTGTAAAGTGAATCGATGGGCCACGCTATTCTACTTGGTAGTTGTAGTCAGGGAACAAAATAAGCACCCGACAAGCGCCAAATGCGTCTAGATTTAAGGTTTGGCGAGTAAAAATGTGAGGTCTGCCCGCCACCTGGCGTGTAGTTCATATCGATACTCTTATTTAGAAAATCCTGTGCGGGTCTCATTTCCGCCCCAAGCGCAGCTCCAGTCATATTATCTATAGCTCCGGCAGCTAGCAACGTTCCGTTCATATGATACTCTTATTTTGAAAAACCCTGTAGCAACTCCGCGAGTCATATGATATACGCCCAGTCCGTGCTTGTGAAAGCAGAGCAGCGCGCCTACACGACCCGAAATAAGGCCGTGGTGTTTTGTTTCTTCTCACAACGGGTCAAATTAATCTACATACTTTGCACCGTCGCCATTCCTTTATGCCCACATCGCCCGAAATTAACGCTTATGTACCATTACAATCACTACAACAAGCTAATCCTGATCAGAGGCGCCATAGAGAACAGCAGACAGTGTGGACTGGGGAAAGGGAAATGGGGGGGCACTCTCCCCTTCCCTGTGTGTGTGTGTGTGCGTGCGTTTGGAAAGACGATGAAGTCACTAGTCAGGACTCAGGACAGGAGTATATTATAGTAAACTGAGGATTACCGAGGATGGACAGATAATGTTGATATTCAAATATAAAAAAGTTTCGAGAGGAGTGGAAGTTTGAAGACAGACTACAATATGATGCGGGGGTGGTGAGTTGAAACAGTGTGTGTGTGTGTCCCGACCCCACTTCTATGTTTCAATAAATTATTTGCATTTAAAACTATTAACGCTGACTCATTCCTTCAGTCCACTCAAAATTATGCTAATATTCCTTATGTTGTTTATGATATTGATTGAAAATAGCATATGAGAGTATTATATAGTAATAATAACACATGGCGATATACTAAAAAGCTATTTATAATTTTTGGCTGGTAAAAAATGTGCATGGCTGGTAGTTTTTCAAATCTACCAGCCAAATGGCTGGTAAGTCAAAAAGTTAAGTTTGTTCCCCGAGTTGTAGTCCATAATGCGATTAAAAAGCATGTCCCATAGGGCTGGGCGATATGGCCTAAAAATTTTATCCCGGATTATTATTTTTTAAATCAGATTTACGATTTTAATCGATTTTTTTCTCTTGAAAACTAGAAACACCAAGGAAATCATTCAAATAACCTTTGTTTTTATTTGACAAAAAAAATTATCAAACCAAGAAGAATGTCCCTATATTGGGATTGAAGTGCAAACCTAACTTTCACCAATCTTCACTTAAAAAAAATGTAATTATATATAAAAGGTTACTCTTGATCAAACAAAGATGAATGTCCCTATTGGGATTAATAGTGCAATAACTTGCTTTTTCACCAAACTTCACTTAAAACCAATAAAAGGTGCCTCTTGATCATCAAACAAGAATGAATTTATTGGGATTAATAAAGTGCAAATCTAACTTTCACCAAACATCACTTTTTGTAAAATAAAAAAGTGACTCTCAACACTTTGGTTGCCACTTGTTAATGTGCTAAAACCCTGTTGAATGCCACCACTAGGGATGGGAATTGATAGGATTTTATCGATACGATTCCATTATCGATTCTGCTTATCGATTCGATTCTTTATCGATACCCTTATCGATACCTGATCAATTTATAATGTACATAAATAAATTGGAAATGCAACAGAACTACATTTACATTTAGTCATTTAGCTGACGCTTTTATCAAAAGCGACTTACAAGTTCTGTACGACAAGCCATCAGGAAGGGCACAACTCTATCAGCTGAGCAACAATGTTCATCAAAGTGTTGAGTGCTACAGTGTAGGTTAGTTTATTAGGACAAGTGCATGACAGTACGGTTAGTTAGGGTTAGATATATTTTTTTTTATTCAGATAATGGTTGAAGAAGTGCGTCTTTAGTCGACGGCGAAAGATTGGACGTGATTCGGCTGTCCTAACTGGGGTGGGTAGTTCATTCCACCATTGTGGGGCAAGGACTGAGAATAGGCGACTTCTCTTTGATGACCCTCCCGGAGCTTGGATAGGAGTAGGTCTGAGGCGGCCAGAAGATGCAGAGCGTAGGGGTCTAAGCTGGTTAGAATAACAACATGCAACTTGACATTTCTGATTGTCATTTATTGTTGAGCCCCCATGTCAGAAAAATACAAAAACTGTAAAAAATAAAACATTAACTATAGCCTCGGTTTTCGATTCCCATCCCTAGCCACCACCCACTTCAATGATAGTGTTGTGAACGCATAATCGAATATGAAAATAAAATTCGATAAAAAAAAAAAAAAAAAAAAGATTAAAGAAATTTGCTAAATCAACTCTGCCTCTCTTTGTTAATTACAACAAGTTGTTTGTTTATTTAACACTTTAACTGCCGGAAGACACTTTTAGGCGTCCTTCCCCGCCATGCTCAAGTTGCCGAAGACGCCGTAACTCGTCTTTGATATCAATATTTCAAAAATCTGTGATCGGAATCATATTTCCTTTCCGGGGCCCTGAGACACAAGTGTGATCTCCTCTCAATCCTCTAGCGGTTCAAGACCGCCATCTGGTGGCCGATCGGCAGATCGAAAAAACGGATGTTACCTTTAACCCGGCAGGACTCACTCCATATGTGGTCCGGGCACTCGCTAATGTTAGAGAGACTCAGTCTTCACACAGTGAACATCGATCGCTGCAAATAACTCGAAAAAACAACATGATTTGGACGTATATATTATTATACAACCTGGAAATGGACCGGATATTTCTATATCCCATAATAGGAAAATGTCTGTTCCACGCTCATCGCCCAACGGCGCGAGGAAGATACGGTAAGATTCAGCGTTATTTTTCAATGTGTACGATACTAACTGCTATGATGAACATTTGACCCACATTAGATGAATGGTATAACGCTGCCCACGGAATTATAAACGCCCCCTCGGCCATCCGGTCAACATCAGATGATACGTAGTAACTTCCAGAAGTCCGTCCAGTTGGATTTTTTTATATCGCGCCGATTGCTATATTTGATCATCAATATAATGCATTTGGGGCTATAAATCACGTTCTGGAGAAAGCTGCAGAAAGAGATGAAAACATACTTATACTTTAGATCATATTTTAGTATGAATATGTGAATGAAAAAGTTTAACGTTCATACACCCTGAACAATACATATAGGACATTGAATGGGCCCTAATAATGGCAATTTAGCAATAGAATTTAAAGTTATAGCCCTGCAAAGAAGGGGAACTTCTACATAGACAAATAGAGCTGGCAACCTATGGTATATCATGAATTTAGCCTTAGGCAATCAAAGTGTTAAGATGAGGTCGGACTCTGCACTGACAGATGTGTTCATTGTGCTGCTTTTATAAAGCCTCAAATAACGGCTTACAATATTTCATGAAAGCAAAGTGTTTTGTTTGTCTAAGGCCATGTTTAGACGGAGATAGTCTGAACAGAAACCGCAAAAGTCGTCTTGCGGTCTCACTTTTAATGTTGCGTTTAGACTAGTGTTTTGGGATGGAATTCTGCGTGCAGACGAGGCTGTAAAGACTCGAGACAACGGAGCCCCGCTGTCACACGATTGGCGCATATGTCACATGACGTGCTGTGAAGACCCGCCCTACTCTGCCTCTGATTCGCAGACTGTGGGTGGAGGAATGTGATTGGACCAAAGCAGAGTCACTCACAGACAGTGGCTCCAATCACTAATAGTTGCGATAGCCGCGGGACAGATTCTTGTGTATTTAAAAGTACTGCCAATGTAGCCTTCAGGTGATCGCCATGGATAGAATCAGACATGCTTTGTTTACGCTTCTAGGCAGGGGGCGAAACTAGAGCCCGCCAAGCGCCATTATCGGTCAGTTTTTACGTTTGGTGACTACCACTGAGAGGTCTGTCCGCCATGTGGCGGGCAATCAAATAGTCATGTGAAAACCGAAAATCATGATCCAATTCTGAGCGGAGTTCTCACTCGCTGTCTCAGCACAGACACGCAGCGCATTGCTGCTCCTACCCCTCCCGCACCTGTTTCTGTATGCTGCATGTAAACAGAGGCTATTGCCTTGGACAGTCACCGTGACGTTAGTCTAGTCAGTAGGACCTTCGTGAGATAACGTTAGCTACCGTTACAAAATGACCCAGTCAACTATTCACTTAGTTTACATGATGCATTGTGTAACGTTATCCAGCCGGCTATCTACTGATAGCTCCCGACATCAACAAATGCTCCAGCAATAGTCCAGTGCATAATACCTCCGTTGGCTAGGTAGCTCATGTTAGCCCACGTTAGCTCACTAGTCACTACGAAATGTCCCAGTAAACTATATAGTGAACTGAGGCGTTGTCCCAACGCCATCCAGCAGTAGCTACAGATAGCTCCTGACATCAATGTCATACAACATGCGTATTCGAGCCCCTGGCTTACATCGCATGAGGGCTGCTGAATAGGGTCCTGCTGCAGCGCAGGAGAATCCTTGCATGCTGAATGTAGAGTTTAGGGTCCAGCTGCAGCGCCGGAGAATCCTTGCATAGCTGGAGGCCACTTGAGTATACACACAGACAGTGGAGCTGTTTGCAGACAGCGAGGTGGCGATGTCTCGCAGATAACACAATCACAAGTACGATTATATAATATATATATTTTATTAAAAAGAAATTAAAAAGAAATTGGCGGGTAAGAAATATGCTTGGTGGGTAGATTTTTCTCATCTACCCGCCACTGGCCGGTGAGTCAAAAAGTTAATTTCGTGCCCTGCTTCTAGGCTACTGGCGCATGCCTGTGATGTAAGCAGTACGCGACGAGAGCCTTGAGAACCCTTTCGTCATAGTTTTATGTGGTTTGACTGTTCAGATGATAGCGCAAAGGTTCATCGTTTCTAGGATTTCCACCCAGGAAGGTGGTCTCACTTTTTTGCGGATTCTCCCCGTATAAACAAAAGGCACATTCGAAGAAATATTTTGCCGGTTTCACGCGCGAGCGTTCCCGTCTAAACATGGCCTAAGATTTAAAAAGGTTTAAACTTTACAGCACTGTCAAAGTTGAACAAAGTGCTGTACAAGTTCTCACAACATAATAAAAATAAAAGAAAAAAATATATATTTAACTTTTTTCTTTTTCTTTTTTCCTGAAGCTACGAATTAAAATCGAATCTCGGCCCCGAAGCTTCGAATTCCAAAAAAAAATCAAAGGTCAGCCCTACTAATCTGCCCATCGTTTATCAATGACTTGTTTGCCGTCAACATTGTCGAGACTGATTTTTTCTTCTTCTTTTTAAAATCGGTTAATTTCCGTTTTATAGCATTTTGAAAAGCCTTTTTTCAGGAAAATATATAGATTCCGTGATAAACGCCCTTTACTGGAATATTCTGGCATACACAAAAAACGGCATTTTTCGGCCTATTTATGAATCGTTAGAAACGATATACTAGATTATCGATAGTATATGTGTACTTATGCACGCTATAGAAGCGATCTGAAAAATATATTCTCTCATTTCCTGATCAACGCACACATGGGGCACACGCTGATGTATAGGTAAAAACAGATCCGATTATCCCAAGACTGGTCAAATAAATTGCTTACCTCAGATCAGATGTTATCCAAAAAGATTATTCCAATTCCTGATCGCCATTCCAAATATCGATCGCGTTTATTGATTCAGCGTTGGGTACTGTAAATCATGTATTCCACGCGTTTTCCGGCTAGGCGAATCACTTGGGTCTCTTCAGATGCCTCGCCGGAGAAGTAACATGAGGAGGAGGGCAGCGTGAGCCTCCCACGCGTTACTCCTCGCCACTGAGAGATCGAGCTGCGCAGGTGAAAAGATGCGACTGCTGTTACCTCAAGTACCGGAGGGGACTTGTGCTATGTATGACTTAGTCCACATTGCAGCCGGCTTGTGGGAGGCAAGAAACAGCGTTCGTGACAGGGGAGGGTTGAATTGGATGTTATACGAAATTGGGATGGGAGAAAATATAGAAAATGGGAGAAAAAGTGGATCAAAAAAAAACTATAAGGCTCTGCAAATGTTACTGAATGATGTAGCAATGTAGTTCCAGCTAAATTGAAATAATAAACAAATAAAGGGTCTCAATTAAATATGTGGTAGTAAAAAGAACCTGTGGGAGGATTTCAACAAGATAAATGCGACAACAGTGCAAAATATTTCACTATAATATTTCAAAGCAAAGAAAATATATATTTTTTTTAATGCTGCCCCCTGTGCCTATGAAAATCCACGCGTGCCTAGGGTTGCCTACCCCTGGTCTAAACCAATGGGGTGCAGTTACACAGGGAGAGACGATAGGGGCGGTATTTTCCCAATTGAGCTCAGAGAGAGTCTGCAACACTAGCGTGAGGCTCGATTGATGAAATATGAATTCAAATCGCTAATAAAAAAAATACGACAAACAAACGCTATATGTCGTTGGTGGCACTCAACTGGCGGCATGAACTAACGACAAATCGCGTCCGTGGCACTCTTGACAAAAATGTAAATCGATTTAAAAAAAATTAATCGTCCTAAATCATTCATTCGAGTTGGCGGGTTGGCGAGGTCAGCCAAGCTAGTGGTCGGCGAGAGGGTTGGAAACTTTGGCTTGCCGAAGCCAGTGCCAAAGCGGAGCTGTGGGGCTTGCATGGATATATCAGCCGGCTTATGCTCCAATATAGCATCTGCAAGTGCGTGCCGCTCGCCAACTGGCACCTTGGTGCTGAAGAGGGCCAGGGGCAGCATCTCGCCTGACAGGTACCATAGGTGCCGCTCCAGCACCTTAATCGCTGATGCTGCGATGCCCTCATCAACAGACTTGTATGCATACAGGTGGTGGTAGAGTGTGAGGTCATTCCATGCCACATCTACAGCCGTGTCGCAGATCAGCCACCATGTGGCGTAGATGTGCGTGATGAAGTTGATAAACGCCCAAATCTTCAGCACCTGCTGCTGTGTAGTGATGGTCCCCTGAGGAAGCAAGGCAATGTGCTGCTCCATCAAGGCCAGCTTGAGTGTAGAGCTTGCTCCCGGTCGTTGGAAGTTAACTGGAGTGTACTCTGCGCTTTCTGCACTCAGATACACAAGACATAGCTGCATGAACTCGCGATAGTCGTCTCGTCAGCCTGCTGCATTGGTGTGATCTTCAACCGTGTAGCCAGTGACACGGTTGAGAATTCTTGGTTTAAATCCTAAATCGAAGGCAAACCACCTCAAGATCTTAATCCTTTTTTCTAACTTGAATTGTTTCACAATTTTGAACCATGTCTGTAGGGTGTGTACAATAAATGGGTTTAAGTTTCTATATAGGGTCTTGGCCTGCTGTCTATCACCAATTACTGTCTGGAGTGGTATATCAAGTGATTTCACTTCAATGTCCTTCCACTTCGCTTCGTAGTCCCTTTCACACCAACAGACCAAAGGTCTTATTTGCGCTGCATAGTAATACTCCTTCAGACATGCCTCCCTTCTCTTTAGGGAGTTGGAGTGTCCGGAACCTAATTCTCGGTTTTTTCCCGCTCCATATGAATCTAGAAATCATCCTGTCCCACTCGTTAAACTGTTTAGCAGGGATTTCCACCGGCAAGGACTGGAAAAGATATAGTAGTCTAGGGACTACGTTCATTTTTACTGAGTCTATTCTGGAGGTGAAATCCAGGGGGGCTAATGACCATCTTTCTATATCTTTTTTAATTTGTGTGTTTAGGGGCTGGTAATTTGCTTCATACAATTTTGTTAAGTCCTTAGTCAGCCTTACTCCCAGATATTTTATGGACTTCATGTTCCAATTTAAATTGTAGTTTTCTTTTATTTCTCTTGGGGGGGTATAGTTATATGTAAGTATCTGTGTTTTTCCTATATTTAGTTTGTATCCCGAATGTTGACCATAGGTTTCAATAAGGTCCATTAGTCTAGGGAGGCTCAGACTGGGGTTTTTTAAGTAAATTAAGACATCATCCGCGTATAATGCTATCTTATGCTCCGTTTCTTTTATATTAATACCTGTTATATTGGGGTCTTCCCTAATTGCTTGGGCTAGCGGTTCCGCGAACAGGGCGGGGCTACATGGACAACCTTGGCGTGTACCGCGTTCTAGGGCGATCGGATTTGTTAACCGACCGTTTACTTTTATTCTCGCTGTGGGTCTTGTATATAGTGTTTTAAAACACCTAATTGCATCTTCTTTGAATCCTAACCTTTCTAGTACCAAGAATAAATAGTCCCAGCTCACACAATCAAACGCTTTTTCCGCGTCCAGACTTAATAAGGCCGAATAAACGTTGGTTTGTTTAATCTGATTCATAATATGTAGTGTTCGTCTTAAGTTATCCTGGGTTTGGCGACCAGATATAAATCCAGTTTGGTCCGTGCTTATTAGGTCTGGCAAAAACTGTTCTAATCTTTTTGTGATAATGGAGGCGTACAGCTTATAATCCAAATTAAGGATCGATATTGGTCTAAACGAACTACATAATTCCTTATCTTTACCCTCCTTGGGAAGTACTGTTATAGTCGCCTCCCTCCAGGAGGGAGGGGGGATGCCCTCTCTAAGAGTGTAGTTAAATGAGGCCACCAGCAATGGCATGATCTCCTGGCGAAAAGCTTTGTACCATTCTGCTGGAAGGCCGTCACTACCTGGCGATTTGTTAGTTTTAAGATTAGATATTGTCCTGTCTAACTCCTCTATAGTGATTTCTGCAGTCATAATTTTGTTCTGCATTTTGCCAATTGAGGGCAGGTCAAGAGATCTCAGGAATGCAATAGTGGCTTCACTATCTATTTGTGCTGGTTGTGTATATAGGTTTTTGTAGTATGATTCAAAGGCCTTCTCTATATCTCCCAAATTACTGGACACTACTCCAGTTAAGGGATCTTTAATCTTATTAATTGTATTTTGTGTCTGTTGCTTTCGCAACCTTCTGGCCAATAATCTAGTAGCCTTTGGGCCTGATTCATAATATGTTTGACGTAAAAATCTAGATTTTTTCTCAATGTCATCTTTATAGACTTCGTCAATCAATTTTCTTGTTTCCCTAATTTGCTGTAGCAGCTGACTAGTTGGAGTATTTTTATGCTGTTGCTCTATAGATGTCAATTTTTGGGTCAGATCCTGATATTTGCGTTCTTTCGTCTTCTTCAGTGTTGCTGTGATGGCAATCATTTTCCCCCTTAGCACAGCTTTTGCGGCATCCCAAACAATCACTGGATTAACCTCACCATTGTCATTAATCTCTATATATGTTTTTAATTCGGTCCTAATACTTTCAACAATTGTTTTGTTGTTCAATATTCCTGTGTTAAGCCTCCATAGTGTGTTCCTTGGCCTACTATCCAAGTGTAAAGTCATATAGACTGCAGAGTGGTCTGATATGTCAGTAGTTCCCAAAGTACAATCCATTATCCTATGTCTATCACCTCTAAACATAAAAAGATAGTCAATTCTTGAATAAACAGAGTGAGGAACAGAATAGTGGGTGTAGTCTCTCTCAGATGGGTGGAGATCTCGCCATACATCAAACATTCCTAAATCTGTGAGTGAAGCATTCATTATTTTTGTCTGTGGAGTCCTGTTCACCCTATGGCTTGTAGTGTCCAGCTCACGACTAAGAATAGTATTAAAATCTCCCCCACAGATTAGTATCCCCTCAGACTCCGCTGCTATCAGACCAAATATGAATTTATAGAAACCTTTGTTGCTCCCCGGTGGGGCATATACATTCAGCAGCGTAACCAAGTTGCCCTCTAATTTGCATTTTATCATGACATAGCGTCCTTCCTTATCATTAGTTTCTGTCATAAGTTCAAAATTTAATGAGTTAGGAATTAGTATAGAAACACCTCGTTTATGACCCGATCTAAACGAGCTATAGAACGTATTCCTATATCCATATTTCTTGAGTTTCTCGTGCTCCATCTGAGAGAGATGAGTTTCTTGCAAAAAGATAATTTGAGCTTTTTCACGTTTCAATTTGGTTATGACTTTGCTCCGTTTAACTGGGTTAACCAGACCATTTACATTTATAGATACCACCTTAAAGTTTCTACTCATCTGTGCTTTAACAACTTAAACCTGACACTGTCAACCCGGAATTCACACATTACTAAACATGAACAGTTAGACATATACACATAGAGAACAGGTGTAACATTAACAAAAACAATACTTGGCTTCCAAAAACAGACGTTCGCTGGCCATCCCATGGCTTAGGTCCCGTTGGGGTGGGGGGATAGGCTCCACTCAAGTGCAGGCCCCTGCGGGAAAAAAGGAGCTATATAAAAAAAAAAAAAAAAAAGTGTCTAGTCTACCTACAGCGTGCCTGAGTGACTCTCGTCGGTCTTTCAATAATCAAGTGGAGTCTGTTAAACTATAAAAAAGGGAGACTAATAGTCATCCAGTCATTTGGGTCAAGGGGCTATTCAGCGTTCACGTGAATAGCTTAGAGCTAGTCCACATTAGATCCAACAAAAACTCGGAACGTCGAGTCAAAACAACACAATACAGCCCATAGTCCGCGACATATTCGGGCAGTTCACTCACGTCACGTTGACTTAACTCACCAGTCTTATTATGCTATGTATTTCTCACCCTGAGATTTATTTGCTGGTGGTACATTGATAGTCCTGCAGTCTGTTCTTTGCTCGTTGGGCTATTCCTCTCTCCCTCTCGCTCGTGTCTCCCGGGTGTCTCTCCTTCCTACCAGCGCGCTGCCACGGTTGTCCTCGCTGTAGTCGCTCGTCCTGGTCTGTTCTAGCAGCGCGGGGGGCTGGTTCCTCCACAGCGACTCCTCTCTTCTTCAGATCCTGTGCGGCTTCCTCGGCGCTGTCATATGTACGTGTGCCGGAGTCCCAGTGGATTCGGATCTTAGCGAGGGGTGTCTGGAACCGAATCCCGTTTATTTTCAGTGCCCTTTTGATGCCACCATATTCTCTTCTCCTCTGCATCACCGCCGTCGCGTAGTCATGGTCAAACGACAAGCGTTTGCCCTCGATCTCGATCTTCTTCTGCCAGGCTTTACTGATGACCATCTCTTTGGTAGTGAATTGGAGGAAGTTTATTATAATCGACCTAGGTGGTGCATCGGGTCCTGGCTTTTGAGCCAATGCTCTGTGGGCCCGCTGGATCTGCAGGTCGGTATCTGTCGGTAGTGAGAGCTCAGCTCTTAGCAGTTTATCAATAAACTCCGGGAGAGGGCAGTCTTTCTCCGTTCCCTCCGGTACGTTATAGATGCGCATATTTGTTCTTCTGGACCTCCCTTCCATGTCCGTTAGCGCTTCTTGCATGGCTCTCTGCTGTTCCAAAGACATGAGGAGTGTTTCCTTGACTGTCATATTCCATGTTTCTGTTTCTCCGATGCGCGCCTCTGCCTCGTGTATTCTGGTGCTTTGTGCTTTGGCCTGTAGTGCGTTAGCTCTCAGTTCTTGATTAATTTCCTTTTTAAAATCTTTGAGTTCTGTCATCAGTTCTGTCTTTAATTCTTCTTGTGTCGTTTTCAAGTCGTTCTTCAGTTCTGTCTTAAGGTCGCGTATCTCTCTGCTAATGTTGGCAAGTCCCTCTTGAATTGTTTCAGTCGTGTTTTCACCGCCGCCATCTTCACCCATGTTAGTTGATCTTACTTTGTCCATCTCGCCGTTTCCGTCGTCTTTCTCCCGTTTCTTACAATTCCTTCGACTCCTTCGACTCATAGTTTATGTCCTCTCACTTATTTCCGAGTATTTCATTATTGTTTGAGCTTTTCTTTTGAATTTGGAGAGGTTATCTCAATCGACCGTCGGGAGCTACAACTTCAAGCAGCCATCTCGTGTGCCTCTCCCTACGGAAAGCCCCACCAGGTATGTTTTATTAACGTAGAATAATTCATATAAGAAAAACGATAGGGAAATCTCTTACCTTTCTCCACTGGTTAAAAATGCCAGGAACTGAAATTGAAACTTGCTGTGCGCCGCGGTGATATGTGTTTATTATGAAATGACAATTGCGTGTTGACACGCCCACTGCGCGAAGCCTCCTAAATAACTTTTTCCAGTTTGCACATATCTATTATCTATGACTAATTCTATCTATTTTTAGGGGCAAATGCGATTGAAATAGTCACGCTGTGGTTACATGACGTCATTGCTATTTTAGAGCTGCTCTACCGGTTACACGGTATAGTCAAAATCCATACCGTAGAGCAAATTAATACCGTTTATACCGTATACCGTTTATACCGTCCACCCCTATATAGGCCCATCCCCCAAAATAATTTTGGTGCAAGAATTTATTTTCAAAACAGGGTAAAATGTGCGGGAATATGGGAGTGGACAGGTCTCTGTGCTTGAAATGTAACTATGTTGCAACCTTGTGCTAACTCACACACGCACACACACACTAACGGCAGGACATGTTGGGGGAGGACAGAGTGAAGGGACACAGTACCTATTACCCCGTTATAGTTTCCCCCTTTTGCCATAAAAACTGATGTACTGTTCCACCTCGTATTGCAAAAATATTTTGCATGTATTGTTTTTACATGGATGGTAACACTTTTAGCACCCAGACAAATCAATATGCTGTAAATGTGTATTTTGATGCACCCTAATATCTGTATATATATATATATATACACACACTACTGTGAGAAAATAATAATCACACACAAAGGGTTAATGGCTTATAGCAGACTTAATGATTTTAGAATATTTCAGATAATGAAATTAAATGTTTATATCATCAACTATCCAGTTAGTATTTATACTGTCTGTAACGTTTGGCTACTTTAAATCATTGAATGTAGAGAGAGAGCGAGAGAGAGAGGGGGCGAGAACGAACGAGAGAGCCAGCCCCCCCCCCCCCCCCCCCCCTCGGGTTTTGTTCTAGGTTCGCGTTTTGATCGTCTAAGCCAGGGGTTTCCAAACTTTTCAGGCCGGGACCCAGAAAATAAGGCGTCAGAGAGTAGAGCCATATGAAATCCGTTTTATTATTTTCCAAATTCCATTTTATTTTTTCCCAAATTCCATTTTTTCCGTTTTAATATTTCAGAATTCTGTATTTTGCCTTTTATGCTCATTTTACCATCAGAAATAGTGTCTAATAAGTGGGAATGAAAAAATGTCCACAATTGAATAAGATATAACAGTCCATTTATTGTTTTTAAGTGCTGCAACTCAGAAATACAGTTCAATTTTACACAATATTTTTCAATTAATAGTGACAAAATAAAAATACATATTTCAAGTGTAAACAATAGATACAGCTAGCTACTACTGACATTATCACAATGACAATGTCAGTAACCTAGCTATATCTATTATATTGTGATGAAATTTAGTAATGCATAATTTAGGCACCTTTAGTTTAGTTTTATTTCGTTTATAAAGGACAGTGTATAATGGCAATCGTTTGCATTAAACAAATGGATGGGTGCACTAGATTTAGCAAGAAGCTATCATTTCCATCTATAGTCCTATGTACTGTAACGTTTCATAGCTATTTAAGTTTATTTAGATTAAAAAGGGCAGTGTATAATGACAATCGTTTGCATTAAACAAATATGGGTGCACCAGATTTAGCTAGAACTTCTAGAAGCTATCATTTCCATAGATAGTCCTATAACGTTACATAGCTATTTAAGTGTATTTAGTTTATAAAGGGCAGTGTATAATGACAATCGTTTGCATTAAACAAATGGATGGGTGCACTAGATTTAGCTAGACGCTAAACGTCCTAACGTTATAGCTATTTAATCACAATAGTGTCGCAAGTGTTTTTGCGGGTCCAGTCCACGGAACGTTGACAGAATTAGCAAAACACTGTATCACCGGAGGAATAAAAGTCATTAGGATACTGTTCTGCTCTGAATTGAGGGCTTATTGTGGAATTGTTTAGCTTCTTGACGATGTTAACACTGAAGCAGCCAGACGCTTGAGCACCGCGGCTGTGTTGTGTGTAACACGCTGTAGAGTCCCCGCCTCCCCGGTCGCGTGTGCACCAAACGTTCCACCCAAAAACGAAATTTCAGTCCAGATTAGGCCAAATTCTGCAATATTCCACATTTTTATTGGTTAATTCCGCGATTCCGTCCGCGATTCCGTGAACGCGGATTTCATATGGCTCTATCAGAGAGCCACGGCCCAATGCACATCGTCAGGCCCCCCTTTTTTTTTGCCAGCGACCGATTTTTTAAGCCAAATATCACTTCAATCCTATTAAGTTAGTTCAAGTTAGTTATTCATTTATATGTGCTATTTATGAGAGGGCTAACTTGTTGCAAAATAATAATGATAATAATAATAGCCTCATTAAAATACTATTGTTGCTTCGGTTGTTTTCAGCGTTTTATGTGCATAATCTGTTATTTAGTTTGAAATGTTCGTTGAAATAAGTAGATTTTTCGTTTTTGTTTATTTATTAAGTTAATATAAAACCATATAGTCACATTTTAGAATACAATAGAATAGAATTTTAGAATACAACTAGAAACACTGTCCTGGCCTGCTTCTAAGTTCAGTGGCCTGACACTTTTTTTTTTTTTTTTTTTTTTTTTGGAAATCATCTCGCGGCCCTCCCGTGGCTGCTCGCGGCCCACCTTTGGGTCGCGACCCCGACTTTGGGAACCACTGGTCTAAGCTGCCGTAGGTGATGACGTCACACTTGAATGTAAACAGGAAGAGTTTAACACACAGATGGAAACTGGATGATATACAGAAACGAATAACCAATAAATATGAAGTTATGTTTAAACTTCTGTTGTCAAGCGTTGTCAATATAACCCACCCCCTTTCCTCACGAATGGAACTAGTGTTGTGGAGTCCGCTTTGACCGTTTTCCAGGGTTAGCAGCAAACGCTAGTTAGCTTAGCATAGTCCTAATGGATACCTTGGTTAGCAGCTAACGTTAGCCCATTGCTCGTGTCAATTAAATTGCATGTTATTAAAGGTCCGCGCTGGTCTGTCTAATGAAATTACAACCGCAACATTATGTCGCACTGTACAGCCCTGGTTGTAGGCTAATGTTTTACTATTTTTTTTATCCAATTTGTATGGATTAATTTAGGAGTGAAATGCGAATGAAGGGTTGAAATCACTACTCGCAAGCTTGTCCCCAGATATTATTTTCCACTTGCACAGGCCAAATTAGGGGGCAATTTGCGATCATCTCGTCGCAGTGTACAGCCCTGATAGACTTCCAAAAATCATAAACATTTGCTTTAAATTGATCCTCGACACCCAGCCAGATCAAAACAAATGGGTAGCCCCCACCATCAGGGATAAGAATGGGTAGCCCCCACCATCAGGGATAAGAATGGAGACATATTTTCAGTATCTAGTTGATAAAATCTTGTTTACATGGTGATACTTGTGAACAAACATTGGAGTAAAACAGATCTAGAATCTGATTTACAGCGGCTTGAGGGTTCCAAATGGTGTAATTTTGATCTGCAGATCAAACTATTCAAGAATGTATAAAGTATACCTCACATTGATGGGGTAAAAACAAATCATGGACTAAGCCTTTAAATCAATGCTACCTTTTTTGTCGCCGACATCGTGCTCACTCTCAGGGTTGTACAGTTCGTCATCCTGGTCTGGGGCTTCGGTCAGAATATCTTCCAGCACGTTCAGCTCTCCCTCTACAACATAGAAGAAAATAATTACTTTGCATGCATTTGGGTAACAATATAGCACACTGCCAGCCACTAGCCAATATCTGCCCAACAAACACAAGGACCCTAAATTGATTGAGGCCCTATGTCAGGTAGATCCGCACACACAAGTGTAAGTTACCATTATGCTTTGATGAGCCTGTGTTGCCTTGTGAGGCAGCTGGATTCGCATCACGTTAGATCCCACTGAAACTAAAATTGTCTGCTTTGAGACTCGGATCGAAAGAGTTTGATGAACTGACCTTGCCATAAACTAAAGGACACCAATCATTAGCTGTGCAATGCATGTAGTTGGACACCTGCAGGGTTCTCATCTAAAATATATCCCCATGTTGGTGTAATGGAAATGTGTGATAATATACATGATTGATTGAAAACTTTATTAACAGATTGCAGAATGGGTACAATACACACAATTGTTAAGGGGATGCAGACCAGAGAAAGACTTTCGTCTTGTTTACATCCCCCATTTTCAATTAATCATAAAACATGCAATATAATGTACAGCGCCAGGATAGTATTGTTATCAAACCAACATACGGCTGATGTTTAGACTAACACCCGTACAATCAGGACACGAGATATGGTGAAATGTTCGTTTTTCTTTGTTCCAACAACAAGTCACAATGTTGTGTAACGTGAACCAGTCGTAGGACAATGTCGCTAATGTACTAACTAACTAACTAACGTTATAATACAGGAATGGAATATTATTGTATGTATTTTTTTGTTTTTATACCACACATCCTGACATACAGACACTACAAACACCCACGTCCACACACCAGTAGGGATGCCCCCCGGACCCCGGTTTTAAACGGGAACCGGTACTATATTAGAAAATACCGGAGTATTTATAAGCTCTGACGTCCTCGGTACTGCTATCGATACTCTAGAGAAATTATTATTATTATTATTATTTAAAAGTTGCGAACGATCCTCTCTCTGTCTCTGCACGAGAAGCGAGCCGCAGCCAGCGAGTCTCCTCGCGAGTCGCTCGCTAGTGCTACACATAGACATACGGGTCCTACATACGGGTACTCCTTAATGAAAGTGTCCCCGACGCCCCGTGCTATAGCGCTCTGCACACAGACAGCAGCTCTGCATGCACTGAGTCGTGATCATGGCGGATAGAGCGAAGCGTTCTAAAGTATGGATATACTTTACAAGGGTCAATGCCGACAATGCACGTTGCCACAAGTGCAACAAAACATTTGCCAGTAAGGGTGGCAATACGAGCAAATCAATTTATCAAAACATCTGTTGGCAAAACATGATATTAGTGTGCAGAAATGCGCGTATTCGACTGCCTTGCGCGCAGTGTTCCATCTGCATCCACTGCAGCCGTAACCGTAAGCCAAGATACGGAGTTGCCTAGGCTAATAACGAATTATTACAAATAGGCTAATAAACAAAACAATTGTTTAGCTACAAATACTACAATCTAAACTTTTTATAGATCGTCAAGCTGAGGCGTCAGCCACTATGTCCCAGGCCAGTGAGCCCAGGGCCACCACACGTCATCCTCCCTCTACCTCCCTCCACCACCCAAAGTCCTTTCTCCCTAGCAGCTAGAGGAAGGATGACAGAGGATAGGGTGAACGAGTGTCACAGTTCTGTTAGCATTTGTTGTTTATTATAAAAAGTCTATAATTCAGAGTCAGACACATTTAAAACATTGTTGCTGCTGTTGCTGAAGAAATTATATTAATTTATTATATTTATTTATAAAGTTATATAAAAGAACATTGCTGTTGCTGAAGAAATTATATTTATTTATAATACTTATTTATAAAGTTGTATTTATAAATAATAAAGCAATGTTGATTCTGTTCTTAATTAATTGTCTTTTTTTCTTGCAAAAAAAGAACCAAAAAGAACCGATAAGAGTATCGATAAAGTACCGAACCGTTAAGCAGTATCGATAAGAGTAGTAGTATCGATAAAATCCTAACGATACCCATCCCTACACACCAGTACATAAATCCACTGACACCAATGATGAAGGACCACAATGGAAACAAGCCTATGGCTTTATTGTGTTTTTTATGAAATCCTATTGGTAAATGGAGAAAATGTATACCTGTTTTCATATTGTGATCCAATGTATATGTGTGATTTTTCCATTCTAAACCAATAAACTATTCAATTCAATTCAATTCAATTCAATCCTAGGTGATATTGATTGGTTGAATTGATTGATTGATTGATTGAAAATGTTATTAACAGATTGCAGAATGGGTACAATACAGTACAGCTCAATACACACAATATGGCTAATGTTAAAGGAAAACTCCAACATTTTGGTAAATTAGCTTATTTAACATCTTCCCTGGAGTTAGACAAGAAGATACATACCTTTTTTGTCTCCGTGCGTGCATTTAGCTTTGGGAACAGTTGCTCCGTTAGCGTAGCTTAGCTTCATCACTGGAAGTGAGAGAGATCCGGAGCTTCATCACTGGAAGTGGGGGAGATCCGGAGCCTGACGTTCCCGTACACTGTATACAGTCACGAAATACACTCCAAATACAACTCCAAAACATTCATGTAAACATGTTGTGACCTGTGTATTCACCACGTGGAGAAATAAAAAAATAATTGAATTAGACAATTAAGTTTTATAAGCAAATATACTCTGAACAATTTTTTGCCTAACCACTCCTCTGGGCGCAGTGATTTCAGTGCTACCTGCTAACATCGAGGGGGCGGGCACTGAGACTGCCGGTGTCTGGCCAGTGTTTACATTTTCATTTCATTCAAAGCATCCGAACCGATTGAATTGAAGCTATCGCTACCTGCTCACTCTGATATCTCAACTTTATAATCATGGTACATTACCGTTTTGTAAATGGTTGTGATAATCTACAAGGTAGGCCAGGTGATCCCTTTTCTTTTCATAAAATTCCAACAGATCCGGAAAGGATGAAGAGATGGCTACTTGCTCTGAACATGGATCTCAACACACCGATTGAATAAAAAAGGAGTCGTTTGCTCAGAACATTTTGTAAATAAGGACTTTCGCGACACAAGTCTACTGAAATACCGAAATACAACGCAACGTTATCTGAAGGATACAGCTATCCCATCCATCGGCATAGCAAGGCGAGGAGAAAGTGAAAGAGGGACGGCGGTGAGTTTTCAGTGATTATTATGACGATTGTTTACTTTTATGAAAAATTATTAAAAATGTTTATTAGCAACGCCAAGCTTTCAAACCATCCCGTATCTCTGTTCGAAACCCTTGTGCAACTGTGAGTACCATTGACATTTCTCTGTGATTTCTCCGTTAGCAGGTAGCACTGAAATCACTGCGCCCAAAGGAGTGGTTAGGCAAAAAATAGTTCTGAGTATATTTGCTTATAAAACGTAATAGTCTAATTCAATAATTTTTTATTTCTCCACGTGGTGAATACACAGGTCACAACATGTTTACATGAACGTTTTGGAGTTGTATTTGGAGTGTATTTCGTGACTGTATACAGTGTAAGGGAACGTCAGGCTCCGGATCTCCCCCACTTCCAGTGATGAAGCTCCGGATCTCCCCCACTTCCAGTGATGAAGCTAAGCTACGCTAACGGAGCGACTGTTCCCAAAGCTAAATGCACGCACAGAGACAAAAAAGGTATGAATCTTCTTGTCTAACTCCAGGGAAGATGTTAAATAAGCTAATTTCCCAAAATGTTGGAGTTTTCCCTTTAAGACACGTTGAAGAAAGCAGGAAGCCGGACCAGCACTCGCAGATTCAATCATTTTTTAATGGCAAACACTGATGAAGGAACCATAGTTCCGAAACATGCATGTTTCAGGCTGCCATTAAAAAATTATTGAATCTGCGAGTGCTGGTCCGGCTTCCTGCTTTCTTCAACTCAACTTTACGGGATTACAGCACCCAGTGTCAGACTTTGTGAGCGCGGTCTAACTTGACTTTTTAATGTTAAGACACACAATAACAAACCGTCCCAATAACATTATATGGTGTAACGTTAGGTTGGGTATGAATTGAAAATGGGGGACCCTGATATAAACAAGACGAAAGTCTTTCTCTGGTCTGCATCCCCTTAACAATTGTGTGTATTGAGCTGTACTGTATTGTACCCATTCTGCAATCTGTTAAATAAAGTTTTCATTCATTCAGGTGTACAGCTAATGTTAGCTAACACAGAGAACTATAGTGGTGATGTTAATGAACTATAGTGGTGATGTTAATGAACTTGTGATGTTAATGAACTATAGTGGTGATGTTAATGAACTATAGTGGTGATGTTAATTAACGCTATCAGGTTAATAAAGGTCCAAGTAAAGCCAATAAGTTCCATGTTCCACAAAGAAGCATACTAGGACCGCTACTGTTCCTAATTTATGCAAATGACATGTCGTCAGCTTGTGACTGCAACTTGTTCCTGTTTGCGGACGACTCAGCCCTGCTGGTCTCTGACAAGAACAAGTTACAGGTTGAAAAACCCCTCAGCTCGGAACTAGGCAAAATCTGCATATAGCTAGCTGATAACAAACTATCATTACACATGGGCAAAACAGAGTCCATTCTCTTTGGTTCAAATAACAAACTCAGCAAGACCGACGGCTTCTCAGTTACAGTGGGTGACAATATTGTCACAAGGAAAGATGAAATTACCTACCTGGGTTCCATCCTAGAGGCAAATCTTTCCTGTGACAAAATGGCATCCAATGTAATAAAAAAAGTCAACCAACGAACTCGATTCTTGTACCGGATCTCCTCTCTGGTAAACAAGAATACCCTGAAGACTCTGGCAGGAGCACTCATTCAGGGGTACTACGACTATGCTTGCACCTCATGGTACCAATTACCAAAGCACCTCAAAGGCACTAAAAACAAAAATAACAAACATCTCAAAACAAACTGGTCAGACTACTGCTTGACCTTACTCCTAGAACCCACCTCACCCCTGCCCACTTTGACAACCTAGGATGGCTTAGAGTAGACGGACAGAGTACAGCAACTTGCAATGGTCCTGGTCTACAAGATACACTACATGACCAAGGTACCCATGTACATGTCAAAATACTTCCCAAAGGTCAGTGAATACCACGATCACAACACCAGAGGGAGCTCCACAAATCATGTTAAACCCAGATTCGGCTCAAACAAGGGACTAAACACGTTTTGCAATTATGCCACATCAATGTGGAACGCCCTACCCACAGCTGTAAAGGAATGTGAACCACTACCCACTTTCAAAACCACTCTCAAAGAACACCTACAGGAGGCTGCAATTCGAAACTGGCCCCTGTAAATGTCCTAACCCAACCCCCTCCAATGTACAGTAAATGACCAAGTATGGTTGTCAATATTCCAATGTACAGTTTTGCTTGTACAGTTGTACAGTGTGTGTGTCCCACCCACCTCCAATGTACAGTCCCCCCCCACCCAACCTCCTCCAATGTACAGTTTCTACGTCAAATGTATACTCTCTTTTCTGGACTCTTTTTGTATAACAAACAGTACTGTATGTCATAAATGTATCTAGATGTAGCAGTTCTGTATGTGTGTATGTCATATGTTATGATGAATTGAAAATGGGGGACCCTGATCATGTAAACAAGACGAAAGTCTTTCTCTGGTCTGCATCCCCTTAACAATTGTATGTATTGAGCTGTACTGTACCCATTCTGCAATCTGTTAATAAAGTTTTCGATCAATCAATTCGATCAATAACGTGACCTGGCCCTGTGGGTGATTCTGCACAACCTTATCGCCATTGTTTGTCCAACTATCAAGGACCGACGTGAACGATGAGCTACTCATTGCTACTACTATCTAGCATTGGATAGTTAGGTAACGTTAGATGCACAGTTGGTTAACTTTAGCCTCTTGGCTATCACGACAAACAAAGATAAAGCCAGGAGACAAAGGGACCTGCTCGCCACATCAGTCATGCCGAGCTATCAGCTAGCTAACAGAGCTAACAGCTAAGAGAGCTAACAGAGCTAACAGCTAAGAGAGCTAACAGCTAAGAGAGCCAACAGCTAGCTAACAGAGCTAACAGCTAAGAGAGCTAACAGCTAGCTAACAGAGCTAACCATAGATATATATAGAACACAGATATATATGGCGCTAACAGCTAAGAGAGCTAACAGCTAGCTAACAGAGCTAACAGCTAAGAGAGCTAACAGCTAGATAACAGAGCTAACAGCTAGCTAACAGCTAGCTAAGAGAACTAACTAAACATGTCGCTAGCTTAGCATGTTAGCATGTTACCTTTCTCGTCTCGTCGGTCGACCGCCATGGTCGGCCCTTTGCGCTGCTTCGCGTTGGTTTTTGGAGGACTCGTTTTGCCTCCTGTGTTGGTCTCTCTTTCTATAACTGGTGTTCTAATAAAACTACCGATGTTCACTGTTTAACGCCACGTTAAAACCAATGTCATTTTTGCAGCAAATGAAATGGCGGATGATATTTTCCTCTCCGAGTGCCTACCCAGGATGCAGCGGGCGACCTACGTCACTAACGAGACCGAAAAGAAAAACGTTTCACTTTTGTGATTACATGATTGATTGATTGATTGACAATTTTATTAACAGATTGCTGTAACAATACAGTACAGCTCAATACACACAATTGTTAAGGGGATGCAGACCAGAGCCCTCAGCTCAGAACTCTGCTAAATCTGCACCTAGCTCACTGACAACAAACTATCATTACACATGGGCAAAACAGAGTCCATTCTCTTCGGTTCAAATAACAAACTCAGCAAGACCGACGGCTTCTCAGTTACAGTGGGTGACAATATTGTCACAAGGAAAGATGAAATTACATACCGGTTCCATCCTAGAGGCAACTCTTTCCTGTGACAAAATAGCATCCAATGTAATAAAAAAAAGTCAACCAGGGCGGCTACGTGGCGTAGTGGGCAAGGCGCTCGCCACAAATTACGGAGACGCTGGGCTTGCCTGTTCGAGCCCAGCGCTCCACATTGCTTTCAGTTTAGCTGGTCGTTCATACTAATACACATTGGCCGTATTAGGGGGTGGGAAACTGATGGGTGGGGATCGGGCGTTGTGGACAGCGACTCCTACAGGTCGGTTGGTGCGTTTGCGCAGTAGAATCAGGAAGTGTCGGGGGCAGCGTGAGCCTCCCACGCGTTACTCCTCGACACTGAGAGATCGAGCTGCGCAGGTGAAAAGATGCGACTGCTGTTACCTCAAGTACCGGAGGGGACTTGTGCTATGTATGACTTAGTCCACATTGCAGCCGGCTTGTGGGAGGCAAGAAACAGCGTTCGTGACAGGGGAGGGTTGAATTGGATGATACGAAATTGGGATGGGAGAAAATATAGAAAATGGGAGAAAAAGTGGATAAAAAAATAAAAAAAAGTCAACCAACAAACTTGATTCTTGTACCGGATCTCCTCTCTGGTAAACAATAATACCCTGAAGACTTTGGCAGGAGCACTCATTCAAGGGTACTACGACTATGCTTGCACCTCATGGTACCAAAGCACCTCAAAGGCGCTAAAAACAAAATTACAAACATCTCAAAACAAACTGGTCAGACTACCTTACTCCTAGAACCCACCTCACCCCTGCCCACTTTGACAAATTAGGATGGCTTAGAGTAGACGACAGAGTACAGCAACTTGCAATGGGCCTGGTCTACAAGATACACTACACAACCAAGGTACCCATGTACATGTCAAAATACTTCCCAAAGGTCAGTGACAAAACCTCATAACTCCATTTTTTGAATTTTTTTCTTATTATATAAATCAACTCCGTAGATCATCCTCCATATGTGTGTGTGGGTTTTACAAAGTTTAAACAATGGGAAAGCATTAAACCGATCATCTGTCTAAACCTCCTAACTCTATTCACCCTCAAATCTGTGTTAGTTTTTTTCATCTGCTGAAAAGTTGGGTTTTTGGAGTTATGAGGTTTTGTCCCGACAGCAGCGAAATCTAAGTCACCCCCCTGTTTTCTTTTTATTATAGCTTTTATTATTTCAATGCAGTCTCTGAAACATGTAAATAATAAGAAAATTGTATCTACCATACATCATTATAAGCAATTATTTGGTGATGTCTAGTGTACAATCTTAAAATTCTGTGTTTTTTAAATTTATTTAATAATAGTTAATGGCATCATAGTGACATCACAAATGTTCTAGAATGTTCTATTATGACATCATACTGTGACATCACAACGGAACATGTTTGAGTCCCATTTGAATAATATATTTGGTAAGGCTGTCCCCGAAGCCTGTTTTTGGGATTCAAACTTTGTCAGGGTTCTTCGAACGGACGTTCGAACCTTCGTTTTTAATAAAAAAAAAGAAAAATTATAAATTATTTTTTCTTTTCTTTTTTTATATCCTCAAACTAAATCCTCAATTTGAATAAAGTGATTCAAACTTCGTCAGGGTTTTTCGAACGGACGTTCAAACCTTCGTTTTTACACATTCACCTGTAGCCACGTAGGAGGCCGGAGGGGGAGGCCGGGCGTCGTGGAGAGCCCGTCGTGCTCGCCCCACCGCCTTGTCTCTCTCCAAACTCATCAGTGTGTTCTGCTTCCGAGCCGCCTGGTATTTGTCATTCATTTGCTTTATCGCAGGTTCATAATCTTCACATTGCACCTTCAGCTTCCTGATGTTCTCAATCATTCGATTTCTCTCCTGAACGACGCGCTTGTGCTGCAGGCGGTGGACATCCCTGGATTTCTGGGCCTTCGCCAGGGTCTCCGTTGCGGCGGAGGTCGCCTCCATGTACTCGTCCCTCTCCCGCTGCACATTCTTCAGCTCGTTGTCCAGGGCCTGGTTCTCGGTGTAAACCTCGGGCACCGAACCGACCACGTGAATACTTTCAGCAACCAACATGCCCTTCCGCGTTGCTCTGATTGGCTGAGCGCGCGCATGAGCCGCGACAAGCTCCTCAGAGGCAGGAATACTAAGCTCCCAGGCCAACCTTTATGTTGTATTTTTGTTCAATAAACAATGTGGACTAGGCCAACAGTGACTTTCATGAAGAAGGAAAAAAAAAGTATTGAAATTGACGCAGTTTTAGCGTTTTTATCAAACATTTTGTCTGCCCAACACAATCAATGGTTCATAACGTGCGCGTGTAATCGAAATGATGTCGTCACAGGAGGTGCAGGGCACCAGGGGGCTCACCAGGGGGCGCTGAGAGTCACACACAGCTAGTGGCAGGCACTGCAGGCAGAGAGCCTTGCTACTACTAGTACTAGCCGAATGAAAATTTATCTGTTTCACCTAACAACATTATTGATCATAGCCATCCATCTCTAAAGCTAACCACTATTTGTAAAACCACAACCACGTTACCATATTTGTAATAATGTAAATCATTGTGTCGTTGTACATATTGTGTTTGTGTATACACCATTAGAAGCTAACAACATATCCCGACATCCGGCTCGCTGGCCGGCATGGACGGCCGACCCAAAATGGTTCTCTCCTCTCTGTACACCCCCGTCCCCACAGGTACCCTGCCGGGGAGCCCATGGACGCGACAACGGCGGCAGCCGCAGGGTGCTCGAGCCCGCAAAGGCTAGTGGTACACAATAGCTATGAGCTAACTAACGCTACAGGCTCAAACACCCTACGGCCGCCGCCGCCGTCGCGTCCACAAGCTCCCCGGCAGGACACCTGCGAGGACGGGGGCACACAAAGAGGAGAGAACCACCACACAGGTCTGAGAAGAGGACCTGCACATGATTTTACTCGTTCCCCAAACTCCTCTACATGCCCCGATCTCAAATGGTTCACGACAGTAGACATAATGCTAACGTTAGCCAGCGCCATATATCGAGTAGTACTATGACCCGGACGGGCAAGGCATACGTTTCCTGAAGTGACGTCACGGCCGTGCTAGCGTCTGATAAGCTTTTAGATTCGGCTCATTAATATGCACCTGTAGTGACGTCGGCGTTTGATAAGCTTTTTTGATTCGCGCGTGCATGTTATTCGTGCGTGGACCTTTTTAGCTCTTTCGGAGTGGCATTTCCGGTGTCAAATGGAAAAAAATAAATAATGAAATTATATACCAATGATGTAAACTACCTGTTGTGAAGGGCCAGATTAAACCGAATATATATATTTATTTATATATATATATTTAATTGTATTTGTATATTCTCTAATATTCCCTGATATCCCTTGTATATTCCTTGTACAATATGCATTGAATATCCATTCTAGCCTACTGAACATCCCATAATAGTCTCCATTCTACTATTGGTCGAGACCTTGGTGCCAGGCTGCCATACCCCTCAGACCCAGTTCAAACGTACCGCTCGACATGTACGAACAGGTCCTAGTTCCGCGTAGGAATTTGGCTACCGCACCACTAATGGAACTATTTGTTCATAGTGCGTATATATACTGCGCTACTAAAGTAGGACTTTCTTTTCAGTCCAGTTTCTTACCCTCCAATAGAGTCACAGACGTAAAGCCTCCCCGCGACGCCACGTGTGGGAGTAAGGCCAAGTTCGCCTACCATCGGTATTGAGACATCGTGTATATTAACATTTGAATAGTCATATTTGGCACTATATCGTCGAGTTGGACGTAGTCTATTAAGCTAATAATAGTCTGTTAATATATAGTGCTTCGTGCGGTGAGAATACTACCGTAGTCAGTACCCCATCGTTTCGGGCAGAGAACTGGCTGCTTACCCAGGGTGGTTGACCCTATGTGAAGCTGCACCCGAGGAGCCCCAGAGCCGACGAGCGAGTGGACCTGTATACCGGATTATTCTACCGACGACAGCCCGCCTTCCCAGGCACGGATTATGCTTTGGATACTTTGATTATTCCATGGATAAAGACCCCCGACACTGCCGTGTGTTGGAACCCCCCCCCCTGGAGAGGACGCAAGGTGAGGAGACGCTCTGCAAGACGAGGTCGCTTCACGTCTCTCCCCCGTGGACCGGAGAGAGCCGGCCCACAAAGAGTCCACCTGCTTTCATCTGTGGTCCAAGGATCGCCGGCGCATTGAACGGCACTACAGTGGGTTCACCTGGGATACCCTTGGCCGGACGAGGCAGCCGGATTCTACCCCCCCCCCCCTCCTACTCCTGTCGGCTTACAAGCGACCGGATTAACCCCCTCTAGTGTATCCAGTCTATAATCATTAAAGTATCATTGCTGTTATTCCTTAACTATTCCAGGTCGTATATTTACCACCTGCGCCTTCAGAGATTGGACATTCTCTATTGATATACCGACGAATACTCCTTGCCATAAAAGTGCATACTATTTCAATTCATAAATGTAATTAAGTGATTAAGTGCTTATTCTACACACCATCGCTGTGTAGAAATAAAGACCTGTTTCTAATTCGTACATTTGTGTTGGATCCGTTTCATCTACGTGAGAGTGTTCATGATAATATATTTATGCCGTGTACTGGGTGGCCGAATATTAAGTACAAAGGTAGTGGTAGTAAGTATCATATCTAGTAATACAGTCAAGGAATTGTACCCCTCAGTTACAATTGGTCCTTCGAGCCGGATGGTAATTAGTGTAATATTAATATAGTGTTATTAATATTGAAATGGCCTATGATGAACACTCCACGAAACGATCCTCCTAACCAACGCCCGCAGCGCGAACGACGGCTCCCTCAGTACTTAGAGGCTTACGCTGTCAGTCAACAACCTAGTCTTCTACTAACAGTAAACGCGGTAAAACTAGAAAGTAAAAGTATGTCTAACCCCAACGCCCAGACTACCCCGACCATAGAGGCCCCTACGGGCTCTAATGTAACTGACCAAGTTCACGGTGGGGACCAGTGGGAACCAGACATGACTTCACATCCCGCCAGTACTGAAGAAGTAGTCCCCGATGAGTCCCGGGAGGAATACAACGCTACCGAGAGAGAACTCGGCACGGAAGAAGACGGGGAGAGCACCGTGGAGATAGAGCTCCAAGGCTCCGCAAGGAGTACCCCGAGGGAAGGCTCCCCTATACAACCGCCTTCTCCAGAGGCAGAGAGGACCCTACAGCAGGCCTTCCTCATCAGCCTGAACGCCGCTGCTGAACGCGACCGACTGCAGATCCAGCAGCGAAGCGAACACGAGCAGATACGTCTAGAAATAAGACGCATTCAGATGGAAGAGAATGTGGCCCGAGAACGAGCCGGTGCTCAACGGGACGCAGCGCGCGACAGACAGCAGTCGCAACTAATAGAACAGCTGATCAGACGGACAACACCCTCTCCCTCCGCCAGAGGCTCCAGGAACTCGTCTAGACACACCTCCAGGGCGGCATCCCCTAGCCGAGTAAACAACCCTGAACTTGACCAACAGACGAGGTCTATACCCCCCACAGACCACCTCCCCCCACCGGTCCAAGCGAGACCTAGCAACCGGGAAGGAGCAGCATATCCTGTGGAGAGGCTAAACCAGAGACTACAAGCACTGGATGACCTAACTGAAGACGAAGAGGAAGAGGAGGAGAACCACGCCCGAAGACAGCACAGTACTCTACCGGACCAGGAGGCCCGGTACAGCCCAGGCTATACTCCCGCGGAGCTGCGCTACAGACCCCCGACTCTATACACGGGTGAGCACGACGCACGACCCGCACCGAGGAACAGCACCTGGACAAGCGGGCCATGGTACACTGCCGGTACCAGCCCATACCAAGGAGCGGGAGGAGACTCGCCTAGGAGGCCTCTCCCCCAACGCTCGCCGATGTATCCACAGTCAGCGTCATACATTGGCACGCCTATGGTACCCGACTTCACCCAAGAGAACCGGGCCCAGTATACAGAACTCCGCATGTGTCTGGAGACCATGTTAGTGGATGTATTGGATGAACGCCACAAATACGCCATCCTACTGAAGCACTTAAAGGTACCCCGCGCACATAATATAGCGCTCGCCTACGCGACTTCCACCACCCCATACACAGCAGCGCTGGTAGCATTGGACCAGAGGTATGGGCGCATATGGGATTACGTGATCCAGGAGATCCGACACATCGACCGCTTACCCCCAGCAATAGACAATCGAGCACTGGACGACCTGTCCATCAGAGTGCAGTCCCTGGTAGGGATGTTGGGAGCGCAAAGAGAGAAGGGGAGGCATGAACTTTACGCCAACTCAAATGTGGAAAGGATCCTGGAGAAGCTGCCGCCCGCTCGTCAGGAGCGCTTTAGGCGGCAGAGGGACCACAGAGACCCGAATGGCCCCGAACCGAACCTCCTCGATCTAGCAGACTTCCTGGCGAGAGAAGTCAGCAGCCTACGGCTAGATACATTCGGACGGAGCACCCCTGGCTCCAGAGAAGGAACCAGACGACTAAATGATGGAAGAAGATCGGTGACTGTGATGCACCAATCGGAGTCAGTACCGAGCAGCAGGAGCCACAGTACCCCCTCCAGAACGGAGAAGTGGAAGATAGTGTGCCCCTACTGTGAGAAAGAACACTGGCTAGCGCAATGTGACTCCTTCCCCAAGCTGAACGCGGAGGAAGCAGGTCAATGGATAAAGTCCAACAAGCGCTGTTTTCGCTGTGCGCGCTCACACATGGCAGCCGAATGCCGCTTAAAGAAAAGGTGCACCAAGTGCGATGGAGCCCATCTGGACATACTTCACGACAGTAACAGACGGCGCCCTTCACCTGCACCATCCAGCCGCAAAGCGAGCGTCATGTACATCGATCCCGCCAGCAGCAGTGGAGCCTGAGTACTCCTAAAAGTAGTGCGTGTGACACTAAGCTACCAGAATAAAGTCCTGGACACTTACGCCGTCCTCGATGACGGGTCAGAGAAGACCCTGCTGCTCGCCTCCGCTGCGGCCCAGCTAGGGCTGCGGGGAAGCGAAACCCAAATGACAATTCGGACAATAAGACGAGATTTGAAGACGATAAAGGGCGAGAATGTCTCATTCTCTATCGCAGCAAGCGGCCAGCCTGAGCGACGGTACCAGATTGCAGACGCTTTCACCAGCCAAGAAATAGGACTGTCGCGGTACACATACCCCGTCGCCAAGCTGATGGAGAAATATGCACATCTGCGCAAGTTACCGATCCCGCTCATAGACAATGCTATGCCGACCCTGTTGATAGGCTCCGACCATGCAGACCTCATTGTCCCGATAGACCGGGTTCATACCGGACCCCGAGGCTGCCCTGCAGCAGTCGAGACCCGTTTGGGATGGACTCTCCAAGGCCCGCTCGCCAAATCTCTCAACCGAAGTACAGCCACTAGATGTCTCCACTCCCGAGTCACAGAGGGAGAAACCGCACTCCTGCAACACGTAGAGCGGCTATGGACCTTGGAACAAATGCCCTTTAAGAACGGAAAGAAAGACATTCGCTCTAAAGATGACATTTACGCCATTCACCTCCTCGAGACAGGGACCAAGAGAGTCCCGGTCAACGGCGTGTTGAGATACGCCACGCCACTCCTGCGGCGAGAAGGAATGCCTACTTTCCACGCCAAGACAGACGCCACAGAACGGTACCTGCTGAACACGGAGCGGCGCTTAGCCAAGAACCCCGCCCAAGAGAGTGTATACCGCGCTGAGATTGAGAAGCTCATCACAGCGGGACACGTCACAAAGATGGACATTAAAGAGGCTGACCAGACCACTGAATCGTGGTACGTGCCCCACCACAAGGTCCATCACAACGGTAAAGACCGCATAGTATTTAACTGCAGCTACCAGATCGGATCCCAAAATCTGAATAAAGAGTTACTGCCCGGTCCCACACTCGGCCCCTCCCTACTCGGCGTTCTACTCCGCTTCCGCCAGGAAAAGGTGGCCATCAGCGGGGACATTAAAGGAATGTTCCTGCAGGTGAGATTAGTAGAGGCGGACAAGCCCCTGTTACGGTTCCTATGGAGAGAGAAGCCAGGAGATGAGCACCCAGCCATCTACCAATGGGAAGTCCTCCCCTTCGGAATGACGTGCAGCCCCTGCTGTGCGACATTTGCACTACAGAAACATGTAGCAGAGGACCCAGCAGCGGACGAAGAGGTCCGACACAGCGTAAAGAACAGCTTCTACGTAGACAACTGTCTACAAAGCCTTTCAACCCAGGAAGAAGCCGAGGCTCTCCTGATTAAACTCCGCGCCTCATTGATCAAAGGCGGCTTTGATCTCAGGCAGTGGGCCAGCAGCGATCCGCAAGTACTGCGCAGCCTCTCCTCCGAGGACAAGGCAGCCAGCAGCGAGACCTGGATGGCTACAATCCCGGGAGAAGCCCAGGAGATGACCCTGGGATTGGTGTGGCGATTCAAAACAGATTCGCTTCACTACAGACACAAGCCCCTGACTACGGAGCAGGGAAGGCCGGCGGCGGCGCCGACCACCAGACGGAGTGTGTACACAACACTCGCCCGACAATATGACCCGCTAGGATGTATTCTACCGTACACCACCAGGGCAAAAATGATTGTACGAGCATTGTGGGACAAGGACCAGGGCTGGGACGACCCCATTCCCGCACACCTTGCATCCACCTGGAGAGAGTGGGAGATGGAGCTCCACTCACTCCCAGGCATTAATATGCGCCGAAGCTACTTCCCACCCACGGTGAGGCCAGAGACATGTAAAATGGACTTACACGTCTTCAGTGACGCCTCAGAGGTCGCATACGGATCAGTAGCCTACTTGCGGGCCCAAGACCAGGGGGGAGAGATCTACACAGCATTTGTCCTCGCCCGCTCGAGAATAGCCCCACGCAAGCAACAATCTATCCCACGTCTAGAGCTCTGCGCAGCCCTAGCCGGAGCGCACCTAGCCACGCTCATCCAACGTGAGCTCACCATACCGGTGTCTAGAACAATCCTGTGGTCAGATTCCACGACGGTACTTGCCTGGATCAAATCGGACTCATGCAAGTACAAAGTCTTCGTGGGAGTCAGAGTCACCGAGATTCAAGACTTAACCGAAGAGTTAACCGGAGAAACAGAGTGGCGCTACGTTGATACAAAACAGAACCCAGCTGACGTCATCACCCGGGGGATGCCCCTGGATGACCTCACCCGTCGCAATGTCTACAGTGACGGCCCCGCATTCCTAAGACTCCCGGAAGGACAGTGGCCCATGCCTATCCCGAGGGAAGCAAGTCCAGAGGAGGTGGAAATTAAGAAGTCTGTGTTCTGTGGATTGAGCACCGTAGCCTCCACCGACCCTAACATAGACGATTGCACGTCCATAGAGAGTGCACAACAAAGAACATTCCTGCGGTACCACCCGGAGTGCGAGTCCCCCGCTGATATGTCAGCAGCTAACTACGAGGAAGCAGAATTGCTTCTACTGCAGCGAGCCCAGAGAGACTCGTTCCCCGATGAATTGGCCTGTCTACAGGGAGGAAAGCCCGTCCCATCCGACAGCAGATTAATTCACCTGGCCCCAGAGAGCGACGCTCATACCCTCATCAGAGTGGGTGGTCGCCTACGCAGAGCCCCCAATCTACCGGATGACATTAAATACCCGATCGTATTGAACAGCCGACACAAGGTCACAGAGCTGATTATAAAGAAACACGATGAGGATGTACATCACGCAGGAGCAGAAAGAGTCTTCGCGGAAATCAGACGTCGTTACTGGATCCTACAAGGAAGAGAGGCGGTACGACGCTTCCAGCGAACATGTCTAGACTGCCGCAAGTGGCGCGCGCAGCCCAGCATACCAAGGATGGCTGACCTTCCTCCATGTCGCCTCCGAATCGGTGACAAGCCATTCCACTCAACGGGTATGGACTGCTTTGGCCCGCTGCACATAAAGAAAGGAAGAGGAACCGAGAAGCGGTGGGGTATTGTATTCAAATGCATGACCACCAGAGCGATACACATTGAGCTTCTCCCGACCATGAGCACAGACTCATTCCTTATGGCCTTCCGTAGATTCACATCACGGAAAGGAAGACCGTCTACCCTATTGTCCGATCATGGGACAAACTTCAAAGGCGGCGAAAGAGAGCTGAGAGAGAGCTTCCAAGCTATGGGCCCAGAACTTAAGACCCACCTCGCTCCAGCACAGGTTGATTTCCAATTCAACCCCCCAAACGCACCCCACTTCGGTGGCACTTGGGAACGAGAAGTGCGCTCCATAAAGACAGCCCTGTACGCAGTACTTGGGGCCCAGACTGTGGCGGAAGAAGTCCTAATGACAGTCCTCACGGAGATTGAGGGAGTACTTAACTCGAAGCCCCTCGGATATGTCTCCAGTGATGTGGCGGATATCGACCCAGTTACCCCCAACACACTCCTGATGGGGCGGCTAGATCCTGCATTACCACAGACAATGTACCGGCCTGAAGAAGCGAACGGCCGACGAATGTGGAGGTACAGCCAAGTATTAGCCGACAAGTTTTGGAACAGTTTCCTACTGCACTACCTACCGTCTCTACAGACCCGCCAGAAGTGGGTAAAGGAGAGAGACAATTTGACAGAAGGAACAGTCGTCATGATTATTGATCAATCACTGCCCAGAGCTATGTGGCCGGCCGGCCGCGTAAGCAAAGTGATCACCGGTGCCGACGGCAAGGTCCGAGCAGCTGAAGTGCTCGTCCAGGGTCGCACTTACACCCGTCCCGTGGCGAGGCTCATAGAACTGCCTCGACTCCCAGACACAATCGATGATGACCATGACCCTACAACCCTATGACTTTGTGAAGTTGACTGACCCCTACAGCAAACCCTTATGTGTAAATAGACAACGCGATTAATCTGTCTCTGTTTAACTGATTAGGTCTGGGACCTATTCAGGGGGTGGCTGTTGTGAAGGGCCAGATTAAACCGAATATATATATTTATTTATATATATATATTTAATTGTATTTGTATATTCTCTAATATTCCCTGATATCCCTTGTATATTCCTTGTACAATATGCATTGAATATCCATTCTAGCCTACTGAACATCCCATAATAGTCTCCATTCTACTATTGGTCGAGACCTTGGTGCCAGGCTGCCATACCCCTCAGACCCAGTTCAAACGTACCGCTCGACATGTACGAACAGGTCCTAGTTCCGCGTAGGAATTTGGCTACCGCACCACTAATGGAACTATTTGTTCATAGTGCGTATATATACTGCGCTACTAAAGTAGGACTTTCTTTTCAGTCCAGTTTCTTACCCTCCAATAGAGTCACAGACGTAAAGCCTCCCCGCGACGCCACGTGTGGGAGTAAGGCCAAGTTCGCCTACCATCGGTATTGAGACATCGTGTATATTAACATTTGAATAGTCATATTTGGCACTATATCGTCGAGTTGGACGTAGTCTATTAAGCTAATAATAGTCTGTTAATATATAGTGCTTCGTGCGGTGAGAATACTACCGTAGTCAGTACCCCATCGTTTCGGGCAGAGAACTGGCTGCTTACCCAGGGTGGTTGACCCTATGTGAAGCTGCACCCGAGGAGCCCCAGAGCCGACGAGCGAGTGGACCTGTATACCGGATTATTCTACCGACGACAGCCCGCCTTCCCAGGCACGGATTATGCTTTGGATACTTTGATTATTCCATGGATAAAGACCCCCGACACTGCCGTGTGTTGGAACCCCCCCCCCTGGAGACGACGCAAGGTGAGGAGACGCTCTGCAAGACGAGGTCGCTTCACGTCTCTCCCCCGTGGACCGGAGAGAGCCGGCCCACAAAGAGTCCACCTGCTTTCATCTGTGGTCCAAGGATCGCCGGCGCATTGAACGGCACTACAGTGGGTTCACCTGGGATACCCTTGGCCGGACGAGGCAGCCGGATTCTACCCCCCCCCCCCTCCTACTCCTGTCGGCTTACAAGCGACCGGATTAACCCCCTCTAGTGTATCCAGTCTATAATCATTAAAGTATCATTGCTGTTATTCCTTAACTATTCCAGGTCGTATATTTACCACCTGCGCCTTCAGAGATTGGACATTCTCTATTGATATACCGACGAATACTCCTTGCCATAAAAGTGCATACTATTTCAATTCATAAATGTAATTAAGTGATTAAGTGCTTATTCTACACACCATCGCTGTGTAGAAATAAAGACCTGTTTCTAATTCGTACATTTGTGTTGGATCCGTTTCATCTACGTGAGAGTGTTCATGATAATATATTTATGCCGTGTACTGGGTGGCCGAATATTAAGTACAAAGGTAGTGGTAGTAAGTATCATATCTAGTAATACAGTCAGGGAATTGTACCCCTCAGTTACACTACCCATAATTGATCAGTAGGGTTTAACCTGGAGGTTGGGCTTTAATGCAATTTATACAAATGGAAGTATTGATTACGCCGTAACAAATCATTAAAAAAATATACCGTTAACTGGAATATGTTGTGCCTTTACACATATGTTGGATTATGTAATTGGTTTGTCATGACAAACCAATAAAAAATCGCGATTTACCCGGTGGCTACAATGATGTGTTGTTTTTATATCTACGTCCAAAATTGAGATCACTGTCGCAATTTACAAAAGGTGATGGTAAAACAAAAAAATGCAGCTTCTACACTCTAGTTCTGCCATTCATTCCTTATGGACCAAAATGTCCTGTTTAAAGTCGATTTGTGGCCAAACGGTGCGATGAAACCTTCCAAAAAGTAATAGCAACTCAAGTTGGACCAAGCCGGTCGTTTTGATCCCTTACACTTGTGTGTGGTGTGAAAGCTCTGGCAGGAGTTACTTGACAAAAATCGGCGGAATAAATAATAAATAGTGGGTGGTCACCCACACTAATAATAATAATAATAATAATAATAATAATAATAATAATAATAATAATAATAATAATAATAATAATAATAATAATAATAATAATAATAATAATAATAATAATAATACACTTTATTTGTATAGCACCTTTAATAAATTACCTTTCCTAAATGAAAGTGCTTCAAAGCAGTAAAATACACATGAAAAAGACAGAATACAAGTAGTGCAATAAAATAGCTCTCATTTACAATAATCACAGTGTGGATGTAATGCGTCTAAATGGCAGAGTGTATTAAAAAGGCTAAGGTGAAGAGATATGTTTTTAGGTTACTATTGAAAATATTTAGTGAGCTAGCCTCCCTAATGTCCATGGGTAAGGTGTTATCTTAGCCATAGCTTTGGTGCGTAGTTAGCAAGGGCTGCATCCTCAATTTTCTTTTGTCTGCTGTTGCGAACCTTCAGTAAACCAGTAGTAGATGATCGTAATGATCTTGGGGGCACATCGTTGACAAGAGAAGATGCTCGCCAAACGTCTTTGTAAATAAATAGAACAATTACTGAAGCTAGATAATCATGGAGAATCAGTGCAGGTAAAGCTGGAGTTAGGCCACAGAGTTCAGCTGAGGAACAATTTGACCTCAAACGGTTTCACTCATGACCGGATGGTCTTTGTCAGAGGACCAGAGACTGGAGACACCCAGCACCTATTGTCATCATACAGCACAAGTACAGTACAACGAAAAGAAGTTTGGCATCCAACCAGAGTGCTAATGTAACATTAAAGCAATATACATGATTTCAAAGAAGAGTAGTCTTCTTCTTCTGTCTTTAGGATCTATCTAAGACTAAAGGAGAGTAGTCTTCTCTGTCTTTAGCACAGTGGTTAGCACTGCTGCCTCACAGCAAGAAGGTCCTGGGTTCGAACCCCAGAAGGGGGCCTTTCTGTGTGGAGTTTGCATGTTCTCCCTGTGTTCGGATGGGTTTCCTCCAGGTACTCTGGTTTCCTCCCACACCATAAAGTCATGCATGGTAGGCAGGGACTACATATGAAAACGAGCTCATTAGCTAATTCTGGCACATTTTACATTGATGTGGAAACTGAAGATGTTGATTAATATGCGGTGTCCCTGGGTAAAAAAATATATAAAAAAAACGTAACCTAGACTAGGATCTATCTAAGACTTGTAATGGGAAATATTAAAGGACAAAACGATGAGCCGTTTATATGAATCATTCTGAGTCATTATTATAATAGAAAAGTTTATTTCACCGTGGCCACCCACAATGAAAGGACAGTTTACAGACAGATACATCATGTTCACACATAATCGTCTGGCCGTAAAGTGACCAAGAGCTCTGGTCAGACGTAAATTAAATACACAGTTGTCAGACGTAACATAATACATCAGATATGATGATGAAAACAAACAAGAATGGTTCCCAGTCACTGGAAGCAACAACAACCTTGCTATGGCTGGGGAGATGTTGGTACATTGGAGTCTCTTAAAGAGACACACACACATTAACCAGTCAAGCTGGTCACACTGAAACAGTCAAGCTGTATAAAATGATATCTAAACACAGATCTATAATGACATGATAATATATTCCACGACAACTCCCCCCTTTGATAATTAATCACAAATCATTATCACTTCATAATGACAACTAAAAATATTATCATCCTTCAAAAACGATTTTTATTATTACACCAAACAGTCACTAGAGGGAGACACTAGTCCACACATAAATGAATGACGACAGGTAACAGGTGGTCTCAAAACCCCTGTCTGGATGGTCGGGATTTCAGAACACAGTGTCCAGGCTCTGGGCGGTCAAGGGTGCAGAATACAGATTTATCCAATCACCAGGCTGGAAAGAATCACAACAAAACCCAGGAAAGTATCTTGCCGAACAATAACAATTCCCCCTCGCAGAGGAAAGGCTCAAGGCTGCTACCCCCCCCAGAGCAGAGAGGGCACAAACCAAAACAAACTTGAAAACACGTGACCACACCGTTTCTCTGGTATGAGTGTTTGGAATTGTTTGGCACGCAGTGTTCCCAAAACAAACTTCAGGGTGAGAAGAGAAAAAAAATTATAAAAAAAAATCACCTATTGCACCTTTAAAAGTTTTGGAGGTTTGCAGGATTCCAAATTTAGTTTGAATGACTATTAATACATTTTCTCTTATGAGACAACTGCAGGAAAAACACAAAAAATGAAACACATTGACCAACACAAAACAAAAACATTCCAATAACCTCAATACAATTAGCAAAATCTTCATTCTGAACAAAGTTCAGTACATTATTACCTAATATTTCTGAGAGGAATACTGTAATTCTGTAGTGTGTAGCTCAAACTTGCCTCATTTGATCATTTTGAAGAATCTCGGAGTGGTCTTTCCTCCTCCTCCCGTCCGACCCAAAACACCCCCGTCTGCTGGGTCCCTCACTCAGGTCCCCAGTTCGTTCCACTGATGGAACAGGCCTGCTGGAAACTGTCTCATAGATCTTTGTCTTCGGCTGATGTTCAAGGAGTCTCGGTCAAAAGCCTGCTGGAAACTGTCTCTTAGATCTTTATCTCTGGACCAGTGATACTATCAGGCTGGGGTCAGCTGTCGGTTGATGGTCTCAGCGTCCCATAGCTGGGTGTTGGCGTTCACTAGCTGATAGGCCCTCTGCCTCCTAGTTCTGGAGCAGATAGGGCCAGCTTTCTCTCTCAGTAGTCAGCTGTTGGCAGAGTCTCTTAGCTGCGTCCCATACAGTAGCTGGGTGTTGGTGGTGGAGCTCACTGGAGCAGCTGTAGCGGAGCAGTAGATCCAGCATCTACAGTTTCAGCTTCTCCTCCTCTTGGGCAGCGGAGGGCATTTGGACCGGCACAGGGGACGGAAGAGAGACACACGCCCACCGAGAATCCACAAAAGAAAGAGAGAGCCCACCGAGAATCCACAAAAGAAAGAGAGAGAGAGAGAGAGAGAGAGAGAGAGAGAGAGAGAGAGAGAGAGAGAGAGAGAGAGAGAGAGAGAGAGAGAGAGAGAGAGAGAGAGAGAGAGAGAGAGAGAGAGAGAAAGACAAATCAAAAGCTGTCCGGTAACTTTATTTCCAGCCACGCTTCAAAAAATATAAATTGTAAACACTCTTCTTTCATTCAAATCACATGCATTTTACACACTAAAATGGTAGAAAGGGTCCACTCCAGGCCTGAAGTTAGGACATCCTGAATACGCTATGCACATTAAAAAAAAAAAAAAAAGGGGGGATTACTGCTACATAATGCTGCCGCGGCGGACAATATTATTAAACAGCGGCTCTGTCATTGAAGTGGGAAAAGTGAGCCGTATTGTATATTAGTACATTGAACAGTGATTAATATTATTAGAGATGACTGATGATATTATTATGACTGATGACAGTGAAAGGCGCCGCGAACTCCTTCTGCTGCGGGCGGCGTTGAAGGCGGAAAGCGCCTGTGAACCACAGCAGCCTCGTTGCCGCGTCGCGGGGCTGCCGCGGGGTGTGGCCGCGGCGGTCACGTGCCTGTCAGGGCCAATCAGGCCTACCCCGGAAATAGCTACAGTTGCGGAACAGCTACAGGCTAACAGGACAGGGCAGAATAATATATTCTATATAGGAAGACTAATGACTAACAAGACACACCTGGAACAAACACACAAGCTGACATTAACAGTGAGACCAATATAAAACAAGACAGGACTGAATAACAATGATACATACAAATACAACATTAAACCAAACCGGGGAACAGAGTGGACAACACACACAGGAATGCAATACACACATTGAACAAAGACATAAACATTGGGGACAATAAGAGAAACATATGGAGACTGATTAACATATGGAATACACCGCCATTGACTCCACTAGGGGGAGCTACAGGGCAGTCAGGGATCTTGTTGCCAGCCTGCTGATCGGGAGGCGTGAATATTTTCGGCAACCAACTTGTGTTTAGCGTTTCTCTGATTGGCCACTACGCCCATGTGACTGCGGCAGCGCGAGAGAGCTGCAGCGCGGAAATAGGCTGTCTATTGCCATTCTCTAAGACAAACTCTAACCTTAACCAGCTCCTTAACAGCGCCTAAACTTAACCCTTCTAACCTTAACCAACTCCGAAACAATGCCTAACCTTAACCTTAACTCCGAAACAATGCCTAACCTTAACCTTAACCATAACCAACTCCGAAAGAATATTGCCATTCTCTAAGACAAACTCTAACCTTAACCAGCTCCTTAACAGCGCCTAAACTTAACCCTTCTAACCTTAACCAACTCCGAAACAATGCCTAACCTTAACCTTAACCAACTCCGAAACAATGCTTAAAGTTAACATGCCTAAACTTAACCGGCGAAAGAATGCACGTTAAAAAAAAAAAAAAAAAAAAAGATTAAAGGAATCAAACTTGTCACCAACGGACCGCAGAATCCACAGCAAGGCAGCCCTACCATTTGAGCTAGTTCTCGATGTTAAAAAATGGGGGATTACTGCTACATAATGCTGCCGCGACGCCGTGGGGGCGTGGCTAGACGCAAATTGGGCGTGGCTAGACACAAGTTGGTTGCCTTTAATATTTAGGCGATCGGGAGGGGTTGAACCAGGCTCGAAGGCCAGATTATGACAGACTGTATAGGTTACATTTAGAGATGCTCTTGTTTTTGTAAATGTCACCAATGCCACTGTTACTACGGTTTGGACCATGTATACTATCGTCTCTATTACTACTGTCTGATTGAATCCTGCCACTCACTCACTACTGTTAACACTATTATCACCATCATCGTTATTAGTTTGCACTTTATTTTATGGTCTATTATTAACATTACCCATGCTGCTAGGACACCGGAATCTCCCCAAGGGGTACAATAAAGGACCCCTTGACTTGCTGGTGTAGATTCTGGACCAGTAAGGTCATTGCATGTTCTTAAAATCAAAGCAGCAGTAGTGGAGTTGTGCGACAACCAGTATAGTTCTTGCAGACATCAGTTTGTTATTCTTTTTTGACAGAATCGAGGCAAGCGGCCGCCTCCAGATGTCATGTGCAGGGAAAGCTCTCTGTGAGTTACTAGTGGAGGCCAGAGGGTCTCTCTGTGAGTTACTAGTGGAGGCCAGAGGGTCTTGTGGTAAATTCCCAAACCATAGATCTCATGATTAACTAATGTGTAGAAATACTTGGCCCTCAAAACAATAATTCATAGATTGTGTGTGTGTTTACATAGACTGATTGCCATTGTGGCCACACAGGTCGATTTACACATGAAGTGAGTGGTCAAATGATTCTATCTACGACAGGAACCCAAGGGCCGTCTGCCATGGCCTGGGACAATGGGCTCTGTAAGATCAAAACAAAGACCAAAAGGTCACATAAACATGTTATCTCGCTGGAGTTTCCTGTCACACACACACATAGACTCACACACACACACATTCAGACACACACACACACAGACACATAGACACACACAGACACACACACACACACACACACACACATAGTCACACACACAGACACACACACACTCACACACTCACACACACATAGTCACACACACACACACACACTCACACACACACATTTTCAAATACACATACACACACACACACACACACACAGAGAAGATCACTATTGAAATCCTTAGTTTAAGCTCCAAACAAGTAAAATATAATTAGGTTTGGTCATACTTAAATTAGGTAATTAGTTAATGTGCCTGTTCTGTTTTCATTTATGTTCAATTTGATTAATTGATGGTTTTTATTCTGATCTATTCTCTTCTATCCAGTTCTAATTTAATCTGTTATTCAGTTATATTCTATTCTAAAAGAATGATTAAAGTCAACAGACTTAGTGATAAAGAAATATATCTGTGTTTATGTGGGCAATTGTAATTCAAATATAGATATTAGGAAATGAAAATGATGCAATGCTTAAGGTAGATTGTTAGTATTATGTGAAGGGGGTTGGGCTATTAAGCCAAACCCCTATTTTTCAAATACCAGATTAACAGTCCTGTGATTGGAGGAAATAATGTGATGATGTCATCAACTCCGAGACACTGGGCCTTGGCTATAAGAATGGGTGTGTGATGGGGGGAGAGGGACTCTGAAACAACCAACCCACAGGACGACCTCTCCACCATCTCACCCATCAAGAGCAAAGCAACAAGGACAAAGGACTTTTTGGAGGGAAAACAGACTGCTTTGTTTTGTCAGCCAGACAGCAAAGACCATCAACAACTTATCAACTATCATTCTTTATACTGTAATATTAGTCTAGTTGTATCACTCACGGCATAGTGTTTGTGATCACAACTATAGCATTTTCTTATTGTAATTTGTATACACTCTTAAACTTTGATTAAACAGCTGCTATATAACCTTTTTCCTCCTAATTCCTTCTGCCTGCACTGCTCAGTTTGAAGAGAAGTGATTCCCAGAGCTTTAAGGTATTGAATCACAACGCAGAGTACCAACAACCCGGTTCTGGCAGAGCAGAACCGAAATAGCTTGGGAAATCCACTTCATTTTGGTGCCGGACTTCAGTGAATCAGAGCGCTCGTGTTATCACCACAACAAAGGAATTTTTTTTCTCTACACGCCGGTCGACGAGGAGAACAACTGATCGATCGATCGTCTTCAAGTGACTGGAAAAGTTACTAAGAGGTGAGTGTGATGATGTATGGGTGCTCTATTCGAACCACGGAGGGGGTTGCTAAGAATTTAACCTCATGTAAGCATGATGTAAGGGAAAATTGATTTGAATGTTCTGGCTGGGGAGGGCGGCTCTGTAAACACCGTGCGTAGTATTTTCTAAAGTAGAATTTTAGCACAACTAACGGAGCGCCGCTGCCAGTCGGAACAGGAACATGTCTAGGTTCGTGCTCAGAGTTAAACCAAGGTAAACAGGTGTGCGTTGTATGTCTTAAAAGTAGAGGCTAAAGCACGCCGTGCGTCGTATTTTCTAAAGTAGAGATTTAGCACAAGTAGGTCTGGTTTAGCCTTGGGCACGGGCGGGCGTGTTGAAATTAGACTGCGTTAGGCGGTAACAAAAAATAGTACTTACGCGCCGCTGTGCGGCGTTCGAGAGACGGTAATGTGCGTGGATGCTGATTTTGTATTTTTTATTTGTGTTAGGAAGCGTGTATGAATGTATGGTTGGCGAATGTTTATGGTTAGGAGTGATTGGTGGGACGTGTGGGAGTATAGTTATGTTATTATGTAATTTAAGTCACCGGTTGGCCGTGGGGAAGTTTAATGGTAACGCCGGTTTTCCGAGGCCCGTGGAACGCAGCAGCGGTTAGCTGTTGTATTAGCCTCTGAGGCACCGGGGGATACGGAGGGAAAAGTAGACGTAACTCAAATGTATAGGGTCGATCGATAGTGTCTTGAGATTACGGGGATGTGTAAGGCACCTTGTAGTTAAAGGAGGCCGGTATAGAATGCGTACCCAAATCAAGATAATGCCGATAACCTCTGCAGACATTACATTGACCGAATTGGACGTTAACTTGATTGACTGGAATTTGATCGACTCCCCTCTAGTGTCCAGTGAGACGGAGGGACTGGAAATAATGTCTTTTACTCCGCCACAGGGAGTCGTTGCAGCAAGCGACCCAGAGACAGCTGTATTACCCGAGTCAATCCACGCTGAAGTGTCCGTTGCAGATGACTGCCAGTTACAGACGTGCCTCCCTCTCGAACAACAGCTAGCCGAGGCTAGACGGGTAGTGGACTATCTCCAAGGCCTAATCCAGTCCACACAGCCCGGAGGGGAGACAGGTTCCAATCGCCTCTCTCCCTCTCCCTCTGGAGAACCAGATGGCCAGAGATGGGCCCAGTTGGGGCCACAAGGGGGTCCCGTGCCGGAACAACAACAAACCCCAATAAGACCACCCACGAGGTGGCAACCACGAGGTAAAGGTGGAGGCAGAGGCAGGAATCCGAATGGCTACCGTGTGCGGCAGGTGCATTGTTGGACGTGTGGGACCCTCGGACACATTTCTCGGGACTGTGCAGAGCGGGACCATCTATCCACAACAGGGCGTGTTTGTACAGAAACAGGTGGCGGGCCCCTCCCAACCACGGGCCCCTCTCAAGGAACTGTGACTGGACCAAATAGGTACGTGGCTTTCTCCTCCGAACAGGCTCCAGGGAACCATGGCGATGATGGCATACCACCAGGACATGTTCTGGGCCCGATGACCCCAGGGTCATCCGGTCACAGGCAACTGACCCACCGGGTCCCACAACCCGGGGGAGACCGCCAGTGTTGTTGGAGCTGTGGAGTGAAAGGTCATTTTCAAGGGTCATGTCTGCAGAGGCCACCGGCAGAATAAAAATATATGCAACTGACTAGGGTAGAGGTGGGATATATTGAATGATAAAATATGCTCCTAATTAGATTAGAATAAAAATAAAAAATAAAAGTAGATAGAGGTGTTAGGTGATTAGATTATGAATGAAAGTTACTAAAAACGGATGTATGAGTGACTGACAAATGCATGAACTAATCAGACTAACAAGAGGATCAAATTATGTTAAACAGTTAATCAATATTAGACAGTGTGATGATGTGACACTGCGGCAGCTAGTGATCAGTCATGATTAAGAAATTAAAAAGACTCATAGTTGTTTCTAGTATTTTATAGTATTGATAGAAGCGTATTAACAGTTATGAGCAATAGAATAGGTGTTTATTTACTTTTATTTTTACTTCTCTTTTCTAGTGTGTTACGAGCAATTCCTGACTTAGGCCGGGAGCGTACGTTTTGTTTATTCAATTGATTTCCCTTTTTGTTTCTTAGTTAAAAATGAGCTCAGAAGAAAAAAGAAAAAGCTCACAAGTTTGGTTTATTTTTTCATTTATTGGTTTGGCAGCGTTTTCTTTGTGTTTTGTTTTCTGTTTTCTTTCTTTCTGTGTGTTTTTTCTTAGGGTACCTGGCAAGCTGGGAGTGATCTCGACACATCAGGACGGGGTAGTATATGTCTGTAAAATGGACTGGGAACAAAGTGAAGAAACATGAGCTAGTTATGGATTTTTGTTCTCCGCCCATTGAATACCCAGTTTTAGGGGCTGGGGGTGTGTCGTGGTTGGTGAAAGTGTTGGGAAGCATGATTCTCTGTACATTAATGAAGCTCAATAGGTTTGGTCGCTATTGGCCAAATTAGTCTTGTGTAGGGTGTGAACATGTGCAATTGATAATTGGCTTGTGGTGTGGAAGATGTGTGTTTAAGGCGGCCTGTGATTTGTTGCCATACACACAGGTTACTGGGAGAGTGGATGTGTCGGTGCTGACCGTCCGGTCCGGGTGCGGCTGTTCAAAGGACGACGGTAACGATGTTTCATTGTGTATTCCACATCGAGAGGTGGAGGAGTATACTGTTTTGACAGCATAATATAATGAGAGCCATGTGAATTTTTCAGAATTTTGAAAATTAATGATCTAAAAGCCATGAAATATATAGATAAATGATTTGGAAAAGAAAGTTGTCAAAGCTCAGACCAGTAAAGAGAGTCTGAGGGAGGAAAATTATGGAAATTATGGATTCTCAATCAATTGTTGTGGTAGAAGTGATCCCCACTGTTCCCCGAAGCGATATATATTCACTGCAGGATACGGATGGGAGATTGGGGGATCCGCAGTCATCAGAGAGTGGTACAAGGAAGACCGAGGACTCCATCGGTACTGTTGATGCAGGACACTGGCTAGTGTCTACCCAGCGGTTCCATGGGGAACCACAACACTGCGGAGAACCAGGAGACGCCTACCTCTCGGGCCGGGAGAGTCTTGGCCAACGCAGTGACCGAGTCTTGAGGCTTCAGAGGGAAACGACAGACAACCAACGAGGAGACAGGCGGCTAGGCCTCAGCAACAACTCCGGCTGTCAACAGAAGCAAGGCCTCAACTATTGACCAGGGGGTCAACAAGCGAAGGGGGGGAGCTGCTATCGCCCCTATCGACGACCAGGCGGAGGGGAGGAGAAACAAACCTCTTCCACTAATCCGAGGGTCAACAGGGGTTGAGCAGCCAGCAACGACCTCCCCACCGCTGTGACAGCAATAGAAGATACAGCAGGGGGCTCTACCCCCTAATAGAGGTCAACACGAGTCAAGATGTTCTTGACAGAAGATGGGGTGTAATAGAAAGGCAATTTGCTTTCTAAATTCCACCTCCCAGAGGTGGAGTTGCACCCAGCAGTCGTGATACTGCATCAGCTCTGAGCAACAAAGAGGAGGCCGGGTCAAATCTAGAAAACATAGACCCCCCCTCCTCAAATGCTCCAAGCCAGAATTTGACAACTCACAGTTGAAACCAATGGGAATTGATCTTGGTACGAGAACAAGTTGTTAAAGACTGTGCACATGATATATTTTATCCTAATATGATTTAAAATGTTTTAAGTATTTAGTAGTGTGTAGAGATTGATATCTATGTTTGACATATTAAGGATAGGTAAACTATCCAAGTGGGGAACTGTGGTAAATTCCCAAACCATAGATCTCATGATTAACTAATGTGTAGAAATACTTGGCCCTCAAAACAATAATTCATAGATTGTGTGTGTGTTTACATAGACTGATTGCCATTGTGGCCACACAGGTCGATTTACACATGAAGTGAGTGGTCAAATGATTCTATCTACGACAGGAACCCAAGGGCCGTCTGCCATGGCCTGGGACAATGGGCTCTGTAAGATCAAAACAAAGACCAAAAGGTCACATAAACATGTTATCTCGCTGGAGTTTCCTGTCACACACACACATAGACTCACACACACACACATTCAGACACACACACACACACAGACACATAGCCACACACAGACACACACACACACACACACACACACACATAGTCACACACACAGACACACACACACTCACACACTCACACACACATAGTCACACACACACACACACACTCACACACACACATTTTCAAATACACATACACACACACACACAGAGAAGATCACTATTGAAATCCTTAGTTTAAGCTCCAAACAAGTAAAATATAATTAGGTTTGGTCATACTTAAATTAGGTAATTAGTTAATGTGCCTGTTCTGTTTTCATTTATGTTCAATTTGATTAATTGATGGTTTTTATTCTGATCTATTCTCTTCTATCCAGTTCTAATTTAATCTGTTATTCAGTTATATTCTATTCTAAAAGAATGATTAAAGTCAACAGACTTAGTGATAAAGAAATATATCTGTGTTTATGTGGGCAATTGTAATTCAAATATAGATATTAGGAAATGAAAATGATGCAATGCTTAAGGTAGATTGTTAGTATTATGTGAAGGGGGTTGGGCTATTAAGCCAAACCCCTATTTTTCAAATACCAGATTAACAGTCCTGTGATTGGAGGAAATAATGTGATGATGTCATCAACTCCGAGACACTGGGCCTTGGCTATAAGAATGGGTGTGTGATGGGGGGAGAGGGACTCTGAAACAACCAACCCACAGGACGACCTCTCCACCATCTCACCCATCAAGAGCAAAGCAACAAGGACAAAGGACTTTTTGGAGGGAAAACAGACTGCTTTGTTTTGTCAGCCAGACAGCAAAGACCATCAACAACTTATCAACTATCATTCTTTATACTGTAATATTTAAGCATTACATCACACGCAGGAGTGGTTTGTGACCAATAAACCATGCCTAGGGGTGGTTGTTAGGCCCGAGGCGCAGCCGAGGGTCGTTAGACCCCCCTAGGCATGGTTTATTGGTCACAAATCACGACTGCACGTGGTGTAAAGCTTTTATACAACTGCCAGATTCATCCAACCTTATTTCTATACAATAAACACACATTAATCGAAGATTTATTGAAAAAACCATCCGCCAGAAAAAGTAGTTCCCACAACTCCATGTGGAAGCAGCTTGAAGTGCATCCAACCAAACTAACACATCCAACTGTGTATTATTGGAATGATTGAGAGAAGTTGCCTCATGTGGAAGCAGCTTGAAGTGCATCCAACCAACTAACACATCCAACTGTGTATTATTGGAATGATTGATTGAAAATTTATTAAAACGTTTTCTTTGCCCTATAGGAAAAAAACGTTTTCTTCGCCCTATTTTTTTATTTATTTCTTTTAGCCTAAACTTAACCAGTTGGAAACCAGGGGTACAGTAATAAAATTAGCAATCAACCAATCAATCAATTCAATAGACCATGCTCACTTAAAACAGCGCTGCTTCTCTCTCAGTCTGACTCCCCCGCTGTTGCAGACAGGAGTGTGTGTGTGTGTGTGTGTGCGTGTGTGTGTGTGTGTGTGTCACAGTGTGCGTGTGCGTGTGTGTGTGTATGTGTGTGTGTGTGTGTGTGTGTGTGTGTGTGTGTGTATGTGTGTGTGTGTGTTTGTGGGTACGCCAGCGTCGGACAGTGTGAGAGAGAACGCTGCATTCAGTAGAAAGTAGGAAGGAAGAAATTTAAATCAATCAATTAATCTATCAATCAATCCGCGATTTTTCTTTTGTTCTAGATTGAGTCAAGACCCATCAATTACATCATCCAACATTGTTTAAAATACTAACACATTCCCCTTGACAGAATCGCTTCATATTTAGTCGTTATGGTGCTTTCAACATAACCATTTGTTCTCCGCGATCCTGTTTTCTCCCGGAGTGAGCCGGGGAGGGTTATGTGATTTGGTTGTGGGCGGGTCCTGAGCCCAGGACCGTGGATTGTTACCAATAAAGACGTGTGAATGGCCAATCAGAATCGAGAAATTTGCATGCCGTTGTATAATAGTCTAGTTGTATCACTCACGGCATAGTGTTTGTGATCACAACTATAGCATTTTCTTATTGTAATTTGTATACACTCTTAAACTTTGATTAAACAGCTGCTATATAACCTTTTTCCTCCTAATTCCTTCTGCCTGCACTGCTCAGTTTGAAGAGAAGTGATTCCCAGAGCTTTAAGGTATTGAATCACAACGCAGAGTACCAACAACCCGGTTCTGGCAGAGCAGAACCGAAATAGCTTGGGAAATCCACTTCAGTCTCTCTGTGAGTTACTAGTGGAGGCCAGAGGGTCTCTCTGTGAGTTACTAGTGGAGGCCAGAGGGTCTCTCTGTGAGTTACTAGTGGAGGCCAGAGGGTCTCTCTGTGAGAGTTACTAGTGGAGGCCAGAGGGTCTCTCTGTGAGTTACTAGTGGAGGCCAGAGGGTCTCTCTGTGAGAGTTACTAGTGGAGGCCAGAGGGTCTCTCTGTGAGTTACTAGTGGAGGCCAGAGGGTCTCTCTGTGAGTTACTAGTGGAGGCCAGAGGGTCTCTCTGTGAGAGTTACTAGTGGAGGCCAGAGGGTCTCTCTGTGAGTTACTAGTGGAGGCCAGAGGGTCTCTCTGTGAGAGTTACTAGTGGAGGCCAGAGGGTCTCTCTGTGAGTTACTAGTGGAGGCCAGAGGGTCTCTCTGTGAGTTACTAGTGGAGGCCAGAGGGTCTCTGTGGGGCGCCGTCACTTACAGCAGCGATGGAGGGCTTCTTCCCGTCTCCTGCAGGGGGGTGAGTCACATCCGCCCCCAGGAAGATGACTGGCTGCTGGAACACCAGAGGCCTGGAGCAACAAGAGTGAAAACACAAGGGTGAGGGAGCCACCAGCATGACCATCACTTTATTATCACCCATGACGACAATAACTACCATGTTGTCTTATAGTGGTAGGATAATATTAAATAATTTAAAACATACCCGTGAGAACATACATTTACATTAAAGGGCTCCTTGTCATGAAATCTACAGGCCAGAATATATACAGTGCAGTCCGTTTGTGTCATTCTGTCTCTGTACTCCGGCACATTGAGTTTTAAATGACTATGAATTTAAAGTGTTTATTTATAAAATAAATAATTATATATAAAAGTAATAAATACAAATAAATATCACCAACTATGTTGTGGTGCACTCACTGCCACAACCTACTGCAAACTACTAAATAATTGTTCTTGTTCGTGGGAAGTAAGTCATAATTGAAATTGAAACCGGTTTAACCGCCCAGCCCTAAGACAGTCGAGACAAACAGATGAGACTGATCCAACGACGTGGAAGAATAATACGAAGGGACAACACTGGTTGCTTATCCCAGCAGAATAGAGGCCTAGACAGCAAGCGTCTCCACCAGGGCTCAGGGCTACATCGATCACAACCAGGGGCGGATTTAGGATTGTAGGAGATCCGGGGCTTAGCCCAGATAGGTGCCCGCTTTTTTTTTTTTTTCTTTTTTTTTTTTTACGATTTTCTTTGAATTTAATGAACCTGTACGTGCAATTTCCTGCAATATAGAGCCTTCAATCTTGACCAATAAAGCTGCTCTTTTCACTATAAAACTCAGTTTATATTGCAGTATGATAGCCAATTACTATAATAATAATATATTAATATATATATATACTGTATATATACTGTATATTGATTTTTCGCTCATTTATTTTTATTAAATCAATCTCCTTTCAAATAGGCCAAGTTTTTAATAAGAAAGAGAAAAAAGATATATTTCCATTACCTGTAACTCTTGTCTCTTTCTCTCCTTCTCTGCCTCCTCCCTGAGTCTGCAATGCACAGTCATGACATCGATCTCCAAAAAAAAAGTAAAAATAAAAAAAATTAAGTAAATCTTTATTTATTTTTTTTGAGGCCCCTCGTCACTAGAGGCCCACGGGCCGCGGCCGTTGTTAATCCGGCCCTGCTCGTCTGCCATATAGATGGCGAACGTATTTTGCAAACGAAGTCATGTCATCCAGCTGACACCACATATCTAGATAATATGACAACGTTAGACACTAAAGCTAACGCCAACCAGGGGGAAACGTTGTTATTATTTATTATTATTATTATTATTATTAGAGGATTTACGGTATGACCAGATGGCATTTCGGGATGTGAAACACTTTTATTGTATTGCGTGGTAGAAGTTCTACCACTCAATAGTAAAGACAAGTCTAACATAATCTTTTGTTTGAACAACTTACTGGAAAATCCTGCCACCGATAAGAGACTCTGTCGCCTGTGACACACACAAGCACTCAGCCTGTACTATTGGGGGGGGATATATCATATTTTTCATATGATCAAAAAGTGGTGGAGCAAGAGCATACCTTTGCTCCCCCAAGTTCAATAGTGGGAGAGCAGATGCTCCGAATGCTCTTATGGCCAGGCGACTATGATCACTGATACAAAGTAAAATAGTGCAGTGCAATAAAATAGTTAGTAAAATAGAATAAAATAATGCAATAGTGCATTGCAATAAAATAGTTATCATCGTATTTTTTCGGGAGGCCGGTAAGGAGTGCATTACAGTAGTCGAGTTGGCTTGAGATAAAGGCATGGATCTGGTTTTCAGCGTCCTTTTGATTTATAAATGGCCGTACTTTAGCTATGTTTCTAAGGTGGAAGAATTAAGTTTTTGTCAACTTGTTGATTGTGATTTAAAGCTTAGGTCTGAGTCTACCATAACACCAAGACTTAACTCACTCAAATACAGTTAGCAGCTGGATAGACCACAGATGGAAATTAGCTTCTGCTAAAACTGGTGCAAACATATTTTCATGTAACAATGATGAATTGTCAAAAAAAAAAAAAAATTATATATATATATATATATATATATATTTTTTTGAAAATAGATTCGGGGCTTTTCAGAAAACATTCGGGGCTTGAGCCCAAGTAGCCACCCCCTAGCCCCGCCCCACAACACTGAGGTAAAACAGACGAAAACATTACTGTCCGTTGGTTTGCTTTAGGACTTAACGCAGTCGCGCATATGGTATATTGACTTGAACAGACTGTTAGATTGACATTCCTGAGGAGCCTTCAGGCAAAACCTCTCTCATGATAACATTGTTTATTCAGTTGTATTTAGGACGGCCAAGTCACACCCCACAGAAAACGGTGACTCAGTACTAGCAGAAGGACAGCTGGTCGAACTGAGATTAGAGGTCACAGAAAATATAATTACATTATATTAGTTTAGAATGAAAAACAATATTGGAATAATAACAAGATTATAGTAACCTATTAGAAAGTAACTTACAAAGAAGAATACCATTTTAGGAATATCAAAGCTGGTTAAGTAGTAAAGCAATTTCCTTTAAATCATAGAGTATTAAAGATTCAGTCTGGTAAATGAAGGTTGGCATGGTCTCAAAATGATGTTTGGTATCAGCCTAGAAAGCAATGACTGTACTGGGATGATATGAGAGGTCTATAGGTCATTACACAAACCATATAGATTGGAAAATTAAAAATGGTACATGAAGGAATGTTGATGCATTCAGAGGAGACACCGACGGGGGCCACAGGCAGGCCCCCCCTCTCTGTCCAAACATGAGAAGCCACAGCCCAAAAGAGGGGGCCATTGACACCAACCCCCACACGAGGACAAGGACCTGTTGGGGCCAGCCCCAACAAGAAGACACCGACGGGGGCCACCGGCGCCCCCCCCCCTGTTCACTGAAGGAAGACACCGACGGGGGCCATCGACACCAACCCCGACACGACAAGGACATGTTGGGGCAGAGGCAGCCTAACAAGGAGACCGCGTGTGTTTAGAAACTTGTGATTGGTTGAACTAGTTAAAAATACGGAAGTAATTTAACCTATAAGTATTGGAACAATAATGATGGTGGGTAGGCCAGCTCATGACCCGCCACGACCGTTCCCCAGGGGGTCTGAGTCTGCACCTCCATCGCCCACCGACCATGGTTCTACTTTGCCGCTACGTGAGTAAACTGTATATGGAATAATCACTGTTTGTGATAACTTAGAGTAAGATGTCTATCTTAGACCAGGTTTATCATGTGGTGGCAACGAGTACTATTGGTCTATTTCATACATAACATGAATACTATTAATGTGCAAGACTGTCTTGATGTAGCCACTGTGAATGGGCTATTTTGATTAACCTCATCAAACCTTCTGTACAATCATGTATTATGCTGAATTAATTCCTGTGTGCAACTGATGCCTTATCCACCCTTGACCCTTTTGCAAATAAATCAGTTGAGTTGAAATATAGTTCCTTTTGCCTGGACTGCACGTTTATTTCTCTATCTGACTAAGTCAGGGGAGAAGACCATGTTGCCCTCGCTCTCCTTTCTTCCTTCCAGATAGCAACCTCATTGTACTGTAAAACCACCTTAGATATTGATCAAGAATATACGACAAAATGGTGCCGTTTTAAGACCCGTTCTGATTTGTTCATATATGAGCAAGCAGTAAAAAAAAAAAAAGAGCCAGGGTTTGGGGATTTGCAGTGCAGAGTGGTGGCTGTCTGGATGGAGAAACAAGGGATGATTAGAAAACTGGTTGTGTAGCCACAGTGGGGCCCAGGGTGAATGTATTCTTTGCGTACAGGAATGGTGGAGTGATGTTAGATTTAGGCTGTCAACCTGCTTGCTTGGGGTTTTATTGCAGTAAATACGAGCAGCGTATTTGTGCCATGCCATTGTGAGCAGGAGGATGGAACTTTTTTATTTTTTGTTGATTATATAAAAGCGGCGGCCCGACGAGTAGTTATTAGTCATATTTTAGGGACAGGCTAGGGCTGATGGTTAGGGGCGCCTTTTGGAAAAGAGTGATGAGAAATCTCTAGTTAGGAGGCTGCGTTGGATTGAGCAGACCTGAGTGAGGGAAAATATACGAATTGTATGACTGTCTGGTGAACGTAATAGCTTAAGGTGATCCAAAGCACATAAGATAGTTTAGGTAAATTACTTAAGAGGGGACACGGCGAGGAGCGGTAGACTGCTCTGTTGTATGTTAGAGCGGTAGACTGCTCTGTTGTATGTTAGAGCGATGGACTGCTCTGTTGTATGTTAGAGCGATGGACTGCTCTGTTGTATGTTAGAGCGATGAACTGCTCTGTTGTATGTTAGAGCGATGGACTGCTCTGTTGTATGTTAGAGCGATGGACTGCTCTGTTGTATGTTAGAGCGATGGACTGCTCTGTTGTATGTTAGAGCGATGGACTGCTCTGTTGTATGTTAGAGCGATGGACTGCTCTGTTGTATGTTAGAGCGATGGACTGCTCTGTTGTATGTTAGAGTGATGGACATCTTAAAGAGAAGATTATAGGGTTAGGTAAAAAGTGTGATGAGTGTGTGAATGTGGGAGTCTATACCCTGTTAGTGGGACGAAATTTTATTATTAAATAAAATGGGTTTTTTTGGCTAATGGACACTAGAGGATGTCCGGTGAACAATTTTTTGATGAAAAAGTCGGCTTACACAGGAATCTTGATGGTTATAAATGTTGCGCCAATGTAATCGAAGCCTCGTACGGGGAGTTGGGTTGTTTGTTTAATGTAATGTGTAAATGTATGTGGTCATAGCAAGCTTGACGAGGGTTGTGATGTTGTTAAACGTGGATCGGAATGATACGAGTCTGTGAATCATATTGGAAGTTGGCGCTAACTAGCTTAGCTCTGTGGAAGAGCCGCGGTAATCTATAGACGTTATGGCGGCGATGTGAAAGATTTGATGAAAGGCTGTGGGAGCAATTATTATCGGGAAGCGAGTCGAGTGGTATGCTGATGTGATTGTGGCCGTATTAATGGTTATATTTAATGCAGTAATAATTGTGTACGACGATGTTGTTATGGAGAAGCAGTCGCAGGTTGATGACGTCATAATGTGGAGAGGAGTTTTTGGACATCCTGGCTATTGAGCCGGGCGGAGAAAGGGTAGGAGAAATGGTTTAAGATTCGTGTTGAACTGTGTAACGGCGTTGGTATATTAGAATGTTTTAAATTCTTTTACGATAATTTGTTCTTTTAAAATGGTTTAGATTTAAACATGTGTAAGTTGTTTAGAGTTGGATTGGTACCGAGCGGACTGAATGAAATGTGCGGATCCCGGAAGCGTGTGGGGACACCACATAACGCGCGGATCTTGGAGTGTTGAACCATCGCATCAGGCTGGCTAGGCTATTAGCTTGCATGCGGCTGTTTTGTGAGTTTGCGGGCGACATGTGTTATGATTCGAATTTTGAAAGTGACGGTTAGGAAGTATTGGAGAGCGCAGTGGGTGTCGTTGCATTGTATTAGGACACGTAACGGAGTGTTTTGTAGTGATAGTTGTACTTTGTCGCGATACATCGTTCTGTGTGCGCATGCGAGGATCGCTGTTTTTCATTCATTCGCTCTAGGAAAAACGGGTGAGTTTATATTTAGCTTTGTGCTATATGTTTGTATATTGTACATTGTATTTTTGTGTAAACCAGGGGAGAAGGATGTAACATGTATGGTGCTTAGATTAAGGGAGATAGTAAACAAATGGGGAGGAAGAAATGAAATAATGGATGCATTGCCTAGAATAAGCTGGGATTCACAAAACCAGCTACTCTGGGTGATTGTATTCTTGACCAAGGGGGGTAGTTTGGGAGTAGCTATAGGCTGAATTTGGTACAATGCTCTACACTAGAAATACATGTTGCTTGCAGTAGGATCAATTTGTCACGTGTGTAGGTATAACAAAGTATTTGGAACTGACCACTAATGATGTTTTTATGCTTATATTTGGGATATGCATGGATGGTATTGTATAAAGATGTGATATATATCTGTCTAGAGTACAATTATTTTGAGATTGTGTTTATGCTTATGTACTTTGTTAAAATCTTTAATAACGTTGTTGACTTAAATAGGATGATGTTTATGTTAATGGTTGCTGCAAGTCTTTAGATCATGGGGATGATAATTTAATGATGTAGGCTTGTTAGCGTATATTTTGTTGCATTGCTATGTTGAAATCTGTTTATGTTTGTTTTAGATTGTTAAATCTTTAATACCATTGGTTTACATAGGTTGTTGTTTTATATTAAGATTGACTGCAAGTCCTTGAGTTACAATAGGATAATTTAATGATGGGGACTTGTTTATATGCTGTTTTGATGACTGTATGATTGTGTTTTTGCAGTTATTGTAAATGATTTACTGTTTGGTCTGTAAAAAATCTGTGTTTGGCTGTTAAGGTCAGGCAAGAATGTGTTGATTTGCCCCCAGGGTAGAATGTGTGTGTATTGATTAACCTTTTGTTGAATTACAGGAGGGTCATGGGGGGTAAAGCGATTTAGGAGAGGTCACTGTTACACTCACAAAAGGGAGCTAGCCTATCTTTACAACAGGGAGACAGGTCGGAGGTGAAGATTGGAGGGCACAGTTGCAGAGTGAGATAACAGATGACGCCTATCTTTACAACAGGAGAGAGGTCACAGCTGGTGGAGATAGGAGGGAAGGGTCAAAGTGGATGACAGTTGAAAGGTATTTTTACAGCAGGAGGGGAATAGCAGTGACAGGAGGTGGAACAAGGGGGGCTAATTCAGGACAGCTGAGTAAGTGGTTGCGAAGATCATTGGAGCCAGTTCAGATGAGGTTATTTACATTGAATGGCTAACTATTTGATTAGAAGGAATAGCGGTAGACTCTCAGGGTACTAGGAATGCTTTGAGATTCTATTGTTGAGAGGGAGTTCCTAGACTCTTTCTGGCGGTGAGTAGGAGTCTAAGTGGGGTATATTGGATTAGCCTGAGGTTGAGAGCAGGGCAAGCTGAGTGAGGAAGGAAGGGAAACTAACAACATTGTCTGTGAACCTGAAATAAATGATTAATGAGTTATGTTGTGTTGTGGGTTGAGTGATGTATGTTATATGACTGAGTTTTTGTTTGCATGTGTGAAACAAGCGTGAATGGTTTTTGTTTTTGGGTGGTTACCTAGAAATGTGAGGATGAGTTGAGTGGCGTGTGGGTGCGTGTGTCTGAGTGTTTTATGATTTCAGTGGGTGTTTGAGGCTGTGAGCTATTGAATGAGAGGAGGGAGAAATAACTACCCATTGTCTGTCTGTGGTTGATTAACAAGAGTAATATATGTGTTTGCAGAGGACGGTGTTAAATGGTCAGAGTGACTGTGGATGATGGAGTGTGGTCTGTTGTTGTCTATGTTTTTTCTTTTTAGTGAATGATTGAGGCTGGTGATGACAGATAGTAAACCGAGTCGGTTATCTAGTTAGGCCTAACACTAGACAAGCCAACTGACCACTTTTGGTATAAGCCATATCTAGTTATAGTTGAAACAATAGGGACGATAATAAGTGGTTTTGTTTCTTTTACGTGTTTTATTTCTTTTTAATCACTGCCTGGGAGCTCTAAATACGTATGAATGATATTGACTTGTGACTAATTTTAGTTTTTCTTTCCTTTCTGAGAAACTAAAATTTTCAGGAATGAATGTGTTGTATAACTGTGGATATTGGGTGGAAGGAGTTTATGTTGTTTCATATCATTCGAATGAAGGAGTTTATTTTGTTTGGGTTATCAGCCACTGTTGTTTAAAAAAGTGAATATCAGGAAGGCAGCAGGTCCGGACGGCATCCCCGGCCGCGTCCTAAAGGTCTGTGCCGACCAACTGGCCCCAGTATTCACTGACATATTTAACCTGTCCTTAGAACAGGCTGTCATCCCCACCTGCCTGAAGAAGTCCACTATTATCCCTGTACCCAAAAAATCCAAGCCTGCTTGCCTCAACGACTACCGCCCTGTAGCTCTCACCTCCATAGCCATGAAGTGCTTTGAGAAGCTAGTAAAGGGCTACATCTGCTCCTCCCTCCCCATCAACATGGACCCCCTGCAATTTGCATACCGCCCCAACAGGTCCACGGAGGACGCCATAGCCCATGTGCTGCACACAGCAGCATCACACCTGGACAAGAGGCAGGGGAACTATGTGAGAATGCTATTCATCGACTACAGCTCAGCATTCAATACCATAGTCCCCTCCATACTCATAGCCAAGCTCAGGGACCTGGGCTTGGGCTATGACCTCTGCCAGTGGGTCTTGGACTTCCTGACTGGCAGACCCCAGGTGGTGAGAGCAGGCAACTGCACCTCCTCATCCATCACCCTCAACATAGGGGCCCCCCAGGGCTGTGTTCTGAGTCCCCTCCTCTACTCCCTGTACACACACGACTGTGTGGCTCAGCGGAGTAGCAATACAATCATCAAATTTGCTGACGACACAGTGGTGGTGGGCCTGATCTCTGCCAACGACGAGAGGGCCTACCTGGAAGAGGTCAAGGTCCTGGCGGGATGGTGCCAGGAAAACAGCCTCTCCCTGAACGTCAGCAAAACAAAGGAGATGATTGTGGACTTCAGGAGGTCGGGGGTCAAGGACTACAGCCCCCTCAGCATCGACGGGGCACCGGTTGAGAGAGTCAACAGCTTTAAGTACCTCGGAGCCTACATATCCGAGGACTTGACATGGACCACACACATTGACAGTGTTGTGAAGAAGGCACGACAACGCCTCTACTTCCTCAGGCGCCTAAGGAAGTTCCAAGTCAGTCAGAAGATCCTTAAGAACTTCTACTCATGCACAATAGAGAGCATCTTGACCGGCAACATCACCTCCTGGTTTGGGAATAGCACTGCACAAGACCGAAGCAGACTACAAAGAGTGACACGTTCAGCCGAACGCACAATTGGAGGGGGGCTCCCCACCCTCCAGAACATTTACAACAAGCGTTGCACGGGCAAGGCTAAGAGAATCATTAAAGACTCCAGTCACCCGAACAACTGCCTCTTTGAACTGCTGCGGTCAGGCAAGCGATACCGGAGTCTCAAGGCGAGCACAGAAAGACTCAGAAGAAGCTTCTATCCCCAGGCCATCAGGCTGCTAAACGAACAATGAATGAACACTACACAACAACAACCACCAAACGCACATAGCACACACATCCACACGCACACACTCACTTTAAACAAACACACTGTAGCACCCACTCCACACACTTTATAGCACACACCCACTTTAAACAAACACACTGTAGCACCCACTCCCCACACTTTATATTTATGGATGAAGGATTGCACTACAACTCGTACACCTTACTGTAAATTGTACCTAAAATTGTACCTCATCCCATTTCTGCTTTGCACTAGATAGTACTGTACATTAGTACACTGCATAGTATTGTGTATTGTATATTATATGGTAACTCAGAACATTGTACATATGTCTATACCGAACACTGTGACCTCATTTTTCTTCTTCTAAATTCATGCTATATTATGTTATTATGTTATTTGATACTATCTTGTCTAGCACAGTCTCTGGAGCGTAACAGTAAGAAGCATTTTGTATGAAAGTATTCTGTACTTCTGTATGACAACTATTAAAGAACTTGAACTGTTGTGTGCTCAGAATGTGTGGATGAGCGGTTGGATTTAGATTTTTAGGTTTATTTTCTATTTTTAATCTGCAATTGTGTGGACTGGAATGCGGTTGAATGGGGACTTAGAGGTGTCGAGTCACAGGGACAGGATGCTTTGTTCCGGTTGAGAGTGTGTGTGAGAATTGCAACAGGGGTTATAGAGCGGGATGGATGGTTTTGAAAACGTGGTTTTTATTTCTTTCATGTTTTAAAAATGCGTAGATTTTTTTCATGTTTTTAGGTGTGCGTGGTTATTACACGGACTGGAGGCCACAACAGAGTGGTGTTTGTTTATGGAAGTGTGTGGCTTTGTTTGATTTTTTTCTTTTTCTTCCCAAATGTTTTTCATGGTCTGGTGGGAGAGGACTGTTGAAGGCTGAGATGCATTGGGACAGGTGGTCGACGACAGCTAAGTAGTTCCACCACATTTGCATATGGAATTAATGGCTTCCCTTAAAAGTATGTTGACATATTGTGTAATGGGGTTTGCTTTGTGCTTTTGTTTCTTCAACAGCTCAGTCGAGGGGGGGATTGCAGATCAACTCGGGAGAACACATGAATACATTACATTAGCACGGTAACGTAGGATTTCATCTTCCCTGTTTCTCTGCAGTCCAGCGGTGATCAGTTACCAAATTGTGGTGGGAGAATTCTTGTATGCATTCGCCCCCGTCTCTACAGAACCCCATGCGGGTGGGGCCAGGTTGTAATAACTGAACAGATTGGGTTTTGGGACAAATTTCCAGGCTAAAAGACTCATCTGAAGACCAGGTTGTCATGGCAGGATGGATGACTGGACCTGGGGGCATGCCTGGCCTGGGGTGCGGAGCCGGCCTGAGGGCTGATCTGAAAAATGTGGGGAAGAGTCTCTGAGGAATTATGATGTATGGATTGGACTGTGGGGGACAGGGAGATGACTGGTCGGATACTGATGGGCTTTGTTTTGTGCACATGTGATTTGGTAGGACGCACAAACAAAGGGCAGATAGATTATGACACAATGCAGGGATGAGTAGAAGCATACACATAGATAGGTTACGGTCAGAGTAAGGATAGGAAGTGAAAGACATTTTTCGTTGAAAATCTGCTTTCCTCTGCCGGACTGGGCTGTGGAAACCAAGGTGGTAAGGTTTTATGACCGTTATGTGTGTCATAAAAAGGGGATGGATGGGAGAGCCAGTCGATGAATTATGCAGAAATATGGTGACTAATTGGTGAAGAAAGAATTAACAGGAGAAGAAAATATGAATGAAAAATGAATATGGTGATACTAATGTATGTTTCCTCCCAAACCAGATCATGTAAAGGAGTGTGGGAACAGACTTTCATATAGATTAAGGAAATTGGGTTTTAAATTTGTGATTTATTATATTTTAATGTGTAATTTGTAGATTAAAAAATTGTTTTATTGTTTTCAACAAACCCAAAAGTTGTTGTTTAAAAGGTGGGCCTCTGCCTTGAGGAGCAAAAACTCATTGATGATATGTACCAAAGAATAATGGAAAAAAAAGATCTGAGAAAAAAGAAAAAAATTGAGAAAAATTGGAAAGAATTATGATTTTTGTTATTATGTTAAATTGTATGGTTAGTATGTATCTAAATCAAGTCAAGATACTGGTTATATGACAATGTAAATTGTCAGAGTGAGGAATTATGGTATATTGACTTGAACAGACTGTTAGATTGACATTCCTGAGGAGCCTTCAGGCAAAACCTCTCTCATGATAACATTGTTTATTCAGTTGTATTTAGGACGGCCAAGTCACACCCCACAGAAAATGGTGACTTAGTACTAGCAGAAGGACAGCTGGTCGAACTGAGATTAGAGGTCACAGAAAATATAATTACATTATATTAGTTTAGAATGAAAAACAATATTGGAATAATAACAAGATTATAGTAACCTATTAGAAAGTAACTTACAAAGAAGAATACCATTTTAGGAATATCAAAGCTGGTTAAGTAGTAAAGCAATTTCCTTTAAATCATAGAGTATTAAAGATTCAGTCTGGTAAATGAAGGTTGGCATGGTCTCAAAATGATGTTTGGTATCAGCCTAGAAAGCAATGACTGTACTGGGATGATATGAGAGGTCTATAGGTCATTACACAAACCATATAGATTGGAAAATCAAAAATGGTACATGAAGGAATGTTGATGCATTCAGAGGAGACACCGACGGGGGCCACAGGCAGGCCCCCCCTCTCTGTCCAAACATGAGAAGCCACAGCCCAAAGGAGGGGGCCATTGACACCAACCCCCACACGAGGACAAGGACCTGTTGGGGCCAGCCCCAACAAGAAGACACTGACGGGGGCCACCGGCGCCCCCCCCCCCCTGTTCACTGAAGGAAGACACCGACGGGGGCCATCGACACCAACCCCGACACGACAAGGACATGTTGGGGCAGAGGCAGCCTAACAAGGAGGCCGCGTGTGTTTAGAAACTTGTGATTGGTTGAACTAGTTAAAAATAGGGAAGTCATTTAACCTATAAGTATTGGAACAATAATGATGGTGGGTAGGCCAGCTCATGACCTGCCACGACCGTTCCCCAGGGGGTCTGAGTCTGCGCCTCCATCGCCCACCGACCATGGTTCTACTTTGCCGCTACGTGAGTAAACTGTATATGGAATAATCACTGTTTGTGATAACTTAGAGTAAGATGTCTATCTTAGACCAGGTTTATCATGTGGTGGCAACGAGTACTATTGGTCTATTTCATACATAACATGAATACTATTAATGTGCAAGACTGTCTTGATGTAGCCACTGTGAATGGGCTATTTTGATTAACCTCATCAAACCTTCTGTACAATCATGTATTATGCTGAATTAATTCCTGTGTGCAACTGATGCCTTATCCACCCTTGACCCTTTTGCAAATAAATCAGTTGAGTTGAAATATAGTTCCTTTTGCCTGGACTGCACGTTTATTTCTCTATCTGACTAAGTCAGGGGAGAAGACCATGTTGCCCTCGCTCTCCTTTCTTCCTTCCAGATAGCAACCTCATTGTACTGTAAAACCACCTTAGATATTGATCAAGAATATACGACACGCATTTACAGAAACAGCTACGCTGAGTGGGTGAGTGAGTGGGTGATCTCAATTTGCCAGGCATAACCCACAAATCAGACGTAGACGACGGACGGACACGCCGGATCAAAGCAGTGCCGGGCCCTCAGGCCGGTGTCTATACCTGGGTGTGACGCATTCCGCCAGAGTTACAGAGAGAGAGACGGCACGTCTGGACCTGCTGCTACAGGCTTCTTCTCACACACCTGTGTGAAAATGTGCACAACTGACAAATCCGTTTATCTAAATTTTGACAAACATCCGCTACCACCAGTGACCACTCCTGTCTGCGTGTCGTCTATACAAGCCATGATTAGTTACGTGTCATTTTGGGAGGTCTGCGGCCCGCGGATAAATAAACAAAAGCCTCCGTGTTGCCTGGCCTGTGTGCCGAGACGTGCAGCCAGGCCTCGGTGTGAGCTTCCCCAGCCGTGGTGTGGCTGGTCTGGTGCTGTGAGAACGGGCTCTGCAGAAACACTTTGGATCAAACTACTGACTGTTATGAAGTGCCAGTGCCAACGTCTTTTGACTGAAGCCTTAAAGCCTCTATATACAGTATATATACACAGTAGTAGTCATTGACTAATTCACAACCAGGGCTTAAGAGATTTATTTCACAACTGTCCCAAACTACAGTTGAATTTGTTACAGTTTTAATCGGTTTTCTACCGTCCCACTCGTTCCATTATTTTCTTATTGTCTCACACCAGCTGGATTTCTGTTCCCCTGAGAAATAAACGCATTGTTCATCTAAAATCAGTCCGATATGAACTCACCATGTTCAATTTAAAATGACTTCCCCCACATTGTAGGCACCCATTGAAGATCAAAACTAAGTATTACAGCCAAGCCGTATTGTGTAAGCTTTGACGGGGGTATACATTATTTCATTCTTATACTGTAACAACCAATGAAGGTAAATGTTTTTAGTGGCTGTCAAAGTTAATGCGATATTAACGCGTTACCGCCCCCAATTCTATTAACGCCACTATTTTTTTTAACTCAAGATTAACTAAAAAAAATACGTTTTTTTTTTTTTTTTTTTTAACTAGACTTCACTCAGGTGTATTATTGATGCTCTCATTGATACTATGTTTGTTTCTGAAGTGTGTGTGTGTGTGTGTGTGTGTGTGTGTGTGTGTGTGTGTGTGTGTGTGTGTGTGTGTGTGTGTGTGTGTGTGTGTGTGTGAGATATAGAGAGAGAGGGGGATGAGAGAGATGAGGAAGGGGCAAGAGAGAAAGAGAGCTGGGAGAGTGTGTGTGTGAGAGAGAGAGAGGGGGGGGGGTGATTAATCAGCCCTTGTGTGGGTGAATGTAACAAGTTCCTAACGTTTTCTTTCCCCTATTATTTCATGCACACTTTATTCATTGTTTTAAATTATAATTTTCTTTTAAGTTATTTTGTGCATCACTCTGTTTTGAATTTGATGCAAATTTGCAATGCATGAGGGTCATCCTTTTGTGTTAAATGGCTGCATAAAGCAAGCATTTGTTGACTCGCATGTTGATAAGAGTATTAAAACTTGGAACTTGAAAAATATCTGTTTAAGGTAAAAAAAATAAAAAAAATAAAAATGCGATTAATTTGCGATTAATCGCGAGTTAACTATGGCCAATCATGCGATTAATCGAGTTAAATATTTTAATCGTTTGACAGCACTAGATAAATCTTTGATAAAAATGTGTTTACGTTGTAATCTTTACTCGTTTCCATGGTAACTACTACAGTACCCATATGCCTCGTCAATCTTTGACCGATCACAAGAGCACAGCTCCTCTGACATGATGGCATCCCTTCACGTTCTCGTTGGCCATCACGCCATTTGCAACAGTCTTTAGTTTTAGTCGTCAATAAAACATTAAAAGCGTGAGAACGAGTGTTTTATGAACCTATCCCTTACTATAACCATCCCCACTCCCTACAAATTAAACAAATGTATGCATGTCCTTCCGGGCTATGGGATCTAGACACTACCCTGCCATAACCTTTAGTTATAGTATTCAATCGTCTCGGTCACAAACAGGTGATTATCATTAAATGACACGGTGGCCAATGAGCCGTGGCCACCATGTGGTTAAACAATATATTTAGTTTAGTTCCCCCCCCAGTGAAAGCTTGAGGGGCAGCTTTGAAACAGACTCATCATTGTCTGACCATACGTCGGTCCTCTTTGTGTGAATGCGCGTGTTTTCGTGTTCACCGCTAAACTATTGTGCAACCTTATACACTGTACTTATTAATGTTTTTAAGATGCAGGAAATTACAGCAAATGGCTTTCTTTTATTGCAAATATTTTCGCCCCCCCCCCCCTCAGGACCACCCAGAGTTGCGACTCAACAGCATCTTGTTTGAAACTCCTGGGGAAACCTGGGTAGCACTAAGAAGCACCGTGAGAACAGAGACACTGACTCACCTGCTGCACTAAGAAGCACCGTGAGAACAGAGACACTGACTCACCTGCTGCACTAAGAAGCACCGTGAGAACAGAGACACTCACCTGCTGCACTAAGAAGCACCGTGAGAACAGAGACACTGACTCACCTGCTGCACTAAGAAGCACCGTGAGAACAGAGACACTGACTCACCTGCTGCACTAAGAAGCACCGTGAGAACAGAGACACTCACCTGCTGCACTAAGAAGCACCGTGAGAACAGAGACACTGACTCACCTGCTGCACTAAGAAGCACCGTGAGAACAGAGACACTGACTCACCTGCTGCACTAAGAAGCACAGTGAGAACAGAGACACTGACTCACCTGCTGCACTAAGAAGCACCGTGAGAACAGACACTGACTCACCTGCTGCACTAAGAAGCACCGTGAGAACAGAGACACTCACCTGCTGCACTAAGAAGCACCGTGAGAACAGAGACACTCACCTGCTGCACTAAGAAGCACCGTGAGAACAGAGACACTGACTCACCTGCTGCACTAAGAAGCACCGTGAGAACAGAGACACTCACCTGCTGCACTAAGAAGCACCGTGAGAACAGAGACACTGACTCACCTGCTGCACTAAGAAGCACCGTGAGAACAGAGACACTGACTCACCTGCTGCACTAAGAAGCACCGTGAGAGGGGAGCTCCAGTAGCTCACCACGTACCGCGAGCGCTATTTCGGCGCCGTGGACAACCGTGCTCGTCACGGATCTGGGGTTTAGCGAGTTCGAATCCCGGACTGCAGCCGTGCCTTTCCCAGAGTGTCTTCCCCCCCATCTGAACCCTTTCAGCCTGTTTCTGTCGGTCATCCTTGACCAGAATAAATGTGATAAACACATAAAAGAGCCAGGGGAATGGCCAAAGTATAAAAAAAAAAAAAAAAAAAAAAAAAAGCACCGTGAGAACAGAGACACTGACTCACCTGCTGCACTAAGAAGCACCGTGAGAACAGAGACACTCACCTGCTGCACTAAGAAGCACCGTGAGAACAGAGACACTGACTCACCTGCTGCACTAAGAAGCACCGTGAGAACAGAGACACTCACCTGCTGCACTAAGAAGCACCGTGAGAACAGAGACACAGACTCACCTGCTGCACTAAGAAGCACCGTGAGAACAGAGACACTGACTCACCTGCTGCACTAAGAAGCACCGTGAGAACAGAGACACTCACCTGCTGCACTAAGAAGCACCATGAGAACAGAGAACACTCACCTGCTGCACTAAGAAGCACCGTGAGAACAGAGACACTGATTCACCTGCTGCACTAAGAAGCACCGTGAGAACAGAGACACTGACTCACCTGCTGCACTAAGAAGCACCGTGAGAACAGAGACACTCACCTGCCCTGCGGCAGCAGGATGTTGTTGACTCCGCCCAGCTTGACGTTGATCTTCAGGCAGAGGTTGGAGAGCGTCTGAGGAGTGGTCTTCTGGACGTTCTTCACCTGGACACACTGGGTGGCCATGCCCAGCACAGTGTCTCCGACCCGCTTCACCTCAGCTACACGAGACAAGAGACACAACGGTAAGGCTGAGATATACGCTCCGACGCCGGCTGTCGCCCAGATTTTGCGCGTGGGAGCTAGACCGTTTTTTTTTTAACAGGGTAGGTTCTGAGCACAAATGCTCTTTTTCAACAACACCCTGCTTCACGTTTATATTCCATTCACACCTGGGAGCTGCCCAGTACAACCACAGCCCGACACTGAGCAACTCCACTGGAGCAGTTGGGGGTTAAGTGCCTTGCTCAAGGGCACTTCAGCGGTTGGTGTTGAGGGTACTTCTGGTCACAAACCCGCTTCTCTAACCTTTAGGCCACCACTGACATACTTCCACGTCAGTTCAACGCGTGGGGGTTGCAGTACACTGCCGAACCACTAGGCGGCTATGTTGCGTTGTGTCGTACAAATGGCTATATCTTCAAGCCTCCACGGCCAGTTTTTGTAATGTAGTTAGTAATGCACCGATGTGAAAATTGTGGCCGATACCGATATTTACAGATGTCGATATCTCTGTATAGAAAACACTTTTTTATGATAATCAAATAAAGAGCTATTTTCCAAAACGCTTTGAGCTCATCGACGTTTGCTTTGAGCGCCTCGATGTTTGTAATCTGATCTTTCATCAGTTTAGACTGTTCTATCATCAGGTTAGTCAGTGTGTTGAAATCGGGTGGAGTGGTAGTACTGCTTGTATAAGTTGTTGATTTAGGTACAGTGACGGTGACGCTGGACTTGTGTGCTAATATTATCTTATCCAGATCAGCTGCTCTATTTTTCACGGAGCTTGTTCCTGTCTCATCTGTTATGTTGACATTTATTGTCTCTTCGTCGGGGACCACAATCGATGGTCCCGGTATATTTTCCTCTTCATTCTCCTCTTCGGGGCTTGTCGCCGTCGGCTCAGAACCCGCGTCGGTTAGAGCGCGTCTTCTTTGTTTTGTTACGTCCCGCGCCGCTGAAGTTACCGTAGTTTGTTTCTTTACCGTCTTTCTATCCTTAACCATTTTGTCTTTTGATATGGTTAGTAGAAGGTCTTATCAATACATACGATGTGGTCTATTCTCTTTCTGTACTGTCCAAATAATGTTTTTAAACGAAATTAACGTTGGTGGGAGCGGAGCAATTGCAAAATGCGTGCACTACATATTGTGCTAAACCGGAAGTCAAGTTTCATCCTCCTGCTCACAATGACATGGCACAAACACGCTGCTCGCATTCACTGTAATAAAACTCAAAACAAGCAGGTCGACAGCGGCCTCCTGTTTCTAATAACAACACAACCATCAAAAAGCTCATGATTGCCCCTTCACTGAACAACAAGCGCGCTGCCGTTAATTTTGGACATCCTAAATCTAACACCACCACCAGTCCTGTAAGCAAATAATACACATATCCACCCTGGGTCCTACTGTGGCTATACACGACCATAAACATTCCTATATACCCCACGTTCCCTCATCCTCCAGAGAGCCACCAACCACTGTGTACTGCAAATCCCCAACTTCCCGGCTCTTTTTCTGCATGCTCATTATGTGAACAAATCAGAACGGGTCTTTACACGGCACCAGATTGTCGTATATTCCTATATGAATATCTATTAATTACAGCACAATGAGGGTGCTAACTAGAGGAAGGGAAAGATCACAGTGTGATAGAAACATGGTCCTCGTCTGACTCCCAAAAATAGCCAGTAGAGAATAAGTGTGTACAGCCAGACAACCAGAAGCTATGGTCCAATATTCATTTAATTGCAGCGTGGGCCGAGAGTGGAATAATGCATTAGTTACATACAGGAAACTTCAAGCACAATACATGATTGTACAAAAGGATTTGATGAGGTAAATCACAATAGCCCTTCCACGTTGGCTCTCTACATCAAGACAGTATTGTACATAAATATTAGTCATGTTATGTTAATGAACTGAGAATGTACTAAGCCATACACATGAGCACAACCTGGTCCTAAGGTAGGAATCTGTACATTTTACTCTAACCAACAATAAGAGTCCATGATTCTACTCACATGTATAACGGCACATTCTCTGGTGGACTGATGGAGGCGCAACCGGACCCCCCTGGAGACGGGACGGTGGGCTGGCCTCCCAACTAACTGCACTCCTCCAATACTTATAGTTTATCTGACTTCCCTATTCTTAACCTAGTTCCACCAATCACAAGTATCTTATAAACAGGCAGTCCTCTGGTTAGGGTTTTATGACCCAACATGTCCTGGTGTGTGGGTGCCTGTAGCAGCCAGGGGTGGCCCCCTCCTTTTTGGACAGAGGGGGGTTTTGACTGTGGCCCCCTTTGAATGAATCAATCATTTTAACATTCCTTCTATATGGTTCTTCTTTGTAAGTTACTTTCTAATAGGTTACTATACTCTTGTTTTTATTATTCCAACATTGTTTTCATTCTAAACTAATATAATGCAATTATATTTCCTGTGACCTTATCTTGATTAGGCATCTGTCCTTACAGCTATACTGAGTCACCGTTTTCTGTGGTGTGTGACTGAGTAAACAATGTCGTCATTAGAGAGGTGTCGCCTGGTGGTTTTCAACATCGATGAGGTCTGATGACTTCAGCCTTAATAGTGCTTGTGTTGATATAACATTAACCCAGTATAGTCATTGCTCCTTAGGTTAATACTATTCAATCCACAAGAGCCATCCCAAAACCCCATCTACCAACTGACACTTTGTATTATTGTAAAGATTCAACCACATTGCTCTTGTCTCACAGAGGCATTTTCGCTTTTGGTCTCTCTTGCTGTGCTCAACTGTCACATGTCTTAGAAGGTGTTTGGTTTCTTGGGGGACTGGAATGGCCCTTTCTCCAACTGTGTAAACAACCCTATCATTATAGAGGCTTGGCCTGCAGGTTTTCTCCGGAATGTGCTCTGAGAGTCTATGTAATGCCTAAATTACCATCACTACAGATATTTTCAGTTTTCAGGGTTAATCTAACATTTTGATTATAAAATCTCAGTCAAGGTTACCACACATTCTATACATCTCTAAGGTTATTTACAGCACAATGAGGTTGTTATCTGGAAGGAGGGAAGGAGAGTGATAGAAACATGGTCTCCTCCCCAAAAATAGCCAGTAGAGAATAAAGTTGTGCAGCCAGACAACAGAGCTCTAATTCAAACTCATTTATTTGCAGAGCGGCCAAAGGTGGATAAGCAATCAGGTACATACAGGAATTATTCATCATTAGACATGATTGTACAAAAGGGTTGATGAGATTTACATAATCATATAGCCCAGTGGTTCCCAAACTGTGGTGCGCGCACCCCTTGTGGTGCGTGAGCGCCCTCTAGGTGGTGCGTGACATGAAAAGGCTAATGGTGGTAAAAAAAAGAAAAAAATCTTTTTTTTTACAATAAAATTTCATACAAATCTTAGTCAAACCTTTAGTATTATGGATATTAAACATGCTGGCAGAGTATTGTCGTTAACATTTTAATTAAATAAAGAAATTCCCTATCCCTATCCTATCCTATGGGAAGAGATAAAATAAAAAATGTAATCTGTGCACGGAGACCAGCAACAATTTTTTCGAACAGAAACCCATTGGGGGGTGCGCGAGCTAGGTCGGGAGGTGACAGGGGGTGCACGGCCAAAAAAGTTTGGGAACCGCTGATATAGCCCATTCACAGTGGCTTCTTCACATCAAGACAGGTTTGCACATAAAAAGAAGTCATGCTTATCAATGGAATAGACTATAGTACTCTTTGCCACCACATGATTAAACCTGGTCTAAGATAGGCATTTTACTCTAGTTATCACAAACAGTGATTATTCCATATACAGTTTTACTCACGTAGGGCAAAGTAGCAGTACAGTCTGTGGAGGGGTGGAGGCTCAGAATCAGACCCCCTGGGGATGGGTGGGTGCATCTGTTCTGGCCTCCTCTCTCTCTCCTCTACATTCTTATTTATACTCTGATTTTCCCCCAATAGTAGCACATATTCTAATAATACGTTGCCGTTGGTCAAATCCGCTTTCTTAATTCTATATATAGAGTTCTCCTCAGATGATCTTCTGGGGGAGGCGGTCCGCCCCCCCCTGATTTCCTCGTCGGTGTCTTCTTCCAGTATCAACAGCGAGGAGGTCTGCTGGTGGCCCCTTCCTTTGCTGATAAGGAGGGAGAGGCCCCTTTTATCCCCTCTGATGAATCAGACATTCTAACATTCCCTTTATATATGGTTTGTGTAATGAATCTATGGACTATCTAGCATTAACCCAGTACAGTCATTGCTTCTAGGTTAATACCAATCAGTCCACAAGAGCCAGCACCAACCCCTATTTACCAGACTGACACTTTGTATTACAACTATGCTTTAAAGCTTATATGGTTTACAACAAGAGTGAAATGATTACCTTCATAACCAGATTGACATTCTAAATGATTTTCAATCTTCTTTGTAAGTTACCTTCTAAATTGATATGGTTTCCTACAGACTTAAGGCATTATTTGACCTGTGTCTTTGGTCTCTAATCTATTATGTGGATTCAACCAGTTTTAGCATGCGGGGGCTTTCATGACCAACCCCCTGTCTCTGCAACTGTTCTTCTCTAATACAGTTGGTATGAGTAACATGAGAGGGGGTTGCCTGAAAGCTCCCCAGAATGTCACACAACCCTGACCATATTTGCATCTTCATTGTTTTGTTACCCTGAGAGTCCATGTAATGCTACAGTTCAATATTAAAGCATTATTTTGAATGAACTATTATAACAGATATTTTCAGTTTCAGGGTTGATCTAACAGTCTGCTCAAGTCAATATACCATATGTTCATTAAAAGTAATCGATTAGATCAGTACTTGGTATCGGCTAAATATGGTATCAAACCATACAGGAACTGTTGTTTGGGCAGATCAGACATGCCTTTAACGAATTTGCAATACTTGGAATTCTGAATGGTTTAATTTGTATACTAAAAACAACAGGCAACGTTGAGATCAAGAACAATTCCAAATGATTGAAAATAATCACATTTCAGACATGAGTCTCAAATACTGTATCCTAGGTATATCATTTAATTTCAAACCTTTTTTTAAACTCGAAAGGCAACTGAGGTTTCCCTCATTTACATTCACGTTGAGTGTACGCAGGCACGTGCACACATAGAGGCCAAGGGGTGCACCAGTCTTTTTGAGCCTCATCAAAAAAGTGCCCTTTTTGAAAAAAAAATTAAATATATTTTTTTCTATTTTACCGTTACGCATATAGACTGCCCTTCCAACTGAAAAATTTCAGGATAGAATCAAAATATTAGGTAAAGAGAGAGAGATGCCCCATATTCCATTGCAGTTTGCACGGCCTCCTCACCGTGCCTCTCCGCGGACCTATATATTTTATGCATGGGTGATGATGATGATAGAAACCGCTGTGGCGCATACAGTTGAATGCTGGTATTACACTCATTGAGGGACACGAAGAAGTCAAGTCCGATGGGATTTGGGAATCTCAAATACAAATCGGGATTGGAATAAAAAATGCATTTATATTAAACAATACAGAATATACAGCACTTCTTGGGGTCTGTAGGGTAACCACTTATTCCCTCCCCCCTGAACATTTATGGAGATGTATGGGCCTTTTAAGTCAGTGATAAAAGTGTCTTACAAGGATAAGTTAGCTCCTGCACTGATTATTATAGTTCAATATTCAATATTTGATCACCAAAACCCCCCAAAAAGCATAAAAAGGGGCCCCTCCGCCCGAAAAGGGCCCTTAAAGATCGGGCTTGTGCGCTACGCGCGCTCGGTTAAAATATATAGACCCAAGTGTAGTGCCCTTTTCAGCCTTTGAGCACCTGCCCCTCTAAAGTCCTGTGCACGTCCCTGAGTGTACGTGAGAAAAATAATTCATAAAATCACAGCATATAACAATAAGACAACAAGTCGAGGCAAAGCAAGGATAACAAATCAACTAAAACACGTACAACTTGATTGACAAAGGTTAGAGATTAAGGTGTTAAACTCTGCAACGGAAGGGAGAATCTCAAGCTTTAAGGACTGTTGGAGTTCATTCCATGAGCTAGAGGGGCATCATAGAGAAAATGCAGATTCACCCTGTTCAGAGCAAACTCTGCAGATTTACCCTGTTCTGAGCAAACACAATGCTATGGTGGTAACGTTACGACACGTACTTGAGCAGGAGTTCTGTGCACCGTCTCTGTGGGGCGAAGCAGGTGATGGCCCACACTTTGATCTCGATGCCGGTGTGGAACTGCTTGTTCCTCATGTCCCAGACCCCTTGGATTGGCATAGCTATTGCTTTGTTCTGTGAACGAGAGGAAACCGGCACAGTTAAACCTGTGTATATTAACACTTTGAGTGCCACGCCGGGTTTTCCTTTTTACCCCCTTGATGCCACGGTCCACTTCAATGTTAACGTTAATATCGCCTAATCTATGTTTTAAATTATGGCTATGTGTCTAATCTGCCCGTCGCTTATCAAAGACCATTTTCCAGTCAGTGCTGTCAAGGCAGATTGGTTTTTTATCGCTTCATTTCCGTTTCAGAGCATTTTGAAAAGCACCCGTTTTGAAATAAAAAACAGTTCATTCTAGACCATTCTGTGATAATCGTCTTTTACTGGAATATTCCAGAACGTCGATATTCGTCGGCCTATTTATGAATCGTTTTCAAATAAACGCTAGATGATCAATATTATACGTGCACGCAAGCACATTCGCGCCGCGCACGGATAATCGGCGTGTTCATTTCCTCTTGGACTTTTCCAGTGAAACCGAAAGAGCCCATTTCACAAAATAGCCTATATCTTCATCAAAATTAGTCTGATTATCCTAACACTGATAACATAGATTCCTTACCTGACATCAGATGGTATCCAACTGGTATATTCCAATTCCTGATCACCATTCGAAAAAATCGATAAGTGTATGGATCCAACGTGTATACAGTGCAGTACATGATTCCGCAGGGCTGAGAGGCTCCACAATGAACTGTGGTAACCCCGGCTGGATCAGTGGACTGGAAAATGTGGAGTACCGGATTTTTTTCCCCATCCATTTTCATTGAGTCCATTCCAAAATCCCTTATGTCATCTGGGAGACGATAGGGGGCGCTTTTTTCCACATATGATCGCCGGCGGTGCTCGGGTATACTCGGGTAGGCTCGCGTGATGCAATATGATTTCAGATCGCTAAAAAAAATAAAATCCGAGAAATCTCGTGAGTGGCTTTCAACATAACTATTGGAAACCCGAGATATCTCGTGTGTGGCAGTTAAAGTGTTAACCATGTTTCACACAGCAAGGTTAAACCTGAATGGTGGAGTTACAACAGTGTGTTGTTGTGCTCGTTGCTTTGATTGTTTGCGTTTCTGATGCGGTTGTTTATAGCATAGTTTTCAGTGAACGCATGCTCCTGCATCACAACCCATGTGACGGAGACAGAGGATAAAAGGATATGTTGCAGATATGTGATCAGATGCACATTAGACTGCTGGGTCTACATGGAGACATTACCCTGCCTCCGTAGAGGATAAAGTAAAGACGTTGGAGACATTACCCTGCCTCCGTAGAGGATAAAGTAAAGACGTTGGAGACATTACCCTGCCTCCGTAGAGGATAAAGTAAAGACGTTGGAGACATTACCCTGCCTCCGTAGAGGATAAAGTAAAGACGTTGGAGACATTACCCTGCCTCCGTAGAGGATAAAGTAAAGACGTTGGAGACATTACCCTGCCTCCGTAGAGGATAAAGTAAAGACGTTGGAGACATTACCCTGCCTCCGTAGAGGATAAAGTAAAGACGTTGGAGACATTACCCTGCCTCCGTAGAGGATAAAGTAAAGACGTTGGAGACATTACCCTGCCTCCGTAGAGGATAAAGTAAAGACGTTGGAGACATTACCCTGCCTCCGTAGAGGATAAAGTAAAGACGTTGGAGACATTACCCTGCCTCCGTAGAGGATAAAGTAAAGACGTTGGAGACATTACCCTGCCTCCGTAGAGGATAAAGTAAAGACGTTGGAGACATTACCCTGCCTCCGTAGAGGATAAAGTAAAGACGTTGGAGACATTACCCTGCCTCCGTAGAGGATGTAAGGCACCTGGAGGACTCAGTCATCTCGTCTCTCACCATCACTCCGAACTCACAAACATACGGGTCAGTGTTAAAGTTGGCACTTCTCATCTGACAAAGAACAACAGAACAGACAAAAGGCAAAAGGAAGTTAGGATTTAAATATCACATCAAGGAGAATAGGTAGGAGCATCTTTTCGATCCTCCAATCACAGGATGAAGAAGCGGGCGAGATGGGTCAATTCAGGAACAATGTTTCATTACAGCCTCCATTCTGCAGATCCATCAGGAGTAAACGTAGCCCTGACCCTAACCTGCGCTTTTAAAAGGGATAGTCCATATTTTTTAGAAGCCTATATGATTTGAGGCAAGCTGGGAGTCTTTCCAGTCTACTATAAAAGTATTTGCACTAGGGTTGTTTTATTTATTTATTAGCAGAATGCTAAACGTGCTAGTGGAAGTCAATGAGGGGCTGAAAATCACTGATGCCCCCTATTGAATCAGGCTGATTCTCTCATACGTTTATATTTGGATCAAATTTGTATGTCTTTCTTCCATTACCCTGCCCATAGATATCTGTACATCCCCTCCCCCACGCTACTATGATGCCCAGATTTCCCCCAATGAGGATCAATAAATTATCTTGATTTTGGGAGGTTCTGGGATGGTTTTCAGTTTGAGGTAGAGTCTGGGAGAGGTTGTAAGCCCTGGGGCAGAGTCTGGGATGGTTTTCAGTTTGTGGTAGAGTGTTGGGAGAGGTTGTAAGCCCTGGGGTAGAGTCTGGGATGGTTTTCAGTTTGGGGTAGAGTCTGGGAGAGGTTGTAAACCGTGGGGTAGAGTCTGGGATGGTTTTCAGTTTGGGGTAGAGTCTGGGAGAGGTTGTAAGCCCTGGGGTAGAGTCTGGGATGGTTTTCAGTTTGGGGTAGAGTCTGGGAGAGGTTGTAAGCCCTGGGGTAGAGTCCCCTCATTCATCAATGTGTTCTACGCACAGATCTGTGCTTACCCTGTGCGTACGATCATTTCTAAGCAAAGAGTGGGATTCATCAATTTCGATTTGAACTTGACTCCGTGCTTACATCTACGCACAGGTCAGACCAGGTGTACCTGGCGCCCAGTAGTAGAATATATTATTACAACAAGGAAATGAGCTTCTGTGCATAATAACACTGGATGTTCTGTACGAACCGTAGTTCATTATAGTTCATTGTAAAATAGCAACAGTAGTGTAATTATGGTCAAAACCCTATAAATAGCATTTGGAATAATAGATCTTTCTCTCAGAATGAATGCAGCATGGTTTATATAGCGTTATCGGAATATACGGGGTGTAGGCTACTGACTGACTGCGCTCCGCGTAGCTTGATTGATTGATTGATTGAAAAGTTTATTAACAGATTGCAGAATGGGTACAGTACAGTACAGCTCAGTACATACAATTGTTAATTGGGGATGCAGACCAACTTTCGTCTTGTTTACATCAGGGTCCCCCATTTTCAATTCATCATAAATCATAAAGCTCAACTCGTTATTATTTTGCGCAGACCGCAGAAACACGGGAACGTTTAGATTATATTTAAAAGGCTTTACGTTAAACGAAACAAGTGGAATTTCTAAGCTGTAAGCAGAATACAAGTCATATGAATATAGTGTTCTTCCCCCTTTTTACTGTATAAGAAAGAATAGAAAACGCATTGCAATGACACCAGATAGTGGACAGACTATGTATATGATGGGATTCAAGTTTGCGTTTCTGTTGATCATAGGCATGCTGTCAGAGTATGATATCTTCAAACATCTAGAACATTTGTCGTCACAGATCATGTCCTAATAGAACATAGGCTATGGCATGGATCGTGATATTGTGTGGACTGTAATTATTACTGTACCGGTACCACCCATTGTGACAACAGCCTTGTGAGTCCCGCACACAAACATGATGGAATTCAAGTTCATGTATTGAAAGGCAGGCTACATCATACATGCAGTGAGATTCATTGTTCTTGTATATGCTCTCTATTATTGTTTATATAGGCTACCCAATACTGACATCAAAATAGATTGTAGTATGCCTCTAGAAATCATATGCAGCAGGTAGAAAATTGACGGGAGATCCATCGCGATTTGGAATAGAATTGAGGAGAACTTTAATCCCTGGGTAACAACACGGGAAAAGGCAGTCATATTCCAGCGCGGTCTTTATTAGCCGACAACAAAATAGATGCCTCTAAAAATCATATAGCCAATCGAACACAACTAATAAAGGCATTCATATTACAGCACGGTTATAATGACACACAACCAACGCCAAACAGTGGTCAACGAACGGTCTTTATTAGTATTTTGAGCTGTCCAGGCAGAATTGCAGCAATGGTCTTAGGGAGCCGTTGATATCTGACATCACCGTTTACAAATCCGCCTTTTATTTATCCCATAATACGCGATAGTGTCTTCTTGGTTCGACAGCAGTGAACAATCTTCGTGGAGTTTCTCGGAGTTCCGCTCGGGTCAGTCCATTATTTACATTTACATTTACATTTATTTCACATCCCATGGGGGGTGTTTCCTCATTTTCATGACCATATATGGATAATCATGCACGAGCATTGACGGTAGAACAAAGTGGTATTCATCAACACGGAGGAGCATAGAGCCTGCGTACGCACCGTGTGATGAATCCCGACTTCCCTGTGCGTACACTAGTTCTACATTCCGTGCTTACGTGTGGAAATAGGTCATGTTCTACGCACACATTGATGAATGAGGGCCTTGGAGAGGCGTCTTTAGAGGAACTCACCAGTTTGCTGATCTCATCCTGACGGTCGGGTGCAGAGCGGGCTGTGGCACGAATCATAGTGGAGGTCTGATTGTCTGTCAGCTTCTTGATGCAGCGCTGGCCTGCCACTATGTTACACACCTGGACAGACAAGAGAACACAGCTTTAAAGCCCTGGGTAAAGACCTTTAATATTGGCATTCCATGTAATAGAACACTATTCCTACTTCCTACACAGGAGGAAAGTGGGAGTCAATATTTGTATTGTTAATACCTGAGTTGCTTTTAACCTTTTTCTTATTCTCTGCATTACATGTGTGAACTAGGACTAGTCTAGTTAGGCATGAACTAGGACTAGTCTAGTGTTGTTTACACTTTTCCCAGACTTTGGCAAAAATCGTTGGCATTTTTCGGCCTATTTATGAATCGTTTTCAAATAAACGCTAGATTATCGATAGTATATGTGTACTTATGCACGCTATAGAGGCGGGCTGAAAAATCGATTCTCTCATTTCCTCATCAGGAATCACCGCGCACACACACACACGCATAGGGCAAAAGCTTATATCTCCATGAAAACAGGTCTGATTATCCTAAGACTGCTAAAATAGATTCCTTACCTGAGATCAGATGTTATCCAAAAAGATTATTCCAATTCCTGATCGCCATTCCAAATATCGATCACGCTTATTGATTACAGCGTTGGTACTGTAAATACATAATCCACACTGTTCTGATGGCCGGCGATCACTTGGTCTCTTCAGTTGACCTTGACAGAAAAGTAAAATGAGCAAACTGACCACTCCCCCTGCATCAGTCTAAAGTAATGGGGTGCAGTTACACAGGGAGAGATGATAGGGGGCGGTATCTTCCCAATTGAGCTCAGAGAGACTCTGCAGCACTAACCCGAGGCTCGATTGATGAAATATGAATTAAAATCGCCAATAAAAAAAAAACTGCAAACAGACGCTATATAGCGTCGGGGGCACTCAAAGGTCGGCATGAACTAACGACAAAAAGCGTCCGTGGCATCCAATGTGTTAAGGGGAGACCACCCACCTAGATAGGGAAAAAAATAATAAAGGATGAAATCATTTGCAAACATCTTAATTGTTTAGAATAGTCAAAAAAAGAAAATGTATTAAAAAATGTTTGGTCGCATAATTTTATTACCCAAAAAGGGGTGTGGTATATTCAAAATGGCCCCTTTTTGCATGTTACCCCAAACAAAATTTTGAAGAAATGGATGATATATAGATATTTTCTCATGGTTTTTCATGTTACTACATTAAATACCGAACTTTTTGCTAGAGGATTTTTTGATATGCCACCCGAACAGGAATTTATGACCTTCTATGACCCCCTAGTCATAAAAAAATCTATTTTTTGCATACATGATATATCAAAAAATCCTCTTAACAGAAAGTTGTGGTATATGGATAGGAGGAAACGTGGCCAGTTTGGTGTGTGGAGGTACTAGAGAAATTGAGATTTTTTGTTTTATGTGTAATACAAACTCATAAAATCTCGTTTTGAGAAAAATGTCTTTAAAGTTTTGTATTGTCTGTAAATCAGGCTATGTATGACATATCAACACACAATTTGGCACAAAGAAGCAGGATATAGATATGAATAAAGGTGGAAAGTTTGGTGTGTGTAGATGCTAGAGAAATGGTACATGTCTACCCTTTGGGAAAACGCCTTAAAAGTTCTGTATTGTAAAATGCCATACATTTTTTTTTGAAACCGCTATTTACAAACACAACACCCAATCAAACCATTAGTAATAAACAACCTAAACACATGCCTGATAACTGAATAACATAATAACATAATAATAATAATGATGTAGTAGTAGTAACAGTGTAGTAACAAACAACACAACCGATTACTGTACCCCCTAATAGGAGAAAAACATATTTGAATAGATATCACTATGAAACTTTCCCAGTTTGTTATGTACATATAAACTAAGAAAAAATATATTGCAAGTTTTCTGAATTTTATGTTTATATATGCAAATGAAATGTGCATATGTGCACATTTATGGATGTAATCATGCAAAATGAAGCAAAATAAGCAACTAAATGTGTTTTTTTTAAGTTTTCTTGTCACTAGTTTGAGAGAAGACATGTAAAGGGGCAACATTATACAAAAATCTCAAAATTGCCCCAAAATCAGGAAAATGGTATTTTAGGTGGGTATTTTAATCCAGTCAAGCTGAAGTACATATTATTAACTACAGCCACCCCTTTTAAATGTTATGTCCTTAATTCACCAGACAATATATTTTAATCCCTTATTGGTATGTAATTTATTATACCCCATTTCTAATTGTTTTGCAAACATATATTCAATTGATTAATGCTATTTGAATCAGCCTTGGTCTTAGTGACATTCCAAGACAAATGAACCATATTAGTTTCTTTCTTTCATTCATATAGTAATGATATGCCATCAAAAACACATACTCTCCTCAACTACACATCTCCCGCCCACCCCGGAAGTGAACTGGAAGTTTAGCGTTTTATCAATGAAAATAACTAGTATATTGTAAGCGAAAACCGTGCGTTTTAAATGTAAACAATCATTCTTCACATCCTTCGACCGACAAACATATTATTTCTTCATTCATTTCAACATTCACAAAACATTCGTCCAACATTATCCAAACATATTTGTCTTCCCTGCTAAGCAAACCAGTACAGCACGTCAAGGCTACTAGTCACTTTGCCCAATGGACCCTGTTCTCCCGTGGGAACTGTTCTGCTGACGTCATCCACTTATTCTGTGCATGTGCTGATTCACCATTCACTCGTTTGGACCAATGAGAATTCACGTTGCTACCAGTCGCACAACACATAGCCAATGATAAGTGTCGTAATTCAAACACATTCTCCGTTGTCCTCGATACAGGAAATAGCTCTTAGAAGTATCATGACTTCGTTTTAAAGACGTTTCCTAACGTGAATCTACATGATAACATCGTTATTCTGACGTGGATCGATATAAACTATATTATACGTAGTTATGCGGTTCTTAAAATGCTCTTTTTGTACCTCTAAGTATAGCTTTGAACGTTTTTGAAAATACGTAGTTCTTCAGTACCAAGGACAGCGCCTAGAGTGCCTTCAATGTCTTCTCGTATCGAGCGCAGTTTTTACACATCATATAGTAATGTCGCTGCCTTATTAATTTATTAAGTGCAATTTCATAGTCAAAGGTTTTTTTGAAAGACGTCTCTTTCTTCAGTATATATATGTAGGCTCCGCATGGATTTGTTCTCTTTCCTCAGAGCTTGAAAATGCGTCTTATCAGACCGCCAACATCATCATTTCTGGGACTCTGAATATACATATATCTATTTTCTTATAATAACTTGTCTTCGTCCACTTTTTAACAGCACGGGTCTAGTCAATTCAGCCTATTAGTAATCATTTGTACTTCGTTACCTCTTAATCAGTGTGGGGTCTAGCCAATCAACCTAGGATTATAATTTTTACTTCAATTAAATAATTCTATATTATTCAGAGTGTTCACTAACCATAACTTTGAGAACCCCAACCTCATAACAGGCCTTTTTCCGTTCCCCACCCAGGCGCGACCATGGATTTCAAACGATTTGGCAAGTTAGCAGGTTTTTTAAACATCTATTCCTAATGAATTATGCCACTAGCTTTTGATTAAACAACTCATCGTCCCCAACGTCGAGTTCACGCATTTCCACCTCTGGCACTATTTTACCACAATGTTCTCTCTTTATCAATAGTAAGATTATAATTGTCATTCTATATTTGTCGTCACATCTCTAAACGGTGTGGGATCTTCCAATTAGTTTATTTAATAATAACTTGTCTTCGTCCACTTTAACAGCACAGGGTCTAGTCAATTCAGCCTATATAGGTAATCATTTGTACATCATTGCCTGTTATTGAGTGCGGGATCTAGCCAATTAACCTATATCTAAACTCCTACTATTTGGCAATTCTCCTGACAATGAGAACATTTTAAAGATTGATTATTTGTATTCTGTGATTCTCCGTAAACTTTGTTGCGTCTGCCAACATGTTAGTTTGTTCCCTGCATCAGTCATTTTCTCCTTCTTGCAGTGGCATACAATTTTACGCTTTGTTAACATGTTGCAGTTCTACTCACCTTCAGCTTTTGAAGAAAGGAAACTTAGCGAGGTTCTCAGTGTTTGAAGAAAAGAACTTCTGTTCCTAGCGATGTCCTCCTTAGTTGTTTGAAGAAAATAACTTAGTTCTGCTGGCGAGGTCCAAAAGTTGCTTGATTCTTTCTGTTGGTTCGGTCTTAATTCTGGTTTATCGGTCCCTGGTTTCTGGCACCATTTATGAAGTTACAAATCAGCTATGACTTTGTAAACAACAATGATAGAATGACCAATTTCACGGCAAGAAAGTAGATGCTGGATACAAGTTGAAAGTCGATGGCTTCAGGTTTCTCAGTCAATTTATTCAGCAGGGCAACAGCGGTAGACAGCAGATTCAAGGGATACAAAGAATCTCTCAGTGACACGGACAGCTTGGTTCTGTGGTGTCTTTCTGTTCAATATGACTGGTTTATATCTGCTCAAACCGAATCTAAATGCTGTTCTGTAATTGGCTAGCACTCCTGGCCAACTGGATGGGTGGGTTTCTGATGGCTGAAAGTGTGTGAGTCCTAATCTATGTCACCTGCAATACTTGGTGTGTGTGAGTGTGTGTCATTCATCAATCTGGGACGATGTGTGTATGTGGTCCACTTAAACGTGTGTGTGTGTGTGTTTCTGTCAGTCTAGTAACAAAAGGTCATTCAGTCACACCATAATCAACTGGTTTTGGCCTCCAAGTGGGGGCTCTCTCTCTCTCTGGGGAACTTGTTTGATGAGTAAGCTTTGGTTCCAGCCGTTGGGGCAGATGGCTAAATCCACATTATTGTCTGGTTTCAGACTAGCCAGTATGATTATGCTATAATAATGTCTAATAACCAATCAAAAATATACTACACTGTCTTGTATGCCCGACAGGACCACGACCAACTGGGAAAAAGTCTGGCGTACGAGCCGCACTTCGTCCCTTATCTCGCCCATAATAGTGATAGTGTTCTCCTGGTTCGACATCACAGCCTCCGTCAGGACCGCGTGGACCCTCTGCCCCCTGCGCGCCGAAGGGGGTCGGCTGGAGGACGCTCCCTGCTCCTCCTGGGTGTCGACGGAATCGATGGGCAAGGGCAACTCAGCCGAGTTGTCTGTGGAATGAATAGGCAATTTAATTACGTTTTATTTATTTGCTAGAAAGGTTTGAAACCATACAGTTAAATATTGTTTCAAATAAATGAAGAGATTCTTTGTCATGTTCCTCAATAAAATCGTTGACAACAAAGTTATTTCTATGCCCGTCTTCTTTACTGATGTGACAATTCCTGTATGAAAGGTGCTATACAAATGAAGTGTACTGTATATTATATTATTACCTTCCATCTGTGTTGGCTGGATGGCCCAGCCACAACATACGTATCGGTGTCTGTGGTGCGAGGAATGCCTTCCACCCCATCGTCCCCGATTATACTGGCAATGCGCTGGTCCAGTGTGGACAGGTCACTCTGACTCTGGTCAGCTTTATGTCGAACCATTTCTTTTTGATCTCCGCAACAGTTCGCTGCTGCGGGGATATAGAGTTGACAGCTTCGGTAACTGCCTCCCACGCAGCAGTTTTTCTTTTATTCGTTATCCCGAAGCTGAGGGAACCAAATAATATTCCTGCCTTGGTGTCTACCTCTGTAACGAGGACATCCACCTCTTGATCTGTATAATTTCTTTTCTTAGTTCGCTTGGCCATTTTCCAACATTCCACGGACAGGAATTTCCTCATGGTATTTGAAGGGGAGGCCTGTTACCATATTTCGTTAATTGGGGCGGTTCTGGTATGCAAATACGTAAAACCGTGCACGAGCGTGGAGCGTAGATCAAGTGATATTTATCAACACAGAGTACTTGCAGGTGTGATAAATCCCGATTTTTCTGTACGTACACACATTCTAAATTCCGTGTGTAGGAACGAAAATAGAACACTTTCTAAGCATTGTTGATAAATGAGGGCCCAGAACTCCACTAGGACACAAGCGGCTCCTACCTCCGGCAGCTCTGGCATGAGTGGTTTGAGCCTCCGGTCTGCCTCCCTGCGCCGGGTCAGGGGCTTGTCGCCGCTGTGGGCCTTGGGCGGGTCTCCCCTGGAGCTCCTGACCGCGTGGCTCTTCCGGTCCTCGTAATACTCCTGGTTCTTATAGTCAGAGGGGTGCCTGCCACCGCCGTGCAGGTTCAGCGGCTTCTTGCCCCCTGCAGAGTGGGGAGGGGGCCGCTTACTGGGCTGTCTGGGGGCGTGGCCGGAGGGGCGGAGCCTCTTCAGCTCCTGGCTGCCACCGCGATCACTCTTCCTCTTGGTTCCTGGTGGGAGAGACAGACAGACGGCATGGTCATGTTGAGTGTTGAGTGAGGGGACACCCTCCTTAGTGGACAGAGTGAGGGGACACCCTCCTTAGAGGACAGAGTGAGGAGACACCCTCCTTAAGAGGACAGAGTGAGGGGACACCCTCCTTAGAGGACAGAGTGAGGAGACACCCTCCTTAAGAGGACAGAGTGAGGGGACACCCTCCTTAGAGGACAGAGTGAGGGGACACCCTCCTTAGAGGACAGAGTGAGGGGACACCCTCCTTAGAGGACAGAGTGAGGGGACACCCTCCTTAGAGGACAGAGTGAGGAGACACCCTCCTTAGAGGACAGAGTGAGGAGACACCCTCCTTAGAGGACAGAGTGAGGGGACACCCTCCTTAGAGGACAGAGTGAGGGGACACCCTCCTTAGAGGACAGAGTGAGGAGACACCCTCCTTAGAGGACAGAGTGAGGAGACACCCTCCTTAGAGGACAGAGTGAGGGGACACCCTCCTTAGAGGACAGAGTGAGGGGACACCCTCCTTAGAGGACAGAGTGAGGAGACACCCTCCTTAGAGGACAGAGTGAGGAGACACCCTCCTTAGAGGACAGAGTGAGGAGACACCCTCCTTAGAGGACAGAGTGAGGGGACACCCTCCTTAGAGGACAGAGTGAGGAGACACCCTCCTTAGAGGACAGAGTGAGGAGACACCCTCCTTAGAGGACAGAGTGAGGGGACACCCTCCTTAGAGGACAGAGTGAGGAGACACCCTCCTTAGAGGACAGAGTGAGGGGACACCCTCCTTAGTGAACAGAGTGAGGAGACACCCTCCTTAGTGAACAGAGTGAGGAGACACCCTCCTTAGTGAACAGAGTGAGGGGACACCCTCCTTAGAGGACAGAGTGAGGGGACACCCTCCTTAGAGGACAGAGTGAGGGGACACCCTCCTTAGAGGACAGAGTGAGGGGACACCCTCCTTAGTGAACAGAGTGAGGGGACACCCTCCTTAGAGGACAGAGTGAGGGGACAGGGGTTCCCAAAGTTTTCAGGCCGCGACCCCGAAATAATGGTGTCAGAGCCGCGACCCCCACTATTATAGGAGGTAAACAAATATATATTTGTTTAATTATACATTTTTTATAATTTCTTATTTATTTTTTTGAAATGGAAATGTATGGTTGAAACATGCAAACGTTCAAACGCACACACACTAATGGCGTTTTTCCACTGCTTGGTACCTACTCTACTCTACTCTACTCTGTATTTTCGGTTTTCCATTACCAAAGTACCTGGTATCAGGTACTTTTTGGGTACTTTTTGGGTACGTTTTTAGTCCCTGCTCTGTCGTGGTTCTTAGCGCGTGCCAAGCGGGTAGAACTGGTACTAGAAAAGTCACGTGAAACACTGCAGACCACTGATTGGTCAGAAGAGAGACGCGTCACTCGTTGGAGAGTCTGAACCTGGTCTGAACGAAAACAGAAAGCCGCCATCTTTAATGTCTCGCATAGGATTTCATTATGGTTGCAGCAGGCACAAGTTCAATAAACAAACGATACAGTCACTGTGTATTCTGCCTCATTTATTGATTAAACAAAACCGACATCAACACAATTTGCCACCGAGCGGAGAGTTTAGTCTCGCAAAAAGATCGCTGACTTGTTAAGGCTTAAGCTTATGTTGTGCTAATGTTGTGCTAGCGTTTTAGCATGGCTATCGTACATAGCGTGATCAATATAACTCGCTATTGATTGTTTGTATGAGTAACGTTAATGCTAGTAGAATAGACACAACGTGAGGTAATCACCATCCATTTTAAACCGGTTATTACCTAATGCTAACGTTAGCAAATAGACGCGACTGGTAACGTTACAGCTTGTTAGCCTAATGCTAACGTTAGCATAGACAGCCTAGCTAACGTTAACGCTTGTAGAATAGACACAATGAGAGGTAACGTTAGCGTTAGCAGAATAGACACAACGAGAGTCTCGTTAATGTTGTTATTGATTGATTGATTGATTGAAAACTGTGTTTTACTCTGGCTTGCGCCTACTAGCTCACGGACATAGCTATGCTCAGTATGCTGGAGCTCTCACAGAGCTATGGAGCTCTCAGCTGTACACCAGCAGCCCCGCCTCCCCACACGGAGACAAACTGAGTACTTTATTTTAGTACCTGCAGTGGAAAAGGAACGAAGTACCAGGTACCTAAAGCGAGTAGAGTAGAGTAGAGTAGAGTAGAGTAGAGTAGAGTAGAGTAGAGTAGAGTAGAGTAGAGTAGAGTAGAGTAGAGTAGAGTAGAGTAGGTACCATGCAGTGGAAAAGCGCCATAATAAGCATTGGAGGCTTTTAACCAGGGCCGGACTCGGGAAATCATTTAGGCCAGGAAATATAGTGCGAAATATAGCCCCAGTCAGGCCACTTTTTAACCCATTGACATCGGGAAACACATTTGTGTGTATATACCTTTAACAACGGGATACGCATTCGTGTGTAGGTGGTTCACAGCGGGAAACACATTGGTGCGTCTTTCAGTGGTGACTCATTTTCAATTCCCTGACTGTATTGATAAGTATGGTATCATTAAACCACTACTGCGTTATGTACATTACTACTGGCCATACAGTACACATGTATATGAGATGAACACCCACACAATAACACGGCTTAACAAGAAAGTACTGTTTATAATATTTATTAGAAGAGTACCAAGATTATCTTACATTTATTAAGATTGAGAGTTGCGCTTGTAAGGCGAAGAATGTGCATGAATAGGTCAAGAGCGTAAGTCCATGAGCATATTACGAAGGGGATAATTAATACCACCTGTAGCATAAGAATTATATATGGTACACTCGTAGGTCAGCTGGAGATACTAGGGGGGGGGTTCCCTCCGGTTGTAAGCCAGCAGGGGAGAGGAATGTTCGGGAGCAAAAGTCTGGATCAACGAGGAATCAATAAGCTCCAGCTACGGGAGGCGGTACATATACTCCCCTTGATCGGCAGACAAAAAGCAGCAGCTATAATCCAAGTATGCGGGACAGCATGGATAAAGGCCAGCCAGCCTCTTCCTAGAGACGGGCTCGTGTGATGCTCCTCACGGGTAAATCCCACACAGCAGCGGGGTAGACGGTTCTCTGCTCCAGCAGCCACGGTACCAAAGCAATAATAATCCAGCCGGAAAAGGCTCTGCATTCACCGGTGTAGATTCTCCTGTGCACGGTACTTCACATTTAACTAGGTCGAACTTGACGTTATTTCACTAAGCTCTGACACTTTTACTATCCTATTCGCACGCGGTTCTAAGTGCTCTATTTAGACGCAAGGTTGCTCACTTCACTTGGTCGTTGACTCGTGATGAAGGCTTCAACTTGTTGGGTTAACTCGTTTGAGGGTAACTAAGACTAAGTGCTTCTGTATCCACCTGCGATGTATTTATACGTAAAATGAATAATCTAGTGCCAACCTCATTTCTGTCTCGTATTCCTGCGCAAACCTGGGCATGTTGAGACATGTCTTAGCGGTGACTTTGAACTAGACATTGGGGGTATGGCCGTTGGCGCCTAGGGGATCGCTGTCCAATAGGAGAACGAATATTATGGTCTGGCCTGTACCTAGGTAAAGGGATATTCCGTGTATATGTACAAAGAATATACAAGGGATATCAGACGATATACAAATATTATACATGGGATCTCAAGCAATAAATATATATATTCGGTTTAATCTGACCCTTTGTAACAGCCGCCTCCTAATTAGTCCGCACCTAATTAGATAAGCAGAGACAGATTAACGTCTTGTCCACTACTCAATGTCCGTTGTGAGGAGTAGGGCAATTCACAAAGTCAGTGGGTCATGGTCGTCAGCAAGGGAATCAGGTAGCCTTGGCAACTCTACCAGCCTCGCCACGGGTCGGGCGTATGTCCGTCCCTGGACGAGCACTTCTGCCGCTCTGACCTTTCCGTCGGCACCAGTGATCACTTTGCTTACGCGGCCGGCCGGCCACGCAGCTCGGGGTAGTGACTGGTCTATGATCACGACGACTGTGTCCACTTTTAAGTTGTCCCCGTCCTTGACCCGCTTCTGACGGGCTGGAAGGGATGGAGGGGGGGTTAGGAGGAAGCGGGCCTGAGACTGCTTTGATCTGTGCTTGGCTGTGCCTCCACCTCCTCCGTCTGTTTCTCTTGTTTGGTCTGTACCCCGTCTGAGGAGGGGCCGGTTCCGGCCGCCCCATCAAGGAGTCGCTTGGGGTGCTGGGTTCGAGGTCAGCTACGTCTGGAGCGCAGCTGAGGGGGGTGGAGTTCGGAACTCCCTCTTGTGCCCACGGTTCTCTCACAGGCCTCTCGCCTAATGTCAATAGCCTCTCAACGGGCTGTACGGGAGAGTGGCCGGTGTCGCTCACCTTTGTGTGTAGGCAGCGTGTAGACGTGGGTTGACTGTCAAGTCCGTAGAGGGGGCCCTGGAGCGTCCACCCCAGTCGGGTCTGAACCGCGACTGGGCATCCTTTGGGTCCGATGTGGGCCGCCTCAATTGGGAGAATGAGGTCCGCGTGGTCGGAGCCGATGAGCAGGGTCGGTGTGGCGCCGTCGATAAGCGGTATAGGTAGTTGACGTAGGTGCACATACTTCGCCATCAGCTGTGGGATGGGGTAGGTGTACTGTGATAGGCCTATGTCGTGGCTGGTGAAGACGTTGGTAATACTATACTGCTTCTCTGGCTGGTCCACCGCTGCTATCTTGAAGGAGACATTTTCACCCTTTATGGTCTTCTGGTATCTTCTGATGGTACGTATTGTCATTGTTCCTTTGGCACCCCGCAGACCCAGCTGGGCTGCGGTGGAAGCGAGGAGGAGTCTTTTCAGACCCATCGTCTAGGACGGCGTAAGTGTCCAGGACCTTGTCCTCGTAGCTCAGGAGCACTCTGACCACTTTGATGAGCACTCGGGGGGTCCCGCTATGCTGGTCTATATGGAGCACTCCTGTTGGTGGGTTGCCTTGGATCTTCTGGGGTGGTGCCGACTCGCGGTCGTCCGAGTAGCACCGTGACTCCCAGTGTCTGCTGTAGCAGTCGGGACACCAGGGGGCGGTCTGGTGGATCTTCGGTACTGGTGCCACCGCCTCGGCCTGGTACATTACCGTGACGGGCCCACTTTGTTGTCCTGGCGGACGCCTGTTGATGTCATGCAGGACCTCCAAGTGGGCGCCGCCGCACCTGCTGCACTTCTTCTTCAAGCGGCACTCAGCTGCCATATGGCTGCGCGCGCAGCGGAAGCAGCGGCGGTGGTCCTTGATCCACTGACTCACCTCGTCCGTGGTCAGCTTATTGAACTTGTCACATTGATACAGCCGATGTTCCCCTTCACAGTACTGGCATTCAATCTTCCACTCCTCTTTCGTCGAGGGGGTGTTGTGGTTCTTGTGCTGCGGTACTGATTCGGCTTGGTGCATAACGGTCACCGACCGGCGGTTATCATTCGATCCCCGAGGTCCATCTCTTGGGCTTGGTCCACTCCATACGAACGTGTCCAGTCGTAGGCTGCTGACCTCCCTGGCGAGGAACTCAGATAGGTCTAGGAGGGATGCCTCTGGGCCGTTGGGGTCGCGGTGGTCTCTCTGCCGCCGAAAGCGCTCTTGTCGGGCGGGAGGGAGCTTCTCTAATATCCTTTCTACATTAGAGTTAGCATACAGTTCATATATCCCTTTCTCCTTTTGGGACCCCAGCATCCCTACCAGGGACTGTACCTTGATAGAGAGGTCATCCAATGCTCTATTGTCTCTGGCTGGGCGGAGGCGGTCGATATCTCTTATTTCCTGTATCACGTAGTCCCATATGCGTCCATAGCGCTGGTCGAGGGCTACTAGAGCCGCGGTGTATGGGGTACTTGAGTTGGAATATGCCAGCGCTATATTATGCGCTCTGGGCACCTTCAGGTGCTTGAGGAGGATAGCATATTTGTACGTCTCATCGGGGACGTTGGACATCATAGTCTCTAAGCACATCCGTAGCTCCGTGTACTGTGCTCTGTCCTCGCGTGTGAAATCCGGGAACGTCGGTGTGCCAAGGTACGATGCCATGGATGGCTGGCACATCGGTGAGCGTTGGGGGAGAGGCCTCCTGGGCGAGTCTCCCCGTACGTGTCGTCGTGGGCTGGTACTTGGTGGGTACCGGGGGCCGGGTACCCAGGTGCTGTTCCTCGGTGCTGACGGTGCGTCAAACTCACCCGTGAGTTGAGTCGGGGGTTTGTAGCGCAGTGACTCGGGGCTGACATCTGGGCTGTACTGGGCCTCCTGGTCCAGAGTACGTTGCTGCTGGTCGGGGCTGTACTGGGCCTCCTGGTACAGAGTACGTTGCTGCTGGTCGGCTTGACATTCCTCCTCTTCCTCTTCCTCTTCCTCTGCTAGGTCCTGGAGTCTTCTGTTCAGTCTCTCGGCGACGTAGGCCGGTTCTTCCCGGTTGCTGGGTCTCGTATGGACCGGCCGGGGAGGGGGTTCGGAGACGTGGACAGGATCCTCCTGTTGGCGGGGTCCCGGGTCGCTTGGTCGGGTAGGGGACTGTGCCCTAGACCCTTGTCGTGATGATCTCCGGGAGCTCCGTGCGGAGAGGGGGTGTCGCCATGGCAATCAATTGTTCCATCATCTTCGCCTGCAGCCGGTCGCGCTCTGCCTCGCGCTGGGCATGGGCGGCGTCGCGCTCTGCTTCGCGGTGGGCATTGGCGGCGTCGCGCTGTGCATTGGCGCAGGCATGGGCGGCGTGGAGCTGTGCATTTGCGGCGTCGCGCTGTGCATTGGCGGCGGCGTGCTGTGCATCGGCGCGGCTTCTTTCAATGTTCTCTTCCGTCTGAAGGCGTCTGGTCTCCAGTCTTATGCGGTCGTCTTCACTCCTTTGTTGCGCTTGGAAGCGATCTCGCTCGATTGCAGCGTGTTCGCGCTCGCTCGTCTGTTGAGCCTGGAAGCGTTCTCTTTCCCTGGTAGAATGTTCGCGCTCACTTAGTTGTTGCGCTTGAAGTCGATCGCGTTCTGTGGAGGCTGCCAGGGTGGCGATGAATGCCTGCGCCAGCATCTTGTCCGCTTCGCTGGGGGAAGACACTGACGGAGGTGATCGGCTTCTGGCAGTGCTCGTTGGAGATCTGTTCTCTGGGCGCGCCTCGAGGTCCGTCTCCTGGGCGCGCTTCTCTTCTGGTAGTGGGTCGGGTTCTGTCCCTGGAGCGCTTTCTTTATCCTGGAGCTCTCCGGGGACCGTCTCGTTGACGTTGTCTGGGGGTATAGTCATGTCATGTCCCTCCTGGTCCCCCCCGTGGGCTTGGTCAGTTTCGTTAGAACCCACTGGGGTCTCTACTGGCAGGGTCGTCTGGTCGGTAGGATTTGACATGCTTTGACTATCCACTTTAGTTATTTTATCCGCATTTAACTTCTTTATAAAGCTAGGTATTAGACTGACAGCGTATGCCTCTAGATAGGGAGGTGGCTGACGTCTGCGCTGCGGGCGTTCTAGCTCGGGAGAACCGTTTGTGGAGTGTTCATCGCTGGCCATGTCAATATTAATATTATATTAATATTACGCTAATTACCATCCGGCTCGAAGGACCAATTGTAACTGAGGGGTACAATTCCCTGACTGTATTGATAAGTATGGTATCATTAAACCACTACTGCGTTATGTACATTACTACTGGCCATACAGTACACATGTATATGAGATGAACACCCACACAATAACACGGCTTAACAAGAAAGTACTGTTTATAATATTTATTAGAAGAGTACCAAGATTATCTTACATTTATTAAGATTGAGAGTTGCGCTTGTAAGGCGAAGAATGTGCATGAATAGGTCAAGAGCGTAAGTCCATGAGCATATTACGAAGGGGATAATTAATACCACCTGTAGCATAAGAATTATATATGGTACACTCGTAGGTCAGCTGGAGATACTAGGGGGGGGGTTCCCTCCGGTTGTAAGCCAGCAGGGGAGAGGAATGTTCGGGAGCAAAAGTCTGGATCAACGAGGAATCAATAAACTCCAGCTACGGGAGGCGGTACATATACTCCCCTTGATCGGCAGACAAAAAGCAGCAGCTATAATCCAAGTATGCGGGACAGCATGGATAAAGGCCAGCCAGCCTCTTCCTAGAGACGGGCTCGAGTGATGCTCCTCACGGGTAAATCCCACACAGCAGCGGGGTAGACGGTTCTCTGCTCCAGCAGCCACGGTACCAAAGCAATAATAATCCAGCCGGAAAAGGCTCTGCATTCACCGGTGTAGATTCTCCTGTGCACGGTACTTCACATTTAACTAGGTCGAACTTGACGTTATTTCACTAAGCTCTGACACTTTTACTATCCTATTCGCACGCGGTTCTAAGTGCTCTATTTAGACGCAAGGTTGCTCACTTCACTTGGTCGTTGACTCGTGATGAAGGCTTCAACTTGTTGGGTTAACTCGTTTGAGGGTAACTAAGACTAAGTGCTTCTGTATCCACCTGCGACGTATTTATACGTAAGATGAATAATCTAGTGCCAACCTTCTGTCTCGTATTCCTGCGCAAACCTGGGCATGTTGAGACATGTCTTAGCGGTGACTTTGAACTAGACATTGGGGGTATGGCCGTTGGCGCCTAGGGGATCGCTGTCCAATTTTTTTAGTTTATTTTACCTTTATTTTACCAGGTAGTCACTTGAGATCAAAGATCTCTTTTTCGAGCAAGACCTGGCCAAAATGGCAGCAAAAACAAAAAACAAACATACAAAAATACACAAAACACAGACAAAGACATAAAAGGCAAAGTGGGGCAAGGGGATACATCTGAGCTGCAGCAAATCAGATTGAATGGGATTGGGGGAGATTGGAGGGTAGGGTAAAAAGGTAGAAAGAGGATGGAAGGTGAGGCCCTGCAGGAGGTTGCTGGGGAGAGACGGTCAGGTTAAAAACATAAAATATAACAGCACATTATGCAGTGAAGCAGCAACATTCTCCCATCTCATTCTTTAAAATTAATTATGGTCTGGCCTGTACCTAGGTAAAGGGATATTCCGTGTATATGTACAAAGAATATACAAGGGATATCAGACGATATACAAATATTATACATGGGATCTCAAGCAATAAATATATATATTCGGTTTAATCTGACCCTTTGTAACAAATGATATGCGCCTTCATTGGCTCAAACCCCACGTGGGTAAGTGAGAGGGGGGTCCATATATGGTCATATAGGCAGGCAGGCAGGCAGGCAGGCAGGCAGCCAGGCAGGTAGGCAGCCAGGCAGGCAGGCAGGCAGGCAGGCAGGCAGGCAGGCAGGCAGGCAGGCAGGCAGGCAGGCAGGCAGGCAGGCAGACAGACAGACAGACAGACAGACAGACAGACAGACAGACAGACAGACAGACAGACAGACAGACAGACAGACAGACACGCAGATGGATTTTCTGTTTTTTTGTAATGTCAGATTGAAAAAAATACAATCTTTTATTCAACTTCAGCCCTGATCATAACACCACATATTCATTTTATAATTCTAACCCTTTAAATGCCAGTGTGTGTGATGGCATATATTTGCAATATATCAAATGCAAAGTAGATTTTTCTGGGGGGAATTATTACAGGCTAGCATGTGTCAATGATTAGCAACAACACAGATTTTGATGGATTTTCTGTTTTTTGTAAGGGTCCCACCTCCACCAATCACATGCAGCTCCCTTTGTGTGTGTGTGTGTGAGCAAGAGAGAGAGATAGTTCTCCAACTTGTGTGAGTTGCAGTGATCTCCTGGTTGTTCCCCACCTAGGTTATCTAACTATTGCACCACTGCAACTAGAAACACTGGCCTGGCCTGCTTCTAAGTTCAGTGGCCTGACTGCATAAAAAAAAAAAAAAAACATTATTTTAATCATCTGGCGACCCCCCCGCGGCGGCTTGCGACCGCCCTAGGGGTCGCGACCTTCACTTTGGGAACCACTGCCTTAGGGGACAGAGTGAGGGGACACCCTCCTTAGTGGACACCCTCCTTGTCCTCGGGAGGTAGAGCAGTCGTCTGGCAATCCGGAGGTTCCCGGTTCGATTCCCGCTCCTCCCGGGCAGTGTGTCGAAGTGTCCTTGAGCAAGACACTTAACCCCTAATTGCTCCCAATGTGCAGGTTGGCACCTTGCATGGTCGCTTCTGCCATCGGTGTGTGAGTGAATGGGTCAAATGTGAGGAACAAATTGTAAAGCGATTTGGAAACGTTGACGACTTGACGTCATCGGACTTTTTGGCACCGGTGGATCTCACGTGAATCGGTAGTCGGTAGCACCGATGTGATTCGGTCGACTAGATACCCTTAAAAGTACCGGATTCAGTACCCATCCCTAGCTGTAACATTCGCTTTGAAGTAATGTTGCTGGGGACAAAACCATGTTGCTTCATTTTGAGTGCCATGTATCGTTCTCTTCCCTTTGCTAGTGTTTGGGGGAAGCAAACATTCAACGCAGCGGCGCCTCAACAATAAGCACATGGTTGTTAACCAATGTTACCAGGTGAAAAGATTATGTTTGTTAATTCCCTTCCTATTTCATCTAGCTGTGATGTTGTGATGATCCAGCACAGCAGAATGCAGAGGATTTCTTCTCTCAGAGATCAGTGGGGAACGTCTTCATGCACTACGCGTAGATATGATGGCAGTATAACGTTTTGGCAAAGGAACACATGGTTTAATTACCTCCACCAAGGAAAATATGATTTTGCTCACGTGTGTCTCCTACAAATTTAAATGGGCCCATATTAAAGATATTGCTTCTAAAGTCTATTATCTAACGAATTCTTCATACATAAGTATGACAGATAAATATGAAATCCATGGGCCATTTTGCATCGTCCGGTTGAGCGGTTTCCCCACATCGGATCGTTAGACACAACCACTGTGTCCGCCATCGGAAGATACCTCTCGCAACGTCTGTATTTCCTGTCAAACTAGATGCAGATCAAATGTGAATTAAGATCCAGCAATTGCTCATAATCGCCCCAAAATGTTGTCAGAAACATATTTTAGTGAATTGTTTTGGAGTTAAACTGTTTTTCCTGCAAGCCACACCCTCACTTTGTGGAGTTCTCTCCCCTGATTGGATAAAGTGGGAATGGGATACCAGAACATTTGTTTTCTGTTTACTGCCGCGAGGAGGGGCTGATGGACAGCCATGTTACTGACCAAACACCATCAGTGATGCAGGGCTGTACAGTGCGACATATATGTCACACATGCTACGTAAAATTCTGTCTGTGCGATGAATGAATTTACTGCAGTAGCACCTGTGCGATAGCCTGTGTGTGAGGGGGGGGGGGGGGATTGCGTGTAAAGTGAATCGATGGGCCACGCTATTCTACTTGGTAGTTGTAGTCCATCATGCGATTAAAAAGCATGTCCCGTCTGCGTAGTCAATACATCCAACACCAAATCCCATAATTCCTAGCGAACAATCCCATTTTCCTCAGCGAGTCGAGAGCTAATTAGCCTACGACACAATTAAGCGGTATTTTCAAGTATTAAATCAAACTAAAGGACAAATTAATGTGGCCTACTGCATCGCCAAAGAAGAACTTCCTTTCAATAAGTTTAAGCTGCTAATTTTGTTCTGCAAGAAGAAAGGAGCGGATATCAGTCCATCTTATGAAAACGCATACAACCACGTCCGATGTGGAGAGATGATAGAGACAATAGCCAATGAAATGAAGTTGGACCTGGCAGGGGAAATTGTGATTACACACTTTCTGAATAAAAAAATATTGTATGACAAATTCAAACAGATTTGCACTGCTAATTTAAAGCGTAGCATAGTGATGTCTTGTATACAGTTGTTATGTCCCTGCAATTTACCATTATGGGCAAATAAAGAACAAATGTTTGTCTGAAAACATTTCTTGTTAAGGTTTGGATTTTGTGTGCCCTGTATGCAAGATGCATGTCCTTTGCCAGTCACATACCTATTTAAGTGATGAACTGCACTACTTGTGGTTGTTTAGAGATTTTAGAGACGTTTTATTCTCGTGCTACAAGATTTTGGCCTGTGCTACAGAACTATAAACCTCTGTAGCACCAGTGCTATGTGCAAAAAAAGTTTACGTACAGCCCTAGTGATGGCTATCACAGTGTAGAGCTATTAACACTTATTTTAACATAACTTACAGCACCTTTAACTTAACTGCAGGAATAGTAAAAATAGTAAATACATAATCAAACCATTTGAAAGGACCTTTATGTGGTTGTGAACTGTACTGACAACTACTAATAGGAAACTAGCGCCAATTTATCAGAGACAAAAAAGTTGTGAAAACGTATTATTGATCAGATGAGTGATTAACTCAATGGCCGCCAACAACGATTATATATACGCGTTTGTCAGACAACCGTTGAACGCCAACTACGTATACGTTATTTTATCGTTATTTATTTTATTCGATATTTCTATTCATTACAGGCCCACTGACTCGGGGGGTTAACATTGGGAATCGCATTGAGAATGCCTAGGTGCAATACCGGCTGCATCACGCTAGATGGCGGTATCGAGCACCCTTTCTAGCATTGTATCCTGGGCTGTGGGATGGCCAAAGGTTTCGGGTTACATTTTCCCTTGTCGGGCAAGAAGAACGGTTCTGCCGGTTACATTGAAGCCCGTCAAATATGCCCGATCCATATGTTATGGTGGATTATGCCGTCGAGCAAATGGACATTGGATGTACCAGATAGCGATCAAGAAATTGGAATATTGTTTTTGGAATACTCCCGGTCGGAGGTAAGGACGATTTGACGTACATTTTTGCTTGATCCTGCCAGGCTTTTGTACCGATCGGGCTGATACACGTTTTTACTGGTGAATACGAATGCCGTTACGGACAATCTAATCAGAAACGACCCCCCCCCCTTTCATGCATTCATGATGGAACATAATACCTATGATGTAGATTTGATTCCGGAACAATAGCGGGTTCAGGCAAGAAATGGCAACATCTACAATGGAATTGACGTATACTGCCATAACTAAGCATTTCATGAATTACCCTAGACCGCTCTAAAACCATACTTATATTCACCATGGTATAACACGGGAACGTATGGATGGAAAAATGTTCTACTTCCAAAAATCATAAACATTTGCTTTAAATTGATCCTCGACACCCAGCCAGATCAAAACAAATGGGTAGCCCCCACCATCAGGGATAAGAATGGGTAGCCCCCACCATCAGGGATAAGAATGGAGACATTTTCAGTATCTAGTTGATAAAATCTTGTTTACATTGGTGATACTTGTGAACAAACATTGGAGTAAAACAGATCTAGAATCTGATTTACAATGGCTTGAGAGTTCCAAGCGGTGTAATTTTGATCTGCAGATCAAACTATTCAAGAATGTATAAAGTATACCTCACATTGATAGGGTAAAAACAAATCATGGACTAAGCCTTTAAATCAATGCTACCTTTTTTGTCGCCGACATCGTGCTCACTCTCAGGGTTGTACAGTTCGTCATCCTGGTCTGGGGCTTCGGTCAGAATATCTTCCAGCACGTGCAGCTCTCCCTCTACAAAATAGAAGAAAATAATTACTTTGCATGCATTTGGGTAACAATATAGCACACTGCCAGCCACTAGCCAATATCTGCCCAACAAACACAAGGACCTTAAATTGATTGAGGCCCTATGTCAGGTAGATCCGCACACACAAGTGTAAATTACCATTATGCTTTGATGAGCCCGTGTTGCCTTGTGAGGCAGCTGGATTCGCATCACGTTAGATCCCACTGAAACTAAAATTGTCTGCTTTGAGACTCGGATCTAAAGAGTTTGATGAACTGACCTTGCCATAAACTAAAGGACACCGATCATTAGCTGTGCATGTAGTTGGACACCTGCAGGGTTCTCATCTCAAATATATCCCCATGTTGGTGTAATGGAATGTGTGATAATATACGTGATTGATTGATTGAAAATTGTATTAACAGATTGCAGAATGGGTACAATACAGTACGGCTCAATACACACAATTGTTAAGGGGATGCAGACCAGAGAAAGACTTTCGTCTTGTTTACATCAAGGTCCCCCATTTTAAAATCATCATAAAACGTGCAATATAATGTACAGCGCCAGGATAGTCTTGTTATCAAACCAATATACGGCTGATGTTTAGACTAACGCCTGTAAAATAACGCTAATGTGACCTGGCCCTGGGTGATTTTGCACAACGTTATCACCATTGTTTGTCCGACTATCAAGGACTGACGTGAGCGATAAGCTACTCATTGCAACTAGCTAGCATTGCATAGTTAGGTAACGTTATGGGACAGTTGGTTAACTTTAGCCACTTGGCTATCACGACAAACAAAGATAAAGTCAGGAGACAAAGGGATTTGCTCGCCACATCAATCATGCCGAGCTAGCTAAGAGAGCTAACAAAACAGTGCAGCGCCCTGCTGCCGTAAATGTCGCTAGCTTAGCATGTTAGCATGTTACCTTTTTCGTCTCGTCGGTCGACCGCCATGGTCGGCCCTTTGCGCTGCTTCGCGTTGGTTTTTGGAGGACTCGTTTTGCCTCCTGTGTTGGTCTCTCTTCAGGGGAGGAAACAAACTTTTTGGCTTACCAGCCAACTGGCGAGTAGATGATTTTTACGATAATTACTTCTTTGTATGTCTTCGTCTAAATAGATTTTCAATCATAGTAATAATCACACCGTGTCTCTACTCTTTAAAATATTTATTAGCATAAAACATTAATAAGTGTCTCTACTCTTCACAATATTAGCATAAAACATATTAAAACCCTTTCTCTGCCGATGACGTGTTAAGACGTCATTCCTCGCCATGCGTAATCTGCCAATGACGTTTTACAGCGTCTTTGAGATCAATATTTCAAATTTCTGTCATGGTATTCATATTTCACCCACGGAACCTTGACTGGTGCTGTAGGACTCCGCTCAACTCTCCAACGCTGCAATACCGCCACCTGGTGGCCGATCGGCGAGTTGCAACCGGATGTTGATAATTGTGACGCCGGTGTGTCTCCCTATTCCCTCCGGCCACTCGCTATCGCTCGCGGGACTCCATCTTGACACACTGGATAATCGATCCGTTGCCATAACTCAATAAACAACATTATTTGGACGTATATAGTATTATACAACCTGGAAATGGATCGCATAGATCAACATCCCATAATAACGATCTTTTTGCTCCACGCTCATCACCCAACGGTAAGAGGAGACTGGGGTGAGTTTCAGCCTGTTTGTTTACCATTTTCGATACAAACTGCTCTGATCTATATATCACCCATACTACATGAATGATTTAACGTCGGCCGCGGACTTATAAACGACCCCCCCTCCGGTCAACCGCGCATGATGAGTCATAACGTCTGGGACCTTGTACAATTGAAATTTTTTATCTGGCGTCAATCGCTATCAAACTGCATTTGATGATCTAATATATGCTTAATGGCTATACTCACGTTCTATGAAATACTGCAGAAAACGATAAAAACATATTTATACTCTAGACCGTATTTTTGTATGAATGAAAAAGTTAAACGTTCCTATATCCTGAACGATAGCTAATCGATGTTGAATGGACCATAGTAATGTCAATTTAGAAATACAATTAAAAAAGTTATAGCCCTGCAAAGTAGGTGAACATCTCCATAGACAAATAGAGCTGGCAGACTGGCTACAAGGATGGATATAAGCGTGGCAGAGAAAGGGTTAACATGAAAGAGGGAACTATTCTGGAATGGGTTGGGCTGAACTGGGCAGTGAAAGATGCTGGACTGGGTTGGGCTCTCTTAAACAGTTTCCAATGCCAGGGTCTATGTGACAGGCGGTTTACTCTTAAACAGTGCTGTATTTCTGTAGATCTGGTATGTCATAAATGTCTGGATGGAACAGTACTGTATGTCATAATGATGAATTGAAAATGGGGGACCCTGATGTAAACAAGACGAAAGTCTTTATCTGGTCTGCATCCCCTTAACAATTGTGTGTATTGAGCTGTACTGTATTGTACCTATTCTGCAATCTGTTAATAAAGTTTTCAATCAATCAATCAAAACCACCGTAGCTGGTGTTGGTAACGCTTAAGTTAGCTAGCTAACTTGTTGGTCGGGGAGCCCAGCATCTAACGTTAGTTTGCAAGCAAGCTACAGGTTGACTAGCCATAGATATATATCACTAGATATATATATAATATAATAACGGAGACCAACGTTGCCACATGGTGGCCATCTTGCAAGGGTGGAGCACACCCACTCATAACATGCATGTCTATGGTGCATGTACTCTCGCAAGATGGCCGCCGCTGAAGTACGCGGGAGACTCCGCCTTGAGCCATCTAGTGTTTTATATCTATGTGACAGTCAGAGATGCCTGGGCAGGCAGGCTGGGATTTGGCTCTGGCGATTGTCACACTATCACGGTGTGATTTGGACATCTCGTGAAACTTGATGCTTTCCAACTTATGCATTCTGCAACCCCGGAATGTATTTCCACATTTTTGTTTACCAGTTACATTAAGTTAGCTCTCGTCAGTCGGCAACTCAAAGCTTTCGCGGTTATTATTTTCTTTGTCAACCTAGTGGTAGTGACGTAGCGTAGGTACGCTGGTAGAAGGGAGGGGTCTCGTGACGTGAGGTTCACCTTTCTGTCTGGGATGTGTGCCAGTGAGCGAATCAGCAAATTGCAGAATGATTTTTTTGTTTTGTTTTCTTTACTCGCCAGTGTGGCGAGTGGTCTTCATGAATCACTCGCCAAACATAACAAATACTCGCATTTGGCGAGTAAACTGGCCTAATTTCCTCCCCTGTCTCTCTTTCTATAACTGGTGTTCTAATAAAACTACCGATGTTCACTGTTTAACGCCACATTAAAAACCAATGTCATTTTTGCAGCAAATGAAATGGCGGATGATATTTTCCTCTCCAAGTGCCTACCCAGGATGCAGCGGGCGACCTACGTCACTAACAAGACCAAAAACACAGCAAAACGGTAGGCAAGGCACCTTGGTTGAGAAATGCAGGCTTCAATCTATGTTGTTTAGGCTATCTGTTCAGTACTGTTCAGTCCTGTTTCAAGATGCACAATGAGATCTTCTGAGAGAATATAATACACAAATGTTCTAGAATGTTTGATTACATCATACTGTGACATCACAAATGTTCTAGAATGTTCTATTATGGCATCATACTGTGACATCACAAATGTTCTAGAATGTTTGATTATGACATCATACTGTGACATCAGAAATGTTCTAGAATGTTCTATGACATCATACTGTGACATCAGAAATGTTCTAGAATGTTCTATTATCATACTGTTGTTGAAGTTGCCTTTGAGAACCAATGGTTCTCGAGCCGTAACGGCACATGGGGCAGGAGCCTATCTCCTGTTTCCGTAGCGTGAGGCAGCTTGAAGTACACCCCTTGGACATGACGCTAGTATGTCGCAAGGACTTCCCCCCAAACCAACCCTTGATGCTGAGTGTCAAGCAGGGAGGCTATGGGTACCATTTTTTAAATAGTCTTTGGTATGACTCGGCCGGGGCTTGAACTCCCAGCCTCCCGAACTCAGGGCGGACACTCTACCCACAAGGCCACTGAGCCGGTATTTTATTTATTTATTATTATCATACTGTGATATCACAAAATGTTCTAGAATGTTCTATTATGACATCATACTGTGACATCACAACGGAACATGTTTGAGTTCTATTTGAATAATATAAATAATATGTTTGGTAAGGCTGTCCCCGAAGCCTGTTTTTGGGATTCAAACTTCGTCAGGGTTCTAATACTGCCAATTGTATTAGTGTGAACGGCCAGCCAAGCTGGTGACAACCCCGGAGCTGTGAGCTGGATTCGAACAGGCGAATCCAGCCGCTCCGGGGTTGGTGACGAACGCAATCTCCGTTACGCCACCCGACCGCCCTTCGAACCTTCGTTTTTAATATTTATAAATAAATTTTTTTCTTTTTTTTTTATCCTCAAAAAAATTAAATTAAATAAAAATAATTTTATAAATAATCTTTTCTTATATCCTCAAACTAAATCCTCAATTTGAATAAAGTGATTAAAACTTCGTCAGGGTTTTTCGAACAGACGTTCGAACCTTGGTTTTTACACATTCACCTGTAGCCACGTAGGAGGCCGGAGGGGGAGGCCGGGCGTCGTGGAGAGCCCGTCGTGCTCGCCCCACCGCCTTGTCTCTCTCCAAACTCATCAGTGTGTTCTGCTTCCGAGCCGCCTGGTATTTGTCATTCATTTGCTTTATCGCAGGTTCATAATCTTCACATTGCACCTTCAGCTTCCTGATGTTCTCAATCATTCGATTTCTCTCCTGAACGAGGCGCTTGTGCTGCAGGCGGTGGACATCCCTGGATTTCTGGGCCTTCGCCAGGGTCTCCGTCGCGGCGGAGGTCGCCTCCATGTACTCGTCCCTCTCCCGCTGCACATTCTTCAGCTCGTTGTCCAGGGCGCCTGTACCCGTTCCGCAACTGTAAGTAACTTCCGGGGTAGGCCTGATTGGCCCCGACAGGCACGTGACGCGGCAAACTCAGGACGCGCAACGAGGCTGCTGAGAGCTGTCGCGCCGAAATAGGCTGTCTATTGCCATTCTCTAACACAAACTCTAACCTTAACCAGCTCCTTAACAGCGCCTAAACTTAACCGTTCTAACCTTAACCAACTCCGAAACAATGCCTAACCTTAACCTTAACCTTAACCATGCCTAACCTTAACCATAGAAAGAATATTGCCATTCTCTAAGACAAACTCTAACCTTAACCAGCTCCTTAACAGCGCCTAAACTTAACCGTTCTAACCTTAACCAACTCCGAAACAATGCCTAACCTTAACCTTAACCTTAACCATGCCTAACCTTAACCGGCGAAAGAATACACGTTAAAAAAAAAAATCACGTTAAAAAAAAAAATTTGATGGGATTCGAACTCGTCAACAACGGACCGCAGGATCGCAGGACCGCTGCTCTGCCAGGTGAGCTGAAGCGCCGAATGAAAATCATGGCCGATTAGGACGGTTACATAATTCCGCAAGCTCTGCTGCTCCGCGGAGCGGAGCGTGCCGCGCGGCAGAGAAAGTTGCGCGTCACGTGCCTGTCGGGGCCAATCAGGCCTACCCCGGAAGTAACTTACAGTTGCGGAACAGTTATAGGGCCTGGTTCTCGGTGTAAACCTCGGGCACCGAACCGACCTGCTCGGGGTCAACGAGGCCTTTCTGCACCATCTCGTTCCACTCGGTTTGGAAGCAGTTCAGCGTGTTTGTCATGCCCATTCTGAGGATAGTTGCGCAGAAAGTCATCCACCGCCTCGGGCTGGTGGCTGGGTCTGGTTTCCAGTTTGGGGGGTCTGGTGTCCAGTTTGGGGGCAGCAGACGCATCTTCATCCGTCCGCTCTGTGACGGCTCTCACCGTCTCCTCCAGTCATCTTCAATAGTGACTTCCTCTTAGCAGAAGTCATCCTCTGTGTCAACGGGGATACTCACAGGTTCTAGATCAAATTAATCCCTGTCAGGTTGTTTTTGTGCTGTGGTGTTGTGACTTTTGTTGAGACGTCTTGCTTAGAGACCGAGATGCTTCGGGTTGCTAGGGATACCAGAGAGCTCCCGTCAGGGGTTAACGCAAGATTTTGTATGTTCACGTTGGTCAAGGGAACTATAAAAGACTGAAGGGTCGGTCTGTCACAGTGTAGCGTGTGAACGCATGTTGGTACCAAGTGTGGAAACTTTCAGTTCGGCCGACATTGGGTTCAGTTGGATCAAGCGTCTCCTCATTTATGACCTGTCGTTTAAAACAGGGCTTCAGCTGCATTTGAATTCCTCAGATAGCTTGTGTATTTTAAATCTTAACTAGACAATTCCGTGCTGGGAAATTGTGAAAGTGTGGGTGATGCCTATGCACCGCCGGCCAACGGGAGAGGGTCTGTATTGTCTTCTTCTTCTTCTTTTTTTTTTCCGGTAGTATAAACGCAACATGGCGTATTACTGCCCTCCTCAGTTCTATACTACGCCCACAATTGAGAAAAACTTAAATACGCATAGGCCTACAAAAAAAAAAGAAAAAATAATAATAATAATAATAATAATAATAATAATAATAATAATAATAATAATAATAATAATAATAATAATAATAATAATAATAATAATAATAATAATAATAATAATAATAATAATAAATAAAATACCATTATATCCTCTGGTACAACTCTGCCTCGTGCAGAAAATGTCAGCACTGCCTCTGTGATCAGCTGGTGGTTCTCATTATTCAGGCCAAAGAAAGATTTTAGAGAGAAAGAAGAAACTCCCAATTCTGATAACCTTTTATAAAAGATTTCCCTCTTTCCTATACCTGTCACATTCTAGGAAAACATGCTTGACAGTTTCAGGCTCTCCACATTCACACCGCCCATCTGGATGTTTTCCCACAATGCTTAAGGTACTGTTCAACCCACAATGTCCCAGCCTCAATCTACACATCTTGACCCTATCGCTCCTAGACCCATATCCAGCCACGTTGATTTTGACCCGAGGCTGCAGAGAGAAATAGTGCCTCCCCTTGGTCCCCTTTTCCCACTCAGCCTGCCACTCAGCCTCAACTCCTTTCTTAATCTTCTCTGAGTTCAACTCTTCCCATTGAAATCAAATCAAATCAAATCAAATTTATTTATAGGGCCCGACAACACACGTTAATGTCCCCATGGGCCGTACAGGTCTTCTTTAAACAAGTCAAGAAGACAACATAACAATAAGTCAAGAACAGAACAAGAACACCATAAGGTCCAAAATTTTTTAGATGAATGCAAATAAATGAAAGAATGCAAGCACTCCCAGACATACCCCACGCGAAGGTAAGGAAAAACTCACTAAAACCTAACAATAGGGAAAAAAGCTCCACAGGCAGTGTGGAGGAGAGAAACCTTAGAAGGGCCATTCAAGGGGGGATCTCCCTTCTTAGATGTTGGTGATAGTAGTGTTGCAGACGGACAGTTGGTAAGCATGCACTCATGTGTGTGGTGAAACACAGATGAGTGCATGCAATAGCAACTGAACATTTTGAAAGATTAAAGATAGAGTTGATAGCGGATCTATTTGAGGCACAGGGGCGGCGCAAAGAGGGTCACGTCCTCCCCGTCTTAGTCACGGGACATTCAACACTCCGGTCGTTGCTCAGGGACAGCCGGAGACAGGGAGATAGGGGGTGGCACAGAGAGGGTCGCGAACTCCCCGACATGATAAGACAAATGCTTATCTCTTCTTCCCTTCCCAGGCTCTGTTTGGCAAGGGAATCAGCTGTCTCATTTCCCTCAATCCCAGCATGCCCCGGAACCCAGCAAAACTCCACTGAACAGCCTGCCTTCTGAATCCTATATAAAACTAATATTATTTCCTGAATGAGATCAGGGCGAGCTTTAGACCTACCTGCACTCACAACCACCAGTCTGTATTGTCTCTGTATTGTCTCTTTCCACAGCAAAACGATAGGCAAGGCACCTTGGTTGAGAAATGGAGGCATTTCTGTTGTTTAGTCTATCTGTTCAGTACTGTTGAGTACTGTTTCAAGCTGTGCAATGAGATCTTCTGAGAGAATTGTTGAATAGATACACAAATGTTCTAGAAGGTTCTATTATGACATCATACTGTGACATCACAAATGTTCTAGAATGTTTGATTATGACATCATACTGTGACATCACAAATGTTGTATTATGACATCATACTGTGACATCAATGTTCTATTATGACATCATACTGTGACATCACAACGGAACATGTTTGAGTACCATTTGAATAATATAAATAATATGTTTGGTAAGGCTGTCCCCGAAGCGTCTATATTAATCCCAGCCGAAGAGTGCGTCGCGTTTCTCTGATTGGCCATGACACCCATGTGACCGCGGCGCGCGGCAGAGCGGTAGAGCGGAAATAGGCTGCTGCCTCCACGTCAAGAAAGACAGACAGACATTCTATTGCCATGCTCTGCGACAAACCCTAACCTTAACCAACTCTGAAATAATGCCTAACCTTAACCCTAACCTTAACTTAACCCTAACCTTAACCAACTCCGAAATAATGCCTAACCTTAACCCTAACCTTAACTTAACCCTAACCTTAACCAACTCCGAAATAATACCTAACCTTAACCCTAACCTTAACTTAACCCTAACCTTAACCAACTCCAAAAGAATGCCTAAACGTAACCAGCGAAAGAATGCACGTTTATAGCAAGAGATGATAAACGTAAAAAAAAAAGAAAAAAAATAAATTGAAGGGATTCAAACTTGTCACCAACCGCACCACAGGCTCCAGAGCAAGGCGGCGAACGAGGTGAGCTAAGCGTCGATGGAAAAACAGCGGGGATTACGGCTGCATAATGCCGCGGCCGCTCAGCCGCTCCGCTCCGCGGCAGAGCTCCGCTGCTGCGCTGCCGCGGGGCGTGTCGCGGCCAATCAGGGAAAACGCGGTAGCACTCGGCAGCACTCTTCGGCTGGGATTAAAGAATAGGCGTCCCCGAAGCCTGTTTTTTTTATTCAAACTTCGTCAGGGTTCTTCGAACGGACGTTCGAACCTTCGTTTTTAACATACAAAGTTTTTTTTTTGTATAAATTCTCTTTAATTTTTTTTTATCCTCAAACTAAATCCTCAATTTGAATAAAGTGATTCAAACTTCGTCAGGGTTTTTCGAACGGACGTTCGAACCTTCGTTTTTAATAAAAAAAATAGACAATTAGACAAATAGACAAAATAGACAATTCCGCGCAGGGAAATTGTGAAAGTGTGGGTGATGCCTGTGCATCGCCGGCCAACGGGAGAGGGTCTGTATTGTCTCTATGACAAACGGTTCAAAAGATACAAAAAGGGGGCGCGGCCTAAGGACATGGTCAATATAGACCAATGAAAGAGGATATCCCTACTGAGTACAATGGTACAACCCGCAAGTCTCTACGACAAACGGTTAAAAAGATACAAAAAGGGGGCGCAGCCTAAGGATTGGGGGAGTGGTCAACATACCAATGAAAGAGGATATCCCTACTGAGTACAATGGCACAACCCGCAAGTCTCTACGACAAACGGTTCAAAAGATACAAAAAGGGGGTGTGGCCTAAGGATCGGGGGAGTGGTCAACATAGAGCAGTGGTTCTCAAACTTTTTACACCAAGTACCACCTGAGAACGTAGCTGGCTCTCCAAGTACCACCATATGACCGACGTTAAAATACAGTCTATTCACAGTTCACGCAGGAGGCAAATGTATTCCTAATACCATTATTTATTGTTAACTTTTGTCAGACACAGCCACAATGTACAAAGGGGTAGCACTAGAACTAGCAAACTCTTCCACACAACTCATACAATGCAAGGGGCATTGAGAACATAATAACGAAAGGTTATCCTATAACCTAGTTATATGAATACTGGCTGAGCGTCTCGCTCTTCGCCATAATGAGAACTCTTATTTCCTAGCACCTACTGTGCTCATGAACAAACAATTGCACCCATGGACCTGACCAGGCCACGCCCCAGCATCCTCCTATAAGACGCCGGAAATTGTCACACTCCCCCTTCCTCGGAAAAAAAGTTTCCAACATTGAAAACCCAACCAAGGGACCTCAGGGCGCTAAGAGCGAGACGCTCAGCCAGTATTCATATAACTAGGTTATAGGATAACCTTTCGTTATATTATCATACTGGCCAATCGCGTCTCGCTCTTCGCCATAATGAGATATGGGGCAGAGCAGACACGTGGCCCGACAAGTGTACCCCATGAGGGCCTGCAAGCCCTACTACCAGGGGGGAGGGGAGTCCCGTCCACCCGCCCGTCCTAGCAAAGGGGGGGAGGCAGTCAACTCCACCAAAGTGCGAAAAAAAGGGAACCAGAAACCGCTAAAAGCGCACAGTACAGGCGGGACCACATGTGACACATCACCCCGTGGCACACACCCACACACCCCTGCTAACCCACCAACAGGCGAGACGCAGGGGAGGTCCCAGACCTCAGAACCGCCTGGGAGACAGAACCCCCAGTCATGTCCATGAGGTAAAACTTAACGAAGGGACCCGGGGAGGACCAGGAGGCCGCAGATGTCCTCCACCGAGGCCCCCCCTAACAAGGCGGGAGAGGCCGCCACTCCACGAGTGGAGTGCGCCCTGACACCTCCAGGGGGGACCTGTCCAGCCAACGTGTAGCAAAGGGCAATGCCCTCGCACAACCAAAGTGACAGGCGCTGCTTGGGCAGTGCCTTACCAGCACGAGGGCCACCGTAACAAACAAAAAGTTGATCAGCAGCGCTATGATCCCGAGTCCGACTGAGGTAACCCCCAAAGCACGGACAGGACACGAAGCCACTAGCGTGAGGAGGCGGACGAAACGCCTGAATCACAATATCCGTGGAGCGAAAAGAGCTCCGGATATTCTTTGGCACGAAGACTGGATTAGGCCTCAGAGTCGCACCACTATTGGCCCGAATAGACAGGCACTCAGGCCGCACCGAGAGAGCACACAGCTCACCCACACGTTTAGCGGAGGTGATGGCCAAAAAGAACGCGGTCTCCATGACAGCAGATCCAATGGCGCCTGCTCAAGTGGCTCAAACGGGGCCTCCGACAACCGACCCAGGCCAGTTGGAGGTCCCACTCGGAGACAGAGAACGTTCCACAGGCTTGAGACGCAGAGCGCCAAGCAGGAACGTCCCACGAGAGGGTGGCTGAACAAAGTTACACCCCCACACTCGACCATACGCCACTCCCCAGTGTAAGCCGTGGTAGAGGACGGAGCGTGCGCGTACCGGATAGCGTTAACCACAGAATAGTCAAGACGCATCCCCACCAGATTCACACAGTCAGCAGCCAAGCCTAGAGGCTGCCCCAGAACAGGAAGGCAGAACAGAGTTCCGCGTGCCTGAGAGAGAGCCTGCGGTGACCACGGAACAGGCCACACAGAGCTGAATCAGGGCCGGGGACCACACAGCTGAGCCCCGGCCCGGCACGACCAGGACCAAGTCCCGTGCTCCCGACGTACCCGCCTCAACAGCTGAGCTATCAGGTGTAAGGGGGGGAAGTGTACAGAATCCCGGACGGCCACGGAATCGGTCCCAGACCTGCCCGATTATGTCTGGACGTAGTCCCCACTCGTCAGGGTGAGGACCGCCCCGCGATATCACACCTGCCGGGGATGTGGAGAGCCCTCAGGCAGAGCAGATGGAGAACGCCCATAGCCAGAGCCCGACCGCCGCCCGGTGCAGACGGGGGGGCGTGTAGCTTTATGCCAAGCAAGCAGTGCAAAAATTTACCATAGTGGCATGCAGTAATGCGCCTTTCATTTTCCGCCGCCCAGCGCCCAGGTCGCGCGGAAATAGGCTGTCTATTGCCATTCTCTTTGACAAACTCTAACCTTAACCAGCTCCTTAACAACGCCTAAACTTAACCGTTCTAACCTTAACCAACTCCGAAACAATGCCTAACCTTAACCTTAACCTTAGAAATTATATTGCCATTCTCTTTGACAAACTCTAACCTTAACCAGCTCCTTAACAGCGCCTAAACTTAACCGTTCTAACCTTAACCAACTCCGAAACAATGCCTAACCTTAATCGGCGAAAGAATACACGTTAAAAAAAAATCACGTTAAAAAATATTTTCGATGGGATTCGAACTCGCCAGCAAACAAGCCATAGGATCCACAGCCATGTGTCCTTGCCAATTGAGCTATTTGCTAGATACTGAATAAGGGGCGGTGACTTATATATATTGAGCTCCGCTCGTGTCGCATGCGCGGGCACCTCGCGCGAGCACGCCGGCGCACGCACGCACCTGAGCGAGCACGCCGCCGCCGGTGCACGCACGGTAGCATTTGTCTGAAAAGAAGGGCGCTTTACCGCACTAGCGTGCGGTGACGAATGCGGAAGCATTTTTGCACTGCTTGCTTGGCATTAACGTACAGGCGACGGGGGGAGCGCACTCCTCCCTGTCCGACAATATACAACGCTGACGTCGTGTTGTCCGTCCTGACCAAAACACGCTTGCCCACCACAAGATGGTTGAGCCGTTTGAGGACCAGAAGGACTGCCTTCAATCCCAACACATTGAATGTAGCGCAGACCGGGCAGCATGGCAGCTGCCCCCTACTGCGTTGGTCCGACACGTCCCCCCCCCCATCCCATGAGGGAGGCGTCGGTGAAGACCGTGACGTGTGACAGCCTGCTGCCCAAGGGGACCCCGCAGGTGAGGGCACCAGACCCTCCCCAGAAGACGAGGTCCCCCAGTACTGACATGGGAACCTTCAGCCGCTTCCATATGTCTCACACCGGGTCCATTTCCATACTGGAAAAAACCACCTCTGCATCCTCCCCATGAAGAGGAGGCCAAGAGGGACCTCAGCAGCAGGCGCATCACGGACAGCGCCGTAACCGTCCTAGGACGGAACCTCCCGAGCGCGCCGAGAACCCAACCACTCGCTGCCGCTCCGAGAGGGATGCCCATATAGACCTTGAGCTTAGAAAAAGCCCAAGTACTCCACCCGTTGACTGGGAAGAGGAGAACTCTACTTCCAGTCTACAGCAAACCCCAGGCTGGTGAGACACCACCTGCCTGGTATGAGACCTGGCGATCTACCCTGACCGGCCAAGGACCAGAACGTCGTCCAGGGCAGAATACACTTCGTAACCCCCGATGACGCAGAGGCCCCAGTGCGGTCTACACGCACTTGGTGAAGATGCGGGGAGCCAGAGAATAGCCGAACGGCAGCCTCTGGTACTCGTACGCTAAGCCCTGCAAAGGAAGCGTAGGTAAGCCCTAGGATGGAAGATCGGGATGCGAATACGCATCCTACAGGTCTATGGAGGAGAACCAGGCCCCCACCTGACAGCGTCTAACAGGTGGGAGACGCATCCCCACCAGATTCACACCGTCAGCAGCCAAGCCTAGAGGCTGCCCCAGAACAGGAAGGCAGAACAGAGTTCCGCGTGCCTGAGAGAGAGCCTGCGGTGACCACGGAACAGGCCACACAGAGCTGAATCAGGGCCGGGGACCACACAGCTGAGCCCCGGCCCGGCACGACCAGGACCAAGTCCCGCGCTCCCGACGTACCTGCCTCAACAGCTGAGCTATCAGGTGTAAGGGGGGGAAGTGTACAGAATCCCGGACGGCCACGGAATCGGTCCCAGACCTGCCCGACTATGTCTGGACGTAGTCCCCACTCGTCAGGGTGAGGACCGCCCCGCGATATCACACCTGCACCCACATTCACCCTGCCGGGGATGTGGAGAGCCCTCAGGCAGAGCAGATGGAGAACGCCCATAGCCAGAGCCCGACCGCCGCCCGGTGCAGATGGGGGGAGCGCACTCCTCCCTGTCCGACAATATACAACGCTGACGTCGTGTTGTCCGTCCTGACCAAAACACGCTTGCCCACCACAAGATGGTCGAGCCGTTTGAGGACCAGAAGGACTGCCTTCAATCCCAACACATTGAATGTAGCGCAGACCAGGCAGCATGGCAGCTGCCCCCTACTGCGTTGGTCCGACACGTCCCCCCCCCATCCCATGAGGGAGGCGTCGGTGAAGACCGTGACGTGTGACAGCCTGCTGCCCAAGGGGACCCCGCAGGTGAGGGCACCAGACCCTCCCCAGAAGACGAGGTCCCCCAGTACTGACATGGGAACCTTCAGCCGCTTCCATATGTCTCACACCGGGTCCATTTCCATACTGGAAAAAACCACCTCTGCATCCTCCCCATGAAGAGGAGGCCAAGAGGGACCTAGGCAGCAGGCGCATCACGGACAGCGCCGTAACCGTCCTAGGACGGAACCTCCCGAGCGCGCCGAGAACCCAACCACTCGCCGCCGCTCCGAGAGGGATGCCCATATAGACCTTGAGCTTAGAAAAAGCCCAAGTACTCCACCCGTTGACTGGGAAGAGGAGAACTCTACTTCCAGTCTACAGCAAAACCCAGGCTGGTGAGACACCACCTGCCTGGTATGAGACCTGGCGATCTACCCTGACCGGCCAAGGACCAGAACGTCGTCCAGGGCAGAATACACTTTGTAACCCCCGATGACGCAGAGGCCCCAGTGCGGTCTACACGCACTTGGTGAAGATGCGGGGAGCCAGAGAATAGCCGAACGGCAGCCTCTGGTACTCGTACGCTAAGCCCTGCAAAGGAAGCGTAGGTAAGCCCTAGGATGGAAGATCGGGATGCGAATACGCATCCTACAGGTCTATGGAGGAGAACCAGGCCCCCACCTGACAGCGTCTAACAGGTGGGAGACGGTCAACATTCTGAACCTTCCATGGGACAGGTCCAGTATGGGTCTGACACCCCCCCCCCCCCCCGATTTCTCGGGCACCAGAGAATACAGGGGGGAAACACCACGCATCGCGTCCTCCTTTGGGACCACGACGGTGGTTTGCTTCGCCCACAGAGATTGGATCTCGTCGGCCAGAGCTGTCACTGCTGTTGACCCCGACAATAGGGTCTGTACCAAACCTGAAAACGGGTGGGGTTGTGTAAACACAAGTCCCCGCCTCAGCATTCTCTCCATCCACCTCGACATATGGCACTGCTATAGCCATATGTGATGATAATCCCAAGCGCACCCGCCGCCACTTGGCGCTGGTCCGCCAGGAACCGTAGATAGGCGGCCCGGTCGCGTGAACACGGTCGCCCTCCATTTTCCTCCGATTTTCTCCCATCCCAATGTTAGTCGTATGCCAATTCCCAGTCCCTTCCTGGTCGCTGCGCTTTACCCCCCACAGTCAGATCATTTGGGAGAGTGGAGGCTACCACGTGCTTCCTCCGACACACGTCCAGCCAATCACCGCTTCTTTTCACCTGGCAGCGCGGATTCTCATTGAGAGGGCGTAGCGTGTGGGAGGACCACACTATCCCCCTCACGTCCAATCCGCGCTTAGCAGGCGCCCCGACCGAACTGTAGGAGTCGCTGTTTACAACGACCCGGACCCACCCCGCCAGCTTCTCCCACCCTCTGATACAGCCAATTGTATCAGTGCAGACGGCCAGCCAAGCTGGTGACAACCCCGGAGCTGTGAGCTGGATTCGAACAGGCGAACCAAGCTCACAGCTCCGGGGCTGGTGACGAACGCAATCTCCGCTCGACCACCTAACCGCCCTGACGCGTCTCTCTTCTGACCAATCAGTGGTCTGCAGTGTTTCGCATGCGCTGCCCAGTCTTGTAAATAATAATAACAATAATTGCATTGTGAAACCTGTGGTGCTCAAGTGCAACATCCCTATATACTATATACTCATGTACCATGTTCTACAGTAAGTGGGGAGTGTAAACGCTTATAGTTAAAGACAGTAGAGCTTGCGTTCTACAGTAAGTGGGGAGTGTAAACGCTTATAGTTAAAGACAGTAGAGCTTGCGTACGTTCGATAGGGCTTTGATTCAAACCGGTGCATGAGATGAGGTTCTATATGTAGAACATGGTACAGTAAGGCGGGAGTGTGAATGAATGAATGAATGAATGAAAAACTTTATTTAACAGATTGCAGAATGGGTACAATACAGTACGGCTCAATACACACAATTGTTAAGGGGATGCAGACCTGAGAAAGACGTTTGTCTTGTTTACATCAGGGTCCCCCATTTTCAATTCATATAGACAGTGTAAACAGTGATTTGCACCCCCTCAATGTACAGTGATTCAAACCCCCTCAATGTACAGTTTCTGACAGCTGGGCTGTGTTGTCACGCGAAATAACGTTATGAATAAAAACGCGAAATAACATTATATAACGTTGCGTTATATAGCGTTACAATGTACAGTTGTGGAGAGTGTAAACAGTGATTTGCACCCCCTCAATGTACAGTGATTCAAACCCCCTCAATGTACAGCTTTGTCACGCGAAATAACGTTATGAATAAAACACGAAATAACATTATATAACGTTGCGTTATATAACGTTACAATGTACAGTTTCTGACAGCTGGGCTGTGTTGTCACTGGGCTGTGTTGTCACGCGAAATAACGTTATGAGTGAATCTGGTCGTTGTTTTGATAAATATGTTGTTTTGATAAATATGTATTCTACGCAGCCGAACATAACATTACATTTCCGCGATTAACCTCGCTTGGCGTTTGAGTGCCGTCAAAAAGAAAATGCGCATGCGCGCGTTACCGGCGTAGGGGGAAGGAGGGCTGGCCGATCGCTGGCCAATCAGAGAAACGCGGACGTACATGTGCGTTGCCCAAAGTGTTCACGCGGCCCGGTCCCACCCGCTGTGCGTTGCCAACCCTGGACCCGCCAACCGCGCGAGCAGGGTGTCTCGCGGAGTCGGGATATCGGACCCTGACACTACCAACGAGGCAAACGCACCCAAGGGGGGACCCCGACAGAAAGGGCCGGTTTGATACGGGGGAAGCTGACATCACACAGGGTGATAAAAGCTCCCCCACTGAACAGCTGGACATACAAGGCGTGAGGGCCCCACACTGCCCGATAGGGTGGGTTCCTACACACCGTAGCCCTGCAGTGATATTACTACCACCCAAAACCCTGCGCGCCTGCCAGACCACCTCCGGTCTTCCAGCCGTGGGAGGCACTAACGTGATACCCGGCCTGGCGAGGGCGGGGCTGGGGGAACTTGCGCTGCGACCCCAAGGGCCTCGAGCTCCCCCACTGACAACCTTTGTTGTTGACAGACACAACACCAGGCTCACCAAACACAGACGCAGAACGTGTGGCGTGGGAGCCACTTGACAGCACAACATTCTCACAGACAGACCCAGGCCTAGCCAGCAACTGGGTGTCAGCCCCTGTCCCCATGAGAAATAAAACATGGGGGCGCTTGCGCTTCATTTAAGGCACGTGGCCCGCAGCCAAAGGAAACAAATCAGAGCCCTTATCCCGCTGGTGTTGGGGGGGGAGTGACCGGAGAGTGAGCTAGACACAGCTAGACGGCGACGGTTTTTTAGGGCGTGCTCATCTAATGTAGCCGATCCCTCGGCCGCCAAGGCTGTCGGCCTTGCGATCACCTGTTGTCTTTGTGTCCAGGGTACCTCAGGGGGGGGAAACATGGCCGCTGGTTGAGGGCCTCGCCACAGCCGCTGGCAAGGCTGCGCCCTCACCTCTGCCTGCGCGGTGTGAGGCGGTGTGGGGCCTAGGTCAAATACCGCCCGCGCTCCTGCGGAAAGACCAAAGTCCCTCTGCGGAGAAAGGAGCCCTGAGGAGGGAAAAAACGTCTCTCCTCCTCAAGGGGAGACTGATCCAACCAAGATGTCTGTAAACAAGTGTTGACATCATCCTAGCCCTCCCTGCGGTTATAGCTTGCGGCTAGGTCAAAGCTAATAACCTCAAAACCTCGCACGATGTTTCGACGTCGGCTGGCCCTAAGGCCCCACCACCCGACACCATTTTTGACAGAAAAAATAGCAATTCGAACAATGTTGCTAGTCGCTGCTAATTCTATACCGTGGCGGTATAGGCTTAACAGCCCACCAGCCACCTGCCGGGCCGACTCGCCTCATGGCGTCGGCCGGGCGGGACCCCGTTCCACCATGTCAGAGGCAAAGGACTTATGCCACCTGCTTCACAAGCATGGAGAACCAGTGGTGGCTGCAACAAAAGACTACTACTAGTGAAGCACTGCCTCACTAGTAGGAATGCAGGAACCTCCACTGTGGTGTACACCCATGAAGGGGTAAATGAATAAATGAACGAAAACTCCACTAACACACTGCAGAATGGGCTAGCCCATACACACAAATGTTAAGGGGATGCAGACCAGAGAAACACCAGTCCCGCACACAATTCATAGATTCACAAAAAGCACACCAGCCCTAGGCCTCAGCCCATCCACCCATGAAATGGTAAACAAGCCCCCGTCAAAACTCCCAACAGTAGACACCGATTGACCGTCAGCATGAATGGTTAAGAGGAGGGAAGACCTTTTAGAAAAGACAGCCCTCGGCGGGGAACAAGAACGGAGACCCAGCATTGTAGCATTAGCATTAGCCGCGCGCACTAGGATAGCTGGGAAAACACCCAAAACAGAGTCATGATGACCATGTTTTCCCAAATATCATGCCCCTCGCGCCAATACACAACTCGGCTGTCTCACGGGACAACGAGCAGTATCACAAATGCTAGCATTAATGCCTGGCAGCGCAGGCCCTACCTGTGCGCGACCTAGCCCGACAGCTAGCCGCCGCGTGACATCCCTCGGTCCGCTGTCACGAGACGAGGAAACCCCAGGACAGGCCCGATGCGCTGTTAGGATGTGCCGAGAAGATTCTAGGGGCTGGTGAATCTCCGGCGAAAACCCAACATTGTGTAATTTCTCTCTGCATTTCATAACAACTAGTTCATGGAGTGCACTGCAGCATCCATGTTGGAAACAAAAAAAGAGGAAGGGGGAGTGTGACCATGTCCGACGTCTTATAGGAGGACGCTGGGGCGTGGCCTGGTCAGGTGCATGGGTGCAATTGTTTGTTCATGAGCACAGTAGGTGCTAGGAGATAAGAGTTATCTCATTATGGTAAAGAGCGAGACGCGATTGGCCAGTATGATAATATAACTAACATTCTCACATAGCAAGTGAGAAAATTAAAAACAACTGTATTTCAGCAAATGTACTTAATTCTCTCTCTCTCTATCTCTCTCACAGCAAGCAATTGTCCTTCATTCTCTCTCTCACTCTCACTCTCACACTCACACACACACACACACACACACACACACACACACACACACACACACACACACACACACACACACACACACACACACACACAGCATGTTGTTGTCCATTGACAACTCACATAAGCAGGGTCGGACTGGGGAAATAATTCAGGCTGGGAAATATAGTGTGAAATATAGCCCCAGTCAGGCCACTTTCTAAGTGGGGGTCCCCCACCAGGAATTATTTTGTTACAAAGACTTAATTTCCTGCATTCTGGTGCAGGTATTTTTGAATTTTACCCTTTAAATGCCAGTTTGTGTGATGGCATCACAAATTATTGTTAAAAAAACACAAAAAGTAAAATATTTTCAATATATCAAATGCAAAGTACATTTTTCTGGGGGGAATTATTACAGGCTAGGCATGTGTCAATGATTAGCAACAACACAGATTTTGATGGATTTTTTGTAATGTCAGATTTAACAACAACTCTTTTCAGAAAAGTGGGAGTATTTCATTTTTTATCTGACATTACAAAAAATCTAAAAATAAAAATGGTTATGATCAGGGCTGAAGTTGAATAAAAGATGTATGACTGTTTAGACTACATTACTCTCTGTCACAGTGATCTCCTGGTTGTTCCCCACTTAGGTTATCTAACTATCGCGCCGCCGCAACTAGAAACACTGGCCTGGCCTGCTTCTAAGGGGAGGAGCCGAACCATGGGGGCGTGGTCAACATAGACCAATGAAAGAGGATATCACTACTGAGTACAATAGCACAACCCGCAAGTCTCTAAGACAAACGGTTCAAAAGATACATGTGAAGGGTTATGTGCGATATTGTGTAATTCCGTCGACAATTGTGGCCTGTGTGGCGATCGGAAAACAAGGGAAGGGACACGTGAATACTTTTGGCATGCAACAAGCCCTTCCACGTTGCTCTGATTGGCCGAGCGCGCGCATGCGCATGAGCCGCGACGCGCTCCTCAGCCAGGCAGGAATACTAAGCTCCGCTTAACGCAATTTATACAAATGGAAGTATTGATTTTGCCGTAACGAATCATTAAAAAAATATACCGTTAACTGGAATATGTTGTGCCTTTACACATATGTTGGATTATGTAATTAGTTTGTCATGACAAACCAATAAAAAAACGTGAATTAACCGGTGGCTACAACAACACACAGTAACTACTACATGCATCATTGTTTACAATGAACGGTGGGGCTAATCGAAAAGGACTGGACACGGACAAGTTAAACTAACCGAAAGTTAGTTGTTCACCAACAATCTACAGACACAAACAAACACAGAACCGGACTGTTATATTAAATTAATTGATTGCTGTTTAACGCGTCCGTGTCCAGTCCTTTCGGCCAATCAGAGCAATGCGGAGGGGCTTGTTGCTTGCCGAAAGTATTCTCGCGGAAGGGGCAGTGGAGAGCCCATTCGTGTCTATGTGGAGCATGACTTTCAAAGAAATGGTCATAAGTTGAGATAGAAATGTCCAATTCCATTTTTTTTTTGTGAGCGAGGGGACAGTCGTGTCATCGTTTTGATGTGTTGTTTTCATATCTACGTCCAAAATTGAGATCACTGTCGCAATTTACAAAAGGTGATGGTCAAACAAAAAAAATCTGCTTCTACACTGCCATTCATTCCTTATGGACCAAAATGTCCAGTTTAAAGTTGATTTGTAGCCAAACGGTGTGGTGAAACTTTCCAAAAAGTAATAGCAACTCAAGTTGGACCACGCCGGTCGTTGTGATACCTTACACTTGTGTGTGGTGTGAAAGCTCTGGCAGGAGTTACTGGACAAAGATCGGCGGAATAAATAATAAATAGTATAGATTACAATAGTGTGGGTGGTCACCCACACTTATAATAATAATAATAATAATAATAATAATAATAATAATAATAATAATAATAATAATAATAATAATAATAATAATAATAATAATAATAATAATAATAATAATAATAATAATAATAATAATAATAATAATAACAATACACTTTATTTGTATAGCACCTTTCATAAATGACCTTTCCTAAATGAAAGTGCTTCAAAGCAGTAAAATACACATGAAAAAGACAGAATACAAGTAGTGCAATAAAATAGCTCTCATTTACAATAATCACAGTGTGGATGTAATGCGTCTAAATGGCAGAGTGTATTAAAAAGGCTAAGGTGAAGAGATATGTTTTTAGGTTACTATTGAAAATATTTAGTGAGCTAGCCTCCCTAATGTCCATGGGTAAGGTGTTATCTTAGCCATAGCTTTGGTGCGTAGTTAGCAAGGGCTGCATCCTCAATTTTCTTTTGTCTGCTGTTGCGAACCTTCAGTAAACCAGTAGTAGATGATCGTAATGATCTCGGGGGCACATCGTTGACAAGAGAAGATGCTCGCCAAACGTCTCTGTAAATAAATAGAATAATCACTGAAGCTAGATAATCATGGAGAATCAGTGCAGGTAAAGCTGGAGTTAGGCCACAGAGTTCAGCTGAGGAACAATTTGACCTCAGATGGTTTCACTCATGACCGGATGGTCTTTGTCAGAGGACCAGAGACTGGAGACACCCAGCACCTATTGTCATCATACAGCACAAGTACAGTACAACGAAAAGAAGTTTGGCATTGTTGAAATATGACACGTATATCACGTAAATATTATAGCAGAGACATTCTCCCATCATTACACTATACAAAGTTTGTTTCCCTTAAAAAGACGTCTCTCTCCCAGCCAGAGGGCCACTCACAGATTCTTATCAGTGACCTGCTGACCCTTGGTGCAGGCTGTGGTTCCGTCTCTCTCACACACAAGCATACACACACACACATACACACAGGACAGATACACACACACCAGATACACACACACTTACACATTGGACAAGCTCACACACACACACACACACACACACATACACTTTCACTCCACACCCCCACACTCACACTCTCAAAGCACACACACACACAAACCTACACACACGCACACATCTCCCCCACACACACACACACACATACATGCACCCTCGCCTTTGGTGAGAGATCCCACCAGACTAGCCCGGATCAAATAATTCAACTCATTATGACAAAATGCCACAAACTTTCACGATTGAGTCTAAAACGTGACAGCATAGAGCCAGAGTGCTAATGTAACATTAAAGTGCAATAGCAATATACATGAATTCAAAGAAGAGTAGTCTTCTTCTTCTGTCTTTAGGATATATCTAAGACTAAAGGAGAGTAGTCTTCTCTGTCTTTAGCACAGTGGTTAGCACTGCTGCCTCACAGCAAGAAGGTCCTGGGTTCGAACCCCAGCAGGGGGCCTTTCTGTGTGGAGTTTGCATGTTCTCCCTGTGTTCGCATGGGTTTCCTCCGGGTACTCTGGTTTCCTCCCACACCATAAAGTCATGCATGGTAGGCAGGGACTACAGATGAAAACTAGCTCATTAGCTAATTCTGGCACATTTTACATTGATGTGGAAACTGAAGATGTTGATTAATATGCGGTGTCCCTGGGTTAAAAAATATATATAAAAATAATGTAACCTAGGATCTATCTAAGACTAAAGCTCGCACTGCGGCTTACAACTCGCGCTGTGCATCTGGAAATATGGACGAGTATAAGGCAGCAGCCTACAGGTTGCGTAAAGAAGCGAAGGCTGCAAAACAAAGATATGGGAACAAGTTGGAGAGGCAGATGGCCCAGAAAGACACAGGAGGCGTATGGCGGGGATTACGAATGATAACTGATAACAAGGTCAGGGGTGCAAGCATAGGGAGGGGGGGGGGGGGGGGGGGGGGGGGGGGGTTGGACATTTACGGGGGCCAGTTTGTAATTGCAGCCTCCCGTTGGTGCTCTTTGAGAGTGCTTTTGAAGGTGGGTCGGGATTACAACTGTGGGCAGGGCGTTCCACATTGATGTGGCATAATTGCGAAACGTGTTTAGTCCCTTGTTTGAGCCGAATCTGGGTTGTACATGATTTGTGGAACTCCCTCTGGTGTTGTGGTTGTGGTATTCACTGACCTTTGGGAAGTATTTCGACATGTACATGGGTACCTTAGTCGTATAGTGTATCTTGTAGACCAGGCCCATTGCAAGCTGCTGTACTCTGTCGTCTATTCTAAGCCATCCTAGGTAGTCAAAGTGGGCAGGGGTGAGGTGGGTTCTGGGGGTAAGGTCAAGCAGTAGTCTGACCAGTTAGTTTTGAGATGTTTGTAATCTTGTTTTTAGTGCCTTTGAGGTGCTTTGGTACCATGAGGTGCAAGCATAGTCGTAGTACCCTTGAATGAGTGCTCCTGCCAGAGTCTTCAGGGTATTCTTGTTTACCAGAGAGGAGATCCGGTACAAGAATCTTGTTCTTTGGTTGACTTTTTTTTATTACATTGGATGCCATTTTGTCACAGGAAAGATTTGCCTCTAGGATGGAACCTAGGTATGTAATTTCATCTTTCCTTGTGACAATATTATCACCCACTGTAACAGAGAAGCCGTTGGTCTTGCTGAGTTTGTTATTTGATCCGAAGAGAATGGACTCTGTTTTACCCAGGTGCGTGTAATCAGCGAGCCAGGTGCAGATTCTGCCAAGTTCAGAGCTGAGGGTTTTTTCAACCTGTAACTTGTTCTTGTCAGAGACCAGCAGGGCTGAGTCGTCCGCGAACAGGAACAAGTTGCAGTCACAAGCTGACGACATGTCATTTGCATAAATTAGGAACAGTAACGGTCCTAGTATGCTTCCTTGTGGAACACTCACCTCTGTGGTCATGAAATGCTTTGAGAGGCTGGTCACAAGGATGACATCTGTGCCTCCCTCCCTAGTACCATGGACCCATTGCAGTTTGCCTACAGGACAAACAGGTCCACTGATGACGCGGTCTCCCAGGTACTGCACAACACCCTTTCTCACCTTGACAGTCAGAAGGGGGGCTATGTGAGATTGATGTTCATCGACTATAGTTCGGCTTTCAATACCATAGTCCCCAACAGAATGGCTGACAAGTTGATCAATCTGGGTCTGAACCCCACCCCGAGTGCCTGGATCCTTGACTTTCTGACGGGCCCCAGGCGGTCAGGGTGGGTGGACATACCTCCAACTCAATCACCCTGAGCATCGGGTCCCCCCGAGGGCTGTGTTCTCAGAATTGGTAAGCTGCCTCCTTATACTACATCATTATTGGAATGGAATTTTGGAACCTATGGAACCCGTTGTAGTGATTGGCTGGTCCTTAACACATTCTGTGCAAAAAACTGAAAATTACGTGTTTGCTCCACAAGCGTTGAGTGCCAAAAACAAGATATTACGTTTTTGGATCATTTGATCTTTTTACTTTGATCCCCGCTCTACAGACTTGCCTGGAGCGATCTGCATCATTTTGGCACATCCCCACACACTAGAACTGCAATGCCGATCGACTATCACCAGGTGGCAGTATCGTCCGTGTCTGAACTGGAATAGCTTGGTGTGGATACACCTATTCTCTCTTTTACATTTTTTTGCAAGGGCCCCTCCTCGTCAGAGACAGAGCGACAGAGCGATCGCCTCGAGATTTTTTTGCCTGAAGCCTATTTCCTGTATACACAAGTGTAGACATATACACTGGTAATCACTTGGAATTATTCTTGTTGGAATACCTTCTGGCTAATTTCGTCAAATTTTGTCAAATTTGCTGACGACACAGTGGTGGTGGGCCTGATCTCTGCCAACGACGAGAGGGCCTACCTGGAAGAGGTCAAGGTCCTGGCGGGATGGTGCCAGGAAAACAGCCTCTCCCTGAACGTCAGCAAAACAAAGGAGATGATTGTGGACTTCAGGAGGTCGGGGGTCAAGGACTACAGCCCCCTCAGCATCGACGGGGCACCGGTTGAGAGAGTCAACAGCTTCAAGTACCTCGGAGCCTACATATCCGAGGACTTGACATGGACCACACACATTAACAGTGTGGTGAAGAAGGCACAACAACGCCTCTACTTCCTCAGGCGCCTAAGGAAGTTCCAAGTCAGCCAGAAGATCCTTAAGAACTTCTACTCATGTACAATAGAGAGCATCTTGACCGGCAACATCACCTCCTGGTTTGGGAATAGCACTGCAAAAGACCAAAGCAGACTACAAAGAGTGACACGTTCAGCCGAACGCACAATTGGAGGGGGGCTCCCCACCCTCCAGAACATTTACTACAAGCGTTGCAAGGGCAAGGCTAAGAGAATCATTAAAGACTCCAGTCACCCAAGGGCGGCTAGGTGGTGTAGTGGTCTAAGGCACTCGCCACCAGTGTGGAGACGCTAGGATTCGTGTGTTCGAATCCAGCTCTCCACATTGTTTTTCAGTTTGGCTGGTCGTCCGCAGTAATACACATTGGCCGTATTACGGGGAGGGAAAAACTGAAGGGTGGGGATCGAACGTTGTGAACAAAGCGACTCCTACAAGTCGGTTGGTGCGCCTGCGCAGTAGAATCAGGAAGTGTCGGGGGCAGCGTGAGCCTCCCACGCGTTACTCCTCGACACTGATAGATCGAGCTGCGCAGGTGAAAAGATGCGACTGCTGTTACCTCAAGTACCGGAGGGGACTTGTGCTATGTATGACTTAGTCCTCACTGCAGCCGGCTTGTGGGAGGCAAGAAACAGCGTTCGTGACAGGGGAGGGTTGAATTGGATGATACGAAATTGGGATGGGAGAAAATATAGAAAATGGGAGAAAAAGTGGATCAAAAAAAAAAAAGACTCCAGTCACCCGAACAACTGCCTCTTCGAACTGCTGCGGTCAGGCAAGCGATACAGGAGTCTCAAGGCGAGCACAGAAAGACTCAGAAGTAGCTTCTATCCCCAGGCCATCAGGCTGCTAAACGAACAATGAATGAACACTACACAACAACAACCACCAAACGCACATAGCACACACATCCACACGCACACACTCACTTTAAACAAACACACTGTAGCACCCACTCCACACACTTTATAGCACACACCCACTTTAAACAAACACACTGTAGCACCCACTCCCCACACTTTATATTTATGGATGAAGGATTGCACTACAACTCGTACACCTTACTGTAAATTGTACCTAAAATTGTACCTCATCCCATTTCTGCTTTGCACTAGATAGTACTGTACATTAGTACACTGCATAGTATTGTGTATTGTATATTATATGGTAACTCAGAACATTGTACATATGTCTATACCGAACACTGTGACCTCATTTTCTTCTTCTAAATTCATGCTATATTATGTTATTATGTTATTTGATACTATCTTGTCTAGCACAGTCTCTGGAGCGTAACAGTAAGAAGCATTTTGTATGAAAGTATTCTGTACTTCTGTATGACAACTATTAAAGAACTTGAACTTGAACTTGAGGTAAGGTACATTCTATGTCTATTTTACCGAATATGAAACGTGTTTTCCCCCCCTTCCTTGATTATTTTGTGAAGGTACATATATATACATGTCATATACCTTTGATTTGGGAGTATTTGGGGTTTCAGGGGATCAGCCAGAACGGTTTGGGCTTATTGCACACAACTCGTTTTATCTCGCGATCTATGAAAAAAGACTGGATTATCTTGGAAATGCGCAATGTTTAGCGTGTAATAAACTACAAACTACAGCAGGGATCGGCAATAGGCGGCCCGCGGGCCGAAATTGGCCCGCCAGCAATAATTTCTGGCCCGTCAGTTTATTTTGAGAATATGATATTTATTTTATTTTAATCTTTTTTTTATTATTATTATTATATTTATATTATATTATATTAATATTATATATATATATTCTTTTTATTATATGCATACTTTATGTTTTATCCATGTTGAGAGTGAATAACAGGTGAGTGCAATGTACTGTGCTATAGGCTTGCTCAAAGTGAGGTGGACAGCGCTGGTGCTGAAATGGGAAACACGCAAGTCCATGAAATAAAAACACCAGTTCAGTAAATCATTCAAGCTTTATCTTTACTCGAGTCATGACTGACGGCACCACACATGCATGTGAACAGTAATGCAATAAAAAACAATGGAAAAACAGTGCAATTAACTTTAAAGAAAAAGAGTGCTTGAAGAAGCTCCTGAAATGACGGCGCCGCGCTATAGGTATTTGAATTAAATGAAAAATACAATTTGGCATTAAACAGTAATGCAATTAAACATCTTTAGGTAGCTTCTTGCAAAGAGGAAATACCAACTCAGGCGCCAGAAGAGGAAACTACGACTTCCAAGACACAAACAAAACGAGGAGTCATATTTAAAATACGGGTTTATCGCAAAACGTGTCTCTTGCGTGTTCACATGGCAACACGAGGCTGATTGATTGATTGATTGATTGATTGAAAACTTTATTAACCGATTGCAGAATGGGTTCAATGAAGCAAGCAACTGTGTTCAAGTTGGGTGGACATGGGTGGGCATTCAACGCGAGTGGACATTTGACATATTTCAAACATTAGCATGGATTGAGGAGGAAGCAGAAACAATAATAAGCCCAGGTCTGCCTGCATTATGGTGAGTTGTACATTCGATGTATAATACACCCGCTGTGGTGCTTCAAATCAAATGCACCCTACTGATCTGTTGATGTGTTATAATAATAATAATAATAATAATAATAATAATAATAATAATAATAATAATAATAATAATAATATAATAATAATAATAATAATAATAATAATACATTCGATGTATAATACACCCGCCGTCGGTGCTTCAAATCAAATGCACCCTTACTGATCTGTTCATGTGTTATACTAATAATAATACATTCGATTTATAATGCGAGCACCTGCATTAAAATCAAATGACTGATCTGTTCATGTGTTATGCACTGTGTGAGAGGCACTTTATAATAGAAAAAAGACAGTGGAAACATGTATATGTCGTTTATTTTGACAGAGTTTGACAAATATCATTGGCCCGCCACACAATGGCTTGGGGAAAATTTGGCCCGTGGGCAAACCTAATTGCCGACCCCTGAACTACAGTGTGTGGAAACAAACTATTATTCCCATGTTGCACTACAAGTAATGTTTGTCAAAATGAGCCACACCATGTCTCCACAGCTATAATACAGAACACACATGATGCCCCTCTAGCTCATGGAATGAACTCCAACAGTCCTTAAAGCGTATCTTGATCTCCAACCTTTGTCAATCAAGTTGTACCTGTTTTAATTGATTTGTTATCCTTACTTTTTGCTTCAACCTTGTTGTCTTATTGTGATATATGCTGTGTGATTTGATATGCTTTTCTATTATTTCTGTGTGTACACTCGATGTGACTGTAAATGAGGGAAACCTCAGTTGCCTTTCGAGTTTAAATAATTGTTTGAAATTAAATGAAAGTACTCACTTTTGGGGCTACAGTGGTTATTCTGAAAATCTCACATTATTTTACAGCCTTTTCATGATTTTCTTTGGTCAGAATTAAAACAAAATATGAATTAGAAGAAGTTAACTACCGCAGGTTTAACCACCAATTTGAGAGAGAAATGTACAATAATTAACAATAACAATACTATACTAAGTAAACAACAATTTATCTGTTCCCTATCCCTCAGCAGCTGGGAATTGAACCCAGGTCACCCAGACCACAGGTAACAGTGCTAACCAGTCATCCGATAGCTAAGTGCTAACCAGTCATCCGATAGCTAAGTGCTAACCAGTCATCCGATAGCTAAACACTAACCAGTCATCTTAAGGGTCTGACCCGATAGCTAAACACTAACCAGTCATCTTAAGGGTCTGACCCGATAGCTAAGTGCTAACCAGTCATCTTAAGGGTCTGACCCGATAGCTAAACACTAACCAGTCATCTTAAGGGTCTGACCCGATAGCTAAACACTAACCAGTCATCTTAAGGGTCTGACCCGATAGCTAAACACTAACCAGTCATCTTAAGGGTCTGACCCGATAGCTAAGTGCTAACCAGTCATCTTAAGGGTCTGACCCGATAGCTAAACACTAACCAGTCATCTTAAGGGTCTGACCCGATAGCTAAACACTAACCAGTCATCTTAAGGGTCTGACCCGATAGCTAAGTGCTAACCAGTCATCTTAAGGATCTGACCCGATAGCTAAACACTAACCAGTCATCTTAAGGGTCTGACCCGATAGCTAAACACTAACCAGTCATCTTAAGGGTCTGACCCAATAGCTAAGTGCTAACCAGTCATCTTAAGGGTCTGACCCGATAGCTAAACACTAACCAGTCAACTTAAGGGTCTGACCCGATAGCTAAACACTAACCAGTCATCTGTAAGGGTCTGACCCGATAGCTAAGTGCTAACCAGTCATCTTAAGGGTCTGACCCGATAGCTAAACACTAACCAGTCATCTTAAGGGTCTGACCCGATAGCTAAACACTAACCAGTCATCTTAAGGGTCTGACCCGATAGCTAAGTGCTAACCAGTCTAGGCTTCCATCACACTATCATCAGTGGACAGCCCACAATCCCCAGTGTGGTCCAACGCAGGCCTGTTTCATCACACACCACATAGAGGTAAGAAATAAAGGACACTTCCCCACAAAATGCAAACCTGGCTTAGCGGTAAATGGAGGAAGGCTAACCTTTACATGTACCGCATAATCACGTGACTTTGATTGGACGTAGCTCAAAGCAGAATTTGGCTTCACTCGTGCTTGTGATTAATCGTTCGATATAACGGATGGTAGGAGAAGATGAACATGGATCGTTTCATAACATATCAAATCCATAAGCAGTGCTGGTCAACCCCCTCCTTGTCGGTCGGTTTGTTATTAGTCCGTCTTTTCCCTTCGCCCGCTGCTCATACAGCACTTACGGATGCAGAAACCGCATGTCTTAATGAACACGATTGCGACCAGGAGCGCGATGGCGAGGAGCGTGGCGGCCACGTCCAGACAGTGGTACTGGAACCAGTTGAGATTGTGGGCTTCGACCCTCAGGTGCTTGGCCCCTTTGTTACGCATGACAAACTCAATCCAGAAGACGGCCGTCTCCAGAGGAGTCATGGGCTGGTCGTGGTGGATCCTGGACAGACGCATCATGTTCTCTTTGAACCTGGAGACAGAGAAAGGGCGGCACGACAAGTCAGCTTTGAAAAACCTTCACTACCACACTACCCACGGTTAACCCTTTCACTACCACACTACCGACGGTTAACCCTTTCACTACCACACTACCGACGGTTAACCCTTTCACTACCACACTACCCACGGTTAACCTTTCACTACAGTAATTATATTCATGAATATCTAAGCTCTCCTCTGGTGATAGCATCATCTCCCCCACTCTGGAATGTGGGTCCAGTGACCAAGCCCAGGCCCTGCACCCAGGAATACATTGACCTGATGCTTGGCCACAGGTCTGCTTTGGTCAGCAGGATTTTGTCACAACACACTGGCACCAACACAAAGTTGGACTTAGACTACCTTGTATGCCAATATCTGTCAGATCATCAGTCATCAAACCAGTCGGTCATCCTCTCTAAACCGGTCGGTCATCCTCTCTAAACCGGTCGGTCATCCTCATCCTCTCTAAACCGGTCGGTCATCCTCATCCTCTCTAAACCGGTCGGTCATCCTCTCTAAACCGGTCGGTCATCCTGGCCCCGTGGAGGGCTCTGGCCCTGTGGAGGGCTCTGGTCCCATGGAGGGCTCTGGTCCCATGGAGGGCTCTGGCCCTGTGGAGGGCTCTGGTCCCATGGAGGGCTCTGGTCCCATGGAGGGCTCTGGCCCTGTGGAGGGCTCTGGTCCCATGGAGGGCTCTGGTCCCGTGGAGGGCTCTGGTCCCATGGAAGGCTCTGGCCCCGTGGAGGGCTCTGGTCCCGTGGAGGGCTCTGGTCCCATGGAAGGCTCTGGCCCTGCGGAGGGCTCTGGTCCCATGGAGGGCTCTGGTCCCATGGAGGGCTCTGGTCCCGTGGAGGGCTCTGGTCCCATGGAAGGCTCTGGCCCTGCGGAGGGCTCTGGTCCCATTGAGGGCTCTGGTCCCATGGAGGGCTCTGGCCCCGTAGAGGGCTCTGGCCCCGTGGAGGGCTCTGGCCCCGTGGAGGGCTCTGGCCCCGTGGAGGGCTCTGGCCCCGTGGAGGGCTCTGGCCCCATGGAGGGCTCTGGCCCCATGGAGGGCTCTGGCCCCATGGAGGGCTCTGGTCCCATGGAGGGCTCTGGCCCCGTGGAGGGCTCTGGTCCCATGGAGGGCTCTGGCCCTGCGGAGGGCTCTGGTCCCGGACTGTTTTGCTTCTCGTGTGTTCCAGCAAATAAACCATCGATTGAATTCACCCTTGACTCCTGATTCAATTCTACTCAGACGCCTCATAATCACCAAAAGATCTCAGCATAATTAATAGGACTACACACTGCAGAAGGTTAACCCTTTCACTACCACACTACAGAAGGCTAACCTTTCACTACCACACTACAGAAGGTTAACCCTTTCACTACCACACTACAGCAGGTTAACCCTTTCACTACCACACTACAGAAGGTTAACCCTTTCACTACCACACTACAGCAGGTTAACCCTTTCACTACCACACTACAGAAGGTTAACCCCTTCACTACCACACTACAGCAGGTTAACCCTTTCACTACCACACTACAGAAGGTTAACCCTTTCACTACCACACTACAGCAGGTTAACCCTTTCACTACCACACTACAGAAGGTTAACGCTTTCACTACCACACTACAGAAGGTTAACCCTTTCACTACCACACTACAGAAGGTTAACCATTTCACTACCACACTACAGCAGGTTAACCCTTTCACTACCACACTACAGCAGGTTAACCCTTTCACTACCACACTACAGAAGGTGAACCCTTTCACTACCACACTACAGCAGGTTAACCCTTTCACTACCACACTACAGAAGGTTAACCCTTTCACTACCACACTACAGACGGTTAACCCTTTCACTACCACACTGCAGAAGGTTAACCCTTTCACTACCACACTACAGAAGGTTAACCCTTTCACTACCAAACTACAGAAGGTTAACCCTTTCACTACCACACTACAGCAGGTTAACCCTTTCACTACCACACTACAGCAGGTTAACCCTTTCACTACCACACTGCAGAAGGTTAACCCTTTCACTACCACACTACAGCAGGTTAACCCTTTCACTACCACACTACAGAAGGTTAACCCTTTCACTACCACACTACAGCAGGTTAACCCTTTCACTACCACACTACAGAAGGTTAACCCCTTCACTACCACAATACAGACGGTTAACCCTTTCACTACCACACTACAGAAGGTTAACCCTTTCACTACCACACTACAGAAGGTTAACCCTTTCACTACCACACTACAGACGGTTAACCCTTTCACTACCACAATACAGAAGGTTAACCCTTTCACTACCACACTGCAGAAGGTTAACCCTTTCACTACCACACTGCAGAATGTTAACCCTTTCACTACCACACTACAGACAGTTAAGAAAAATTCGTATATATACCTGCCCCTACACACATACAGCACACCGATAGACTTATTGCGTAAAACCAAACAGAATATAACCATTTTGCAAAAATGGAAACATCAACACAACTCAATTAAATCAACATAAATAAACCAATTTTGTGTATCTATCAGTCAAACTACATATTTAGGTTGAAGGTTCATTCATTTACACACACACACACACACACACACACACACACACACACACACACACACACACACACACACACACACACACACACACACACACACACACACACACACACACACACACACACACACACACACACACACACACACACACACACACACACACACAACACAACACACACACACACACATTTGAAATGTTTATTTATGTCCACATGAACAGAAGTACAAGGAGGCCTCATACAAAGGACATAAACAATGAGAGTGCAATCAGAAATCATGAAGAACAGTCAGGTACAAGGTGCATGGACGGCAGAATCATGGGAAAAGGTAACAGCGCCTCCTCCAAATTGAACAGCTTCCTATAATAGCTGATACTGAGCAGTACCTGGCTAACTGCTTGGCCTTCCTTTTGGGGAGACCGGCTATTTGTAGGCCCCTCACAACCAACTTGTGCACATGCCCCTGTTGGTATTTCAGCATTTTGGTTAGAAAGGCTTCTTCTAAACTGTAATCAAAAGTACAGCCAACCTCAAGAATGGACACCTCCCTAGTCCCTAAGGTGTTCATTTACAACAAATACATCAGGGGTGTTAGCTGTAATATTAGAGAACACAGAATCATCATTGCACAGGTTGAACATGCTTGGCTTCACAGTAGAATGAAGACCTAAAAATTGAAGAGATATCTTTTGCTATCAAATCTACTATTCTGTCATGCCTACATATGTAGAGGCCCCTATATTATACTTCTATATACAGTACTATATAATAAAAAAAATTTGATCTACTTTTTCTCCCCATTTTAAATTTTTCTCCCTTCCCCAATTTCGTATTGTCCAATTCTACCCTCCCCTGTCTCGAACGTTGTTAGGCCATGCCTCCCACAAGCCGGCTGCAATGTGGACGAAGCCTTGCCTTGCATCACGTGTCCCCTCCGGTACTCGAGGAGGCAGCCGTCGCATCTTTTCACCTGCACAGCTCGATCTCTCAGCGTCGAGGGTCTGTGTGGGAGGGACACGCCGCCCCGTCGCTTCCTGATTCTACTGCGCAGGCGCAGCAACCGACCTGTAGGAGTCGCTGTCCACAGCGTTCGATCCCCACCCACCAGCTTCCCACCCCCTAATACTGCCAATTGTATTAGTATGAACAACCAGCCAAGCTGGTAGCAACGCCGAGAGCTGGGCTCGAACCCAGCATCTCCTGCGTTGGTGGCGAGCGCCTTGCCCACTGCGCCACCTAGCCGCCCAGTACTATATAATTTTATAATTTTTATTTTATTATAATATAAATAAATCATACTATTTATACTACACCATATTGGTATACAGTATTATACAATATTTTAATATATTATTATTCTGGTATGGAAACAGCAAGGCACAGGACAAGAAGGCCCTACAGAGAGTGGTGCGCTCAGCTGAGCGTACTACGGGTATTGCACTACCACCTTCTTGTATAGTAAATAGATGGATATAGCAAGATAGCATAAATATATATAGTATAACTGTAGATTGTATAGTATTGTATAGTAGTGTACATAAGACCCAGTGCCTCATCCATAGCTAACATTGTATTGCACTATCGCAGGACCATAGCATGTCTTTTACCATGCTTTTTGTAAACTTTATGTACATTATACCTGTTATGTCTTATTCTTATTACTTGTATTATTGCACAAATGTCTTATTCTTATTACTTGTATTATTGCACAATCGCTGCAGGCATGACCCCCCCGCATTTCACTGTATGCTTGTATGCCGTGACTAATAAAACTCTTGACTTGACTTCTATGTTACGCTGCTATACTATATTACTATACACATACTAGCCTATACTGCAATTCTATGCTATGTTATCCTGTTATGCTAAACTGCAATATTATACTAAACTGTGCTATACTGTCTATTTATCTTTTCTTTGTACAACCTTTTGAAGTGAAATATATTAGTAGAACTCTTTTCATCATTCTGCAAAGAGTTCCATAGTTTGATACCTATAACTGAGGTGCACCTTTGTTTTAAGGTGGTTTGTGCAAATTGGTGCTTAAAATTTAATTTCCTTCTGCTGTCATCTGGACAGGGAATGAACAACCTCTGTATATTTGCTGGTAATACTCTGCATTTTGCTTTAAACAAAACTAATAAAGTCTGTATTTCAGCTAACTCTTTAAGTTTCAATAGTCTGGATTTAATAATAATTCATTGGTATGTATGTTCTCTTGAATCTACTTTGTGAACTATTCTTTCTGCTCTCTTCTGTAATATAAATAATGGCTTTATGTTGCTTTCATACGTGTTACCCCACACTTCCACACAGTAACTCAAATATGGTAGGATGAGTGAACAATATAATATTTGCATATAATTATAATCAAGCACATTCTTTGCCTTGTTCAAAACAAAAACACTCTTGGCTATCGTCTTTTTTATGTACATTATATGTGGCTTCCATGTCAATTTCTCATCCAACATAACACCCAAAACTTTTAACTCAGATACTCTTTCAATATTAACTCCGTCTATACATAATGCCAAATTGTCCTCCTTCTTTTGATTAGTAAATATCATAAATTTCATTTTTTCAAATTTTAGGGATAACTTATTGTTATCAAACCATATCTTGAGTTTACACATTTCATTTAGAATGTCATCTGCACATTTTTTAAGGTATTTTCCTGAACTGAAGAAATGTGTGTCATCAGCAAATAAAACAAATTGCAATATGTTTGACACTTCACATATATCATTAATATATAAAATAAAAAGTTTGGGCCCCAGGACCGAACCTTGAGGGACACCACATTCAATATTCATACATTCAGATGTGTAACCAGAGAGTTGTACATATTGTTGTCTATTTTCAAGATAGCTACTTAACCAGTTCATCGCCACCCCTCTCACACCGTACGTTTGTAATTTAGAAATTAAAATGTGATGATCTATCATATCAAATGCTTTTTTTAAGTCAATAAACACCCCTATTGTGTAATTCCTCTCATCTACTGCTCTGGTTATTTCTTCATATATATTCTTTAAGGCTAAGGCAGTTGATCGATTTGCCCTGAATCCATACTGACTCTCACTCAGCAGGTTATTCTTTTCAATAAAACCATCTAATTTATGAACAAACACTTTTTCAAGGATCTTGGAAAATTGTGAAAGCAAGGACACTGGTCTGTAGTTGACCGACCTTTCCATCACAGTCGAGAATGCAGCTGTGACCGCGTCCCCGACCGCCAAGAACCTTGGTGTCGACGACCAGTTGAACTTCAACCAGAACCTGCCGATTCCTCCTGAGCAACGTCAGAAGGATCCGCCCCTTCCTGACAAAAGAAGCCACCCAACTCCTCGTCCAATTAACAGTCATCTCCCGCCTTGACTAGAATGACTACTGCAACGCACTGCTCGCCGGCCTCCCGGCCACCGCCACCAAGCCTCTTCAACTCATTCAAAACGCAGCGGCCCGCCTGATCTCAAACCTACCGAAGTCGGCCCATGTCACCCCACTTCTTAGGGACCTGCACTGGCTCCCCATTGCTGCACGTATCCGCTTCAAGGCCCTCGACCTGGCATACCGTGCAGCAAAGGGAACCGCTCCCGCCTACCTCCGGTCAATGGTCTCTAACTACACACCCTCAAGACCCCTTCGCTCTGCATCTTCTGGCCGCCTCAGACCCACTCCTATCCAAGCTCCGGGAGGGTCATCAAAGAGAAGTCGCCTATTCTCAGTCCTTGCCCCACAATGGTGGAATGAACTACCCACCCCACTTAGGACAGCCGAAACATGTCCAATCTTTCGCCGTCGACTAAAGACGCACTTCTTCAACCATTATCTGAAATAATGGGGAAAAAAGGGGGAAAAATAATAAAAAAAATAACCCTAACTAACCTTACTGTCATGCACTTGTCCTAATAAACTAACCTACACTGTAACACGCAACACTTTGATGAACATTGTTACTCAGCTGATAGAGTTGTACCCTTCCTGATGACTTGTCGTACAGAACTTGTAAGTCGCTTTGGATAAAAGCGTCAGCTAAATGACTAAATGTAAATGTAAATGTAGTTGGTAAAGCTGTGTTTATCCTCAGAATTTTTATTGCATGCTATATTACATTTTGAACCCAAAATGAGCAGTATAGCATTCTGTGTGTACAGTAAGAGTTTTGTACATTGAAACTCTGATGGTCAAAATTTGTCAAAGCAATCGTAAAAAACTGTAATTTACATACTATTCCTATGAACCACACAAATCTATAAATGCCCAATACATATATTTTGAGAACAGATCAGAAGGTTTCTAAAAATGTGTCCTGGCAGTTGTGAAACTGTAAAAAGAACATTCTCACACTCTGAACATTGTGTTTTCAATTATTTGTTGTTGATGCTTAGTACTGTTTAAATCTTTTCTGGCCTTTAGAGGGATTTTGGTGTCAAAGTTTGCTTTTGAGCATATGGGCAACTGTTTTGGTGTGATAGTTTGGTTTTGAAAAGAGAATGTGTTATGTGTTTTAGCACATAAATGTACTACTTGTACGGATGGGCCGGGTCACAACCGATGGAGAAGATTATTTACTGAATAATTATTTTATCCCCATGATAAAAATATGTTTTGGGCCCTCTGGCCTTCGTCTGTGACTGAATATAAGCTTGTTTCATCTTGCTTCTTTAGCGAAAATCTATACAACTATTTTGGAAAATGTATTACCCTGTTTTAGACCAAATGTGGCTCCAGGAAATAAAAACTGACTGACGGCTTAAAAGAAAAGTGCAATGAACTCAAACACTTGTGTTTAGATATAGCCAGGTGTGGTTTAGTGTAACCCTGACTCACGATGGATCCTGAATGACAGCCTTCAGTCCGTCTAACAGATCTTGAGTCGTCATCTTATTGAAGTCCACCATCACAGCCGCACCCTTGGTCTTCATGTGGACGATGTTGTCCGGCTGGTCGCCGAACAGAGGGATCCCCACCATGGGCACCCCGTGGTAGATGGCCTCGTAGAGACCGTTGGTCCCACCGTGCGTGATAAAGGCTTTGGTCTTGGGATGGCCTGTGGCAGACAGACACAGAGGAACAGAAAGAAAGGTATGGTGGATTCTGAGGGTAATAATAATAATTAGTGAGTGAGTGAGTGAGTGAGTGAGTGAGTGAGTGAGTGAGTGAGTGAGTGAGTGAGTGAGTGAGTGAGTGAGTGAGGTGAGTGAGTGAGTGAGTGAGTGAGTGAGTGAGTGAGTGAGTGAGTGAGTGAGTGAGTGAGTGAGTGAGTGAGTGAGTGAGTGAGTGAGTGAGTGAGTGAGTGAGTGAGTGAGCGACAGAGCGAAGTCCGTGAGTGAGTGAGTGAGTGAGTGAGTGAGTGAGTGAGTGAGTGAGTGAGTGAGTGAGTGAGTGAGTGAGTGAGTGAGTGAGTGAGTGAGCGAGCGAAGTCCGTGAGTGAGTTAGTTAGTGAAGTGAGTGAGTGAGTGAGTGAGTGAGTGAGTGAGTGAATGAGTGAGTGAATGAGTGAGTGAGTGAGTGATTGGGTGAGTGAATCAGTTCAATTAGTGAGTGAGTGAGTGAGAAAAGAATGAATAGAATAGAATAGAAATACTTTTATTATCCCGAGGGAAATTTGACAAATCGCTCACATTAAACATTTAGACAGGGGGGGGGGGGGGGGGGGGGGGGGGGGTCAGGTGGCGTAGCGGATATTGCGTTCGTCACCAACACTGGAGACGCTGGGTTCGCGTGTTCGAATCCAGCTCCCAGCGTTGTCACCAGCTTGGCTGGCCGTTCACACTAATACAATTGGCAGTATTAGGGGGTGGGGAAAGTTGGCGGGTGGGTCCTGGGCGTTGTGGACAGCGACCCCTACAGTTCGGTCGGGGCGCCTGCTCAGCGAGGGTAGGATCTGTTCAAGTTCAAGTTCAAGTTTCTTTAATAGTTGTCATACAGAAGTACAGAATACTTTCATACAAAATGCTTCTTACTGTTACGCTCCAGAGACTGTGCTAGACAAGATAATATCAAATAACATAGTATAGCATGTAATTTAGAAGAAGAAAATGAGGTCACAGTGTTCGGTATAGACATATGTACAATGTTCTGAGTTACCATATAATATACAATACTATGCAGTGTACTAATGTACAGTACTATATAGTGCAAAGCAGAAATGGGATGAGGTACAGTTTAGGTACAATTTACAGTAAGGTGTACGAGTTGTAGTGCAATCCTTCATCAATAAATATAAAGTGTGGGGAGTGGGTGCTACAGTGTGTTTGTTTAAAGTGGGTGTGTGCTATAAAGTGTGTGGAGTGGGTGCTACAGTGTGTCTGTTTAAAGTGAGTGTGTGCGTGTGGATGTGTGTGCTATGTGCGTTTGGTGGTTGTTGTTGTGTAGTGTTCATTGTTCGTTTAGCAGTCTGATGGCCTGGGGATAGAAGCTTCTTCTGAGTCTTTCTGTGCTCGCCTTGAGACTCCGGTATCGCTTGCCTGACCGCAGCAGTTCAAAGAGGCAGTTGTTCGGGTGACTGGAGTCTTTAATGATTCTCTTAGCCTTGCCCTTGCAACGCTTGTTGTAAATGTTCTGGAGGGTGGGGAGCCCCCCTCCAATTGTGCGTTCGGCTGAACGTGTCACTCTTTGTAGTCTGCTTCGGTCTTGTGCAGTGCTATTCCCAAACCAGGAGGTGATGTTGCCAGTCAAGATGCTCTCTATTGTACATGAGTAGAAGTTCTTAAGGATCTTCTGACTGACTTGGAACTTCCTTAGGCGCCTGAGGAAGTAGAGGCGTTGTCGTGCCTTCTTCACAACACTGTCAATGTGTGTGGTCCATGTCAAGTCCTCGGATATGTAGGCTCCGAGGTACTTAAAGCTGTTGACTCTCTCAACCGGTGCCCCGTCGATGCTGAGGGGGCTGTAGTCCTTGACCCCCGACCTCCTGAAGTCCACAATCATCTCCTTTGTTTTGCTGACGTTCAGGGAGAGGCTGTTTTCCTGGCACCATCCCGCCAGGACCTTGACCTCTTCCAGGTAGGCCCTCTCGTCGTTGGCAGAGATCAGGCCCACCACCACTGTGTCGTCAGCAAATTTGATGATTGTATTGCTACTCCGCTGAGCCACACAGTCGTGTGTGTACAGGGAGTAGAGGAGGGGACTCAGAACACAGCCCTGGGGGGCCCCTATGTTGAGGGTGATGGATGAGGAGGTGCAGTTGCCTGCTCTCACCACCTGGGGTCTGCCAGTCAGGAAGTCTGGAGAGAGTTAGTGCGGCCTCCCACACGCTACACTCTCCCGGTAAGAATCTGCGCGGCCAGGCTGGCTGCACATGCGTCGGAGGAAAGCATGTGACAGTCTCCGGCCTCTCGGACCAACAGTAGGGGAAAGTGCGCAACAACCAGGAAGGGGGTTGGGAATTGGCATAACGACTAACTAACAAGAAAAATCGGAAAAAAGGAGGGGAAAAAAAGATTAAAAAAATAAATAAAAATAAAAACATTTAGACAGAACAAGTCACGAATAAGAATAACAAAACAAATTGCCTAAGAATAAGAATAAAATAAAATAGAATAGAATAAAATATACAGTAAATAAATACAGTAAAAATATACTGAAGTCTACAGTGGGTGTGATATTGTGAGTGAGTGAGTGAGTGAGTGAGTGAGTGAGTGAGTGAGTGAGTGAGTGAGTGAGTGAGTGAGTGAGTGAGTGAGTGAGTGAGTGAGTGAGTGAGTGAGTGAGTGAGTGAGTGAGTGAGTGAGTATATCACTATATATATTCAGTGTGATCGATGTGAACTTACCCAGTAGGTCGTTCTGGGGGATCCAGTCATAAAGCCTTGTGTTGGGGGCGAGTGTGTCTGGCTTCTCCCCACTGTACCTCCATAACACCTGGACCAGACAGAGAACATCAAGAGGAGTCATGAGCACTAATATACTAATATAGTCGTGTTTTGAACATTTATGTTGTGTTGATGGAATCACGTTAACACTTTGATTGCCTAAGGCTAAATTCATGATATACCATCCGTTGCCAGCTCTATTTAACATGGAGAAGTTCCCCTTCTTTGCAGGGCTATAACTTTTTTAATTCTATTGCTAGATTGCCATTATTAGGGCCCATTCAAGGTCCTATATGTATTGTTCATGGTGTAGCAACGTTAAACTTTTTCATTCACATATTCATACTAAAATATAGTCTAAAGTATAAGTATGTTTTCATCTCTTTCTGCAGCTTTCTCCAGAACGTGATTTATAGCCCCAAATGCATTATATTGATGATGAAATACAGTTTGATAGCAATCAGCGCGATATAAAAAATTCCAACTGGAAGTACTTCTGGAAGTTACTACACGTCATCTGATGTTGACCGGATGGGCGAGGGGGCGTTTATAATTCCGTGGGCAGCGTTATACCATTCATCTAATGTGGGTCATATGTTCATCAGATCAGTTAGTATCGAACACGGAAATATTACACGCTAAAACTCACCCCAGTCTCCGTGGGCCGTTGGGCGATCAGCGTGGGGTAGACAGTTTTCCATTATGGGATGTAAAAATACCCCGTCCATTTCCAGGTTGTATAATGGTATATACGTCCAAATCATGTTGTTTATCGAGTTATTGGCAACGGATCGCTATGTATTGTGTCAAGATGGAGTCGCGGGAGCTATAGAGAGTGGCCGGAAGTAATATGGGTGATCAGCACTTCATCCACATCACTTCCTGTTTGGCGCTTCTGCCGATCGGCCACCAGATGGCGCTCTTGAACCCCTAGAGGATTGAGAGGAGCTCAGAACAGTGTGTGAAGGCTGCGGATGGAAAATATGATTCCGATCACAGATTTTTGAAATATTGATATCAAAGACGAGTTACGGCGTCCTCGGTAACTTGAGCATGGCGGGGAAGGACGCCTAAAAGCGTTTTCGGCACTTAAAGTGTTAATATAGAGAGATGAAAACAATACAATACGTTATTTCAATTGAAAAAATTGGGGGGAATAAATAATCAACACAAACGCAAAAGCGTGCTCAAACTGATGAAAAAAGAACAGGTTGACGTGGCTCTGCTAAGCGAAACGCACATTCTAGAGAAAGACATAGATACGTTAGCGGACAACACATATCATAACATTAGTCACTCTTCCTTTGGTACGAGAACTCGGGGTGTAGCCATAGTCGTTAGACGGAAGTTGAATATTGAATTAAAGGGAGTATGGTCTGATAACTATAGCTAAGATTGTACACAAGAACAGGAAAATAGCGTTGGTAGCGGTATACGCCCCAAATTTGTACGAAGTGGGTTTCTTCACTACACTAACCAAAGCAATGTTAGACCTTCCCGATTACTTATTTATAATAGGTGCAGATTTTAATGCCATTTGGAATCCAAGGATGGACAAATCTTACCTCGCCTTTTCCAGCGAACAAAAGAATTCATCTAATGCATTAAAGGATTGGTCGAAGATTACAGGTGTAAATGACTTATGGCGATCACTTAACCCCACGACCCGAAAGTTCTCTTGTCGATCTGCGAGACATAACACATTATCCAGAATAGATTATGTCTTTGCATCCCCGAGACTATTTGATAACTATGAAGTGGAAATGATACCCAATGCATTATCAGATCACTGTTATTTACTCCTAAAAGGAACATTTGGTATACTATCTTCCCGAGCCCCAAGATGGCAATTTAACTCGATGCTGCTTAATAACAAGGAATTCATTACACAACTCAAAGAAACTCTTACAGTATTCCTACGGGAGAATGCAAACTCGGTGCAGGACCCCAGAATAATATGGATGTCGGTAAAGGGAACGATCAAGGATTTCACCGATAGCTTTTCCTCCAAAATGTGCAAGAATCGATGCTCAAAACTGGCTGAACTGGAAACGCTTTACTCAACGTTATTTAATTCTTTACAATACAACAACTCAATTCGACTAGAAAATCAAGTTAATGCACTAAAAAAAGAGATCAATGCCATATACAGACAACAATCGGAAATACAAATACGTAGCACAAGACAACAGCAGTACTCCCAAGGTTCTAAACCTAGTCACCTATTAGCCATGCGATTAAGAATTAATGCAAAATTTGCAGATATAACTACCATTAGAGCACAACAAGTACTTGTTACAGACCCTGAAAAAATAAACGCGACATTCAAAGAATTCTACTCCAACTTATATAAATCAGAAACGACCTTTGATTAAAACAAAATGGACACATATCTTAATCAAATTAATCTCCCTAAACTTTCAGAGGATGACGCTAAACAGTTAGAAACACCGATCACACTAGAGGAACTCAAGAAGGCCATATCCGAAATGCAAAGTGGTAAGGCTCCTGGAAGAGACGGTATCCCACCAGAAATGTACCTCTCTTGTTGGGACATAATTGGACCTTTATTACTAAATATGATTTTATACTCAGTCAAGGAGGGGAACTTCCATAAGAACGACAATATTGCACTCATAACAGTCCTCCTTAAAAAAGACAAAGACCCCACAGAGTGCGGTAGTTACAGACCCTTAAGCCTCCTCGGAACCGATATCAAACTGTACTCTAAGGTATTAGCCATCAGATTACAAAAGCATATGACGTCTTTAGTTCATCCGGACCAAACTGGCTCCATAAGAGGCCGCCTGATCACTCATAACATAAGACGATTACTGCACGTACTAGATGCCGACAAGGACGACACCATACCTAAGGCGATGCTGTCCCTGGATGTAATGAAAGCTTTTGACAGGCTGGAATGGTCATATCTATGGGCAGTATTAGAGAAGATGGGGTTAGGTAAAGGTTTCATTGATATGATTAAAGTAGTATACAAAGACCCATCGGCCATGATTACAACAGGTATAATCACCTCCGGAATCTTTCCGGTATCACGCTCAGCTAGACAGGGTTGCCCTCTTAAGGCGCTCCCATAGTCCAGCAGACTGTACACAGAGCAGACTCCGCGGAGGTCCGCGCGGACTCTTGAGCTTTGATCTCAGCGGACAGCAGACCCACAGGTGCGAAGCTCCGATTTTCTGAGGCGCGGACATCCGCGCCGCTGACTTGGTGTCACACAAAACGCTGCTCGGCGTTTTGGTTGACATCGAACTGCATTTAATGTGACGCCGATCTGCATTTTACTCTGACCACTCGCTCGTGCCAAGAGAGATGTTTGAATGGCTTTTCTAAATGAAGTGTGTAAAATTGCCAGTTTTATTTCGAAATATTGGAAACGGAGATAACACTCTTTATTTTGACATCGGATGACGACGACATGACAGAAGTTGAACAGCGTGGGGACAATTGTGTAAACTGGCACGTGACATGTAGGAAATTGGTCCGCTGAGATCTGCTCGACTATGAAAGCTCAAGAGTCCGCGCGGACCTCCGCGGAGTCTGCTCTGTGTACAGTCTGCTGGACTATGGGAGCGCCTTTAGTCCCGGACTATTCGATCTATCATTAGAGCCTTTAGCACAATATATAAGACAATCCCAATCCATAGAACCAATCGTAATCAAGGGTACACAACATAAAATTAGTTTATATGTGGACGACGTAATACTGTTCATGCAAAACCCCAACACCACACTGCCTCATCTGCTCAAGTTGATTGAGAACTTTGGAGATTTATCGGGATTTAAGATAAATTGGCCGAAGTCGGCTTTCCTTCCACTTAACGCCCCTGCAAAAAAAGATATAACCCTCCCAGAAGAGATACCTATGGTAAAACACTTTAGATGTTTGGGAGTGGAAATATTCCCCACCATAAGACAAACGGTGAAGCACAATTACACAAAAATCCAAAACAAAATCAAAGACGACCTTGATAGGTGGGCAAAACGTAAAAACTCAGTACAGGCACGGATATCAATAGTTAAGATGGACATACTACCTAGAATCAACTTCTTCAGCTCAATGCTACCGTTACCCCCTCCAGAGGGTTACTGGAAAAAATTACACTCCTCCACATACAAATTTATTTGGAATAACAAACCACCACATATAAAAAGATCCACCGCACAGAGAAATAAAGCAGACGGTGGTATGGCATTTCCAGATTTTTTCCACTATTTTAAGGCATACACTTTAAGACCATTGACAACATGGTTTGATCCCCAAGCATTAGTATCCTGGAGAAAATTAGAAGAAAATATAGTAGCCCCACATAGACTGAAAGACATAGCATACACTAAACTATCAATTAAGCATTGCAAACGGAAATTTGGCCCCATAATTACTCATGCGATCCGGATATGGCGTGAAAAATATCCTAACCCACATAAATGGCACAATCATACTCCCTTATTCAATAACAATGCACTCTTGATTGGAAAACGACCTATAAGATTCCCTATATGGGAAAAGCAAGGCATACACTCATTAGGGGATGTTTTTAACAAACAGGGTTTTTGTAGTTATGAAGAAATACGCAAAAAAAATGTATCTCACCAAGTCCACACATCTTTTTTACATACAGTTATTGTTATGTTTGAAGACTCAAGGTGTTCCACTAAAGAAACCAATTGAACACCACAGATACCACAAATTCTTCTATGAAAGAGAGACATCGAGAGGTTTTGTTATAGATTTTTATCATCAATTACTAACGTCCTCTTTTGAAACCCTCCACCTAGACTCCGTCTGGAGGAGGGATATACCAGACCTGGAAAGTGATTTTGATTGGCAAGAAGCCTGGGCAAATGTTCGACTCACATCAAGGAACTCGGACCATCAACAAATCAATCTTAACTATATTCACAGGACATACTTGACTCCTATAAGACTGAAAAGAATGAGTCTTATACAAGACTCCAAATGCTCCTTATGTACAAATGGGGACGAGGGGACATTTATGCACATGTACTGGGACTGCCCACCAGTTAAGATATTCTGGAAAGAGGTGACCCAGCAATTATCAAATCTCTTAACTTGGAATATACCTGTACACCCCTCTGTATTACTGCTGAATGATGTTTTTGAGTGTGCAGTACATCCACAGCTAAAGAGATTGGTTTTATCGGGTATCACAGTGGCTAAAAAGCTGATAGCATCACGATGGTTCCAACCGAAAAAAATTTGCCGAAAGGTCTGGATTATTACATATCTCGATGTGATCTATCAAGAAATATCTACAGCAAGAATTTTGGGTCTCAATGAATCCAAAATGACATTGTGGTTAGAAGTGGTGGAGAAAATAAAAGCTAGCATATAATGGTAATGTCTGGTTAGGAGCGAGGGAAAATGGATGGATTATCCAATGGGGGGTCCGGGAGGGGGGGTACGAGCTAGAGCATATGTGTGTAGGTTTTTAGATAACAGGTATTAAGGGTATATCCTGTATAAGACAATTAACTAAAATGTGATTTCATTGGATGTGCACTGTCAACTAATGCTTGTATATTTTTTTTTTTTTTTAATCTTTCTTCCCCTCCTTTTTCCCGATTTTTCTCCCATCCCACCCTTCCTGGTTGTTTCATACTTTCCCCTACTGTTGGTCCGGGAGACCGGAGACTGTCACATGCTTTCCTCCGACGCATGTGCAGCCTGGGGCAGGCCAACCTGGCCGCGCAGGTTCTCACCGGGGAGAGTGTAGCGTGTGGGAGGCCACACTATCTCTCCTCAGTTCCAACCCTCGCTGAGCAGGCGCCCCGACCGAACTGTAGGGGTCGCTGTCCACAACGCCCAGGACCCACCCTTCAGCTTTTCCCACCCCCTGATACAGCCAATTGTATCAGTGTGAGAGGCCAGCCAAGCTGATAGCAACGCCGGGAGCTGGATTCGAACAGGCGAATCCTAGTGTCTCCCGGTGTTGGTGATGAACGTAATCTCCGTGCGCCACCTCCCCCCCCTATGCTTGTATATCTTATCGTGTGTTGTCATGTTTGTTTATGTGTTTGTTTAAAAAATTATAAAAAAAGAAAATACAAAAAAAAGAAAAAATTTAACTAAGAGTGATTTGAACTTGTGACCATAGGCTCCACAGCCAGCTGACGAACAAGTTGAGCTACACGGGCCGATGTTAAAACTGAGTGACTAATCCATGATTTACACTTGTGCCAATTGCGTTTGTCCCTAATCTTTAGTATTGGCACTAATAAATCAGATGTCATGCGACTATGTCATGTTCTACGATACCCATTTCAGCGCGCGTGTGTGCGAGGCTCGCTCTCGCATTATTATTATTTCTACGCTGCTCATTATTATTATTTCTCTCATACCGGCGTGGGGGCAAAAAACTAGCGTAGGGCAGTGGCCAATCAGAGCAACGCGGAAGGACAACTTGCTTGTGGAATGTATAGTCGCGGGGGGACAGGAGAGGGAGAGAAAGTAGGGAAGGGGATGGGAGGTGGTGGGTTGGAGGAGGGTGGTTATGGGTGGGGAAGGTTGTATGCTTGGGAGAACAGGTAGGTTTTGAGTCGGGATTTAAAGGTGGAGAGTGAGGGAGAGTCGCTGACAGTTATGGAACACAATGCAAACATTGCAGATCTACACTCAGTTTACAACATACACACATGATTAGTTCAGTTCCAGTGTGTATTAGGATGTCTGTGAACTGACCTTCTGAGGTATCTGTGCCAGAGCTGAAGCGATGACGGTGCTCCTCTCCCTCGTCAGGTTCTTCACCATGGAGCCCAAAGAAAACACCACAATGCCGTCATCCCCTGAACTCTGCACAAACTCCTCCATGTCCTGTCAAAGATCATCATCATCATCATCATCATCATCATCATCATCATCATCATCATCATCATCATCATCATCACCACCACCACCACCACAAACAACTACCATACATCAGACTGGCACTACGTCATCTGCCCTGATTTGTGATAGCCTCTTTGGGCGGGGGGGGGATGACTTTAGATTAGATTAAAAATTCATTGTCATTATACAGCACAAGTACAGTACAACAAAAATAAGTTTGGCACCCAACCAGAGTGCACATGTAACAGTAAAGTACAACAGCAATATACAATGTACAGGTGATTAAACTGGATACAATATATAATTGAGTACTAGTGAATAATACCGCTAATCAGATGTATGTACAGAGTTATATGATATTGGTATAAAGACACTATGGTAGTAAGTCATACTGGCCAGCGGTATAACTAGTAAGAGTATGTAAGAGATAGGTACACTACAGATACAGATATAGTATCAACAGACATTTAAAAAGGATTATATGCAGGTGGGTCATTATACGAAAGCTTGCCATTTTGTGTCCCTCGAACAAAACTCCTCTGTCAATTTTAATAAAAAAAGAATGAACAATAAAACATTTAATAATTTAGATTCCTGATGTGTCATGTAACATAAAAACAAATAAAATGTATTTTGCTTTTTGTTTTTAAAAGAATTTTAAACACTTTTGTGCGAAGCATCTTGCAAAAGAAAATGACCTGTCCCTCAGTAAGATTGTTCTACTTCCACTAGCTATTAAGGCCAAAAAATCCAAACTAGAACATAAAAAACTTAAACCTATATCAAGGCACAAGTGTTGTTTCACTACGCATGAATGCATTTTTTTTAAATATGTTGCAAATGTGTACAAAAAACTTCTTTTTAGTTGTGTCCCCATGTTGTTGTCAACCCTGTTGTCAACCCTGTTACACCCCTTCAGAGATAATGGACTGTTTTGAAATGTACATATAGCCCAGGAACTGACATCATCTTCCTTTTCTAAAGATGGTGGAGAAAAGACAAGTAAGTGTGCTCCTCTTTTCATGCATTTTCTTCGAGTTATGTGATGTCCAACAGAGGGGGACGAGCTTGTTGCGTCAGAACTGTTACCATAAATGCGCATGTTAAAAAGTTATTTGTTTGAAATTGTGAATATACATATACATATTTATTTCCTCTCATGAATGCACACCATGTGGTGTCAAGACCATTAGCATATGGCTAGTAATGGCTGCTAGTTGCCTTTTTCGTCAGCCCTGATACCATCAGCCCTGTTACTTTTCAATGGGTAACAGGGTTGATTGAATGGTAACAGGGCTGACAAAAGTATATGCTTTTGTGTGTACATGAAAATATAGTTCCCTTACCAATAGTAAGAGGTTACAGCCAATGTTAAAGTGACTTTTGTATTTGTATTTTATATGATTTTCTTAGGATGACTCTATCTGCAGTGGAGAAAGGGAGGGTGTCAGCCCTGTTAATTGTACAATATTCTGATGTAATTTAGGAAAATAAAATAAAAATGTAAAACAAACTAATTTTATATGTTAAGTAATAGAAACCAGTGGCTCCCTTAAAGAAATTGGGATATTATTATTTTGCTTTCATAACTTTTTCTTAAATCAAAGATGCTGTGAAAGGGTCCATTGTGAATGGGCATATTTATTCATGGGAAAAAAAGTTAACTCGTCAATATTCTAACTCTACAAACACACTATTGTAACAAGGGGCTTTTATCTTTCATATGATATCATAATTATTCTAAATATGTATTTATAACCTTTTCAAACAGTAATTGATATGTAGTAACAGGGCTGACGAAAAACAAATATGCATGTTGTTTAAATGTGAAAACAATTAAAAATATAATAGCCTGAGATGGCACGGTACATTTGTCTGAGAGATAAGAATCCACTTAATAAAAAAAAATTATCCAAAACCTTTAAAACAATACTTTCAAAATCAAACATTAAAAAGTGAAAATGGCAAGCTTTCGTAGAATGACCCAGGTATGTACAGACAGATGTGGATAAATATACGGTAAGTATAAATATATATATACGATATATATATAGCATCATTGTCCATGCTATCATACAGAGTTATACGCAGGTGTATAAATAGGTATATAGAAAGGATGATATGCAGATTTCCGTCTGCTAGCTTTCCTGAAAGCTCATCCAAGACCTTTCACTTCACTGGGCATGTGCGTGCCTCAATTTGAGTACTTGTTGAGTTCCATACTCATGTAGAATTATGCACCAAAGCTACGGAACACCCTACCTATGGACATTAGGGAGGCTAGATCTCTAAATGTGTTCAAAAGTAAGCTAAAAACTTACCTCTCCATCATAGCCTTTTAATACACTCTGCTGCTTGGACTCATTGCATCCAGACTGTGATCGTACTGCAGATGAGAACTATTTTATTGCACTGCACTTAGGGCTGACCTCGATTAGTCGAATAGTCGACTAATCGATCGAAAGGAGCCGTAGTCGACTGCCAACCTCTTAGTCGAATGCAATCTTTTTTATAATAATATCATTATTGGATCACTCTTTCACTCTTTCCAAAAGCAAAGAGGCCTAGAAACGTGGCGCGCATACCAGAGAGGCTAACTGCCTAAGAAAACGGGCACAGAGGCACTGAAAGACGATTTCACTCGTCTAATGAACACACTAGACAAATATCAAGATGTATCAGTAGAACAATTGCATGCTTTCGCAAGAGGACAAGAAGCCTTCAGTCAATTCCTTCAGACATCAGGCACCCCCCACAGCCCAAATGGAATGATTTTCTTTCTGCATTCGGGGGGGGGGGGTATCGCCAGATTTTGACCAATCAAAGTCGACTATACAAATCCTTAGTCGGAGGATTTGCACAATTTTACTCTTTCATTCTATGTCTGCACTTTATGCATTAACCGTTTGGTAGTGCGGCAGTGAAAGGGTTAAGTGGCGCTGAAGGCGTGGTGGAGTACTCACAGCAGGAAGTGGTTTGGCTGGTTTGCAGTGGAGGCCGCCGACAAACTTGAAATTGGGGAGGAAAGGGCGAGGATACTCAAAGTCCCAGTAGGTTCTGATCAGCCAGATGTCTGCCCTGCCCATCATGTCACAGACGGTGGTGGGTTTTCCTGCATGGAATTGGAATCAGAAACATGTTTTGTCAGATGAAAATAAATATGTTGTGAATTTGCCTCGGTAACGTTGGTGCCTGGGACAGAATTTGACAAACACATAATGCTATAAGGACAGAAGGACATAACAGGACAGTGCAAGGTGTAGGACTATATACGTGTATATACAGTATATAACTCGACTGATTTAAAATGGTAAATGGTGCATTTATATAACAGCTTTTATCTAAAGTGCTTTACAATTTTGTTCCTCACATTCACCAACCGGTGCCAACCTGCTCATCGTGAGCAGCTAGGGGTTAAGTGTTTTGCTCAAGGACACTTCGACACGCTGCCCGGGAGGAGCGGGAATCGAACTGGGAACCTTCAGATTACCAGACGACGACACTGGAAAAACGTACACAGGACAATAGACAGCGAAATAGAGTCTAGATAGAGGAGGTGGCAGCTCACGGTCAAATGCCTTGGGCAGATCACCAACCAGGGCAGCGCATTGCTGCTTTCTGTCCAAGGCATTGATGATGTGCGGGAGCTTAGAGGACTGTATATAATTATCACCTTAGGGGGTGTGGTAGGATGCCTTAACTCTTAAACTAATTGTACCAAATACACAACTGAGTGAATAACTTAAAATGGAGTCACCTAAACTAGAAAGAGCGAGGAAACTGTTTGAAACATAATGCTTTTATATAAGCAAAAAGGGGAAAAAGATACATACAAAATATTGTTATCACATTACACAAAGCCTGATTAAATACTATTACAAAATTTAGATGGGCGCCCAAATAGTTATAATAAAGTGTTCTGGCCAAACGTTGCCGCGGTTACCACTGTGACAGAGGAACAATTCCCTCTGCAGGATGAGAGAGATGGAGGTGATGAGGAGTAGTAGACCGCTGCGTGTTGATGAGGGCGGGAAGACGCTGCCCGGTCCAATAGGCGCCACTAGTCTGCTCCTGCAGACCAGATGCTCCGCTGTGGTGGTCCGAGTGTCTCGCTCCGCTCCGTGGTGCTGCACGGCGCACGCCGACAGCTGCTGCAGACACGCTGGTCCCCTCTGTACCACAGGTTACTGCTATGGCTACTTCGTAGGACTAGTTGTGTCCCTTTACAGCGACACAGACCTTATCTAAATGTTCTCTGGTCTGTGTTATATATCGACTGATATGTCCAGTACAGAGCAGCTATCGAAGCATGAGCCGAAGCTACTTTAGGTATTAGAGCCGAGCTAGCTAGCTTCGGCTAACTGGTAACGATAGATGGGGAATACTATAGTCTGCTGTAATATGCTAATCCCAGACGTTTACTAAACATCAAATTAGCTGGGTACTAAAACTCACTCTCTCTTGGTGGTATAATGTCCGCTTGGTAAGCCACTTTACATACTTGGTCAACGTCAAACTATAACGTTAACGAGAGCAACGCCGTGTGTACGTCCGCTCTCTTCCGTTGGTCCGGTCAAGTTCAACGTCAATAAGCTCATAGAGAGGAAGTGACGCAGATACGAGGGGACACTAAACCACCTCTGGCCCACTAGATGGCAGCACCGTCATATAACCTGAGATGCAATCAATAGGCAGCAGTGTAACATTATGTGGTAAATAATAACTTAACTCCCACATATTAACTTAAAGGGGGATTATTTTAGGTCTAATTTTACCTAATTGCAGACCCTTCAGCACAGCCGCCCCCTGATTTGCGGCGCTAATCAGTACTGAGGTCTGCTGAATGTCTAGTAGTCACTCAGGCTGGTCAGAGTCAGAGTACGGGGGTAGTCGGATCAGTCGAGCCACTGGTCTGTGGTATGTTCTTCCTCCGACCTCCACGATAGCAGAGCGGACTCTTCCGTCTTGCCCTTTTACCACACTCTTCACCCCTCCGGTGAGCCAGCGGGCTCGGGGAAGCGCCTGATCCACGATCATGACTGGGGTTCCTGGTTCTAGGTTGCCTCTTTCAGTGATCCACTTGCGGCGGCCTTGCAGCGATGGGAGATATTCGGTGGTGAACCTCTTCCAGAATTGGTCGGCTAAAGCCTGACTATACCTCCATTGTCTTCTGCCGATGATCTCGGTGGAGGCGTAGACCGCAAAGGGAAGGGCCGCGTCTCGCCGCCCCATCAAAAGGCTGTTGGGTGTTATGGGGTCGAGATCGGCCGCGTCGCTACTGACGTACCCCAGTGGCTTGGAATTCAGAATGGCTTCAATCTCCACCAGCACGGTGTTGAAGACCTCTGCCTTCGGAACCTGTCCTCTGAGCGCGGCTGCTAGAGCAGCCTTTACTGACTTGACCTCTCTCTCCCACGTTCCACCGAAGTGGGGTGCATTTGGAGGGTTGTAGGAGAAGGTGACCTGTTGGGAGGCCAGCTCGTCCCTCAACTCCTCACTCATCTGGTGGTAACTCTTGATGAGTTCAGCTTCTCCTCCCTTGAAATTCGTCCCGTGATCAGACCATAAGGTATGGGGTCGCCCTCTCCTTCCAGTAAATCGACGGAATGACTGGAGGAAGCTGTCTGTTGTCATTTCAGCCAGCACCTCGAGATGGACGGCTCTCGTGGTGAGGCACTTGAAGATGATTCCCCATCTCTTAGCAGTTGCTCTCCCGATCTCCGCCTTGATGGTGAAGGGCCCGAAGCAGTCCATGCCCGTGTTGTGGAAGGGCGCTTCTTGGAGACGGAGGCGGCAGGATGGGAGGTCAGCCATTCGTGGCATGATGGGTTGGGCTCTGAGCTTCTGGCAGTCTGTGCATGACCGTTGGTAACGCCGCACAGCCTCCCGGCCGCGAAGTATCCAGAACCTTCTCCTGAGCTCCGCGAAGAGCCGCTCCGCTCCAGGGTGATACAATTTGGTGTCATAGTGACGAATCACCAAGTTAGTCACCGGATGCTTCGAGGGGAGTAGGATGGGGTGTTTGCTGTCCTCAGTGAGGCCCTGAGCCCGTCGTAGGCGGCCTCCGACACGTATGAGGTCTTTCTCGTCCAGTTCGGGGGCCAGTAGCCTCAGCTTGCTGTCTCTTGGTAGCTCCATCTTCCGTCCCAAGCACGCCATCTCGATCTGGAAGACCTCCCGCTGCACCCTCTGCAGCAACATGATCTCAGCTGCGGCGTAGTCGTCGGCGCTGAGAGGGGTCGGGTCTCCGGGACCGGGGTTCCGGTGGTGGAAGGTACGTACTTGGAGCTCTTCTAGGGTCTGGCAATCCTCAACCTTGGGACCGTCAGTATTTGAAGGGTCTTGGAGTCCAGTGAGGCCGCAGAAGATGGACTTCTTAAGTTCCACCTCCACCTCTGCGTTCTCCAAGTTCGGAGGAGAAGGCCAGTCTTCTTCTGGCTTGCGTAGGTAGTCGGGTCCACGGTGGTAGAGGTTGGGACGTGCCAATTCCTCGAGGGTCGCACCTCTGGTGATCACGTCCGCCGGGTTAACATCTGTCGAAACGTATCGCCAGCAGCTGATCCCCACAAGCTCTTGGATCTCTGTCACCCTTGTTCCTACGAATACTTTATATCTGCACGAAGTCGACTGGATCCACTGGATGACTGTTGTGGAGTCAGACCACATCGACACCGCGTGAAGGGGGAGGTGCAGCTCTTCCTTCAGCATCTTTCCCAACTGGGCTCCACTTAGAGCTGCGCAGAGCTCCAGCCGGGGAATGGATTGCTGCTTCTTGGGTGCAACTCTTGAGCGTGCAAGAATGAAGGAGACGTGGACTGTGTCGTCGGGCTCCACCGCGCGCAGGTACGCTACTGCACCATATGCCTTCTCAGACGCGTCACAGAATACATGAAGGGAGAGCTGGCTGCCGGTCAGACTGACGCTCGAGGGAAAGTAGCTCCTGGGAAACTCGATCTGTTGGAGGGTGGGGAGCTCTTCTTCCCACTTCTTCCACTTCGCCCCGAGTGTCTCTGGTAGGGGGTCATCCCATCCCTTCGCCTCAGTCCACAGCTCGCTGACCAGAGCCTTGGCACGAGTCGTGTAGGGGTTGATGTAACCCAACGGGTCATATTGACTCGCCAGAGTACTGTAGATCGACCTCCTGGTTACGTAATGGCGAGTCTCGATTTTCTTTTGCCGGTAACACAGGGTGTCAGACTTGAAACGCCAGAGGAGACCCAGAGTCATTTCATGGGCGTCCTCACTTGACTGGGAGAGCCAGGTCTCGCTGCTGTCAGCCTTCGCTTCGTCTGGGAGGTCTCGGACGACCTCAGGGTTGTTGGTGGCCCACTGGCGGACCTCAAAGCCAGCGGTGGCCAGGAAGGTGCGTATGTCATGCACCAGCTTGTAGGCCTCTTCCGCGGTCTCCACGCTGTGGAGGCAGTTGTCCACATAGAAACTGTGGTGGACAGCATCGGAGACTCCGGGGGGTGCGGCGCCGTCGTCGACATGAAGCTGCAGGGCGTAGGTGGCGCAACACGGGCTGCAGGTCGTCCCGAAGGGCAGCACCTCCCACTGATAGATGGACGGTTCCGGGTCGTCTGGGTTTTCTCTCCACAAGAACCTCATGAGTGGCTTATCTTCGTCGAGCAAACACACCTGATGGAACATGCGTTTGATGTCGCCACTGATGGCGGTCTTCTGTCGTCGGAAGCGCACCATGACTCCGAGGAGAGGAGGGGTCAGAGTCGGACCGGGCAGGAGATAGCGGTTGAGGTTCTGCTGGCGCACTTGAAAGCTGCAATTAAAGACCACTCTGTTCTTTCCGTTGTGTTTAACGTTATGGTGTGGAAGGTACCATGACTCGGTACTCCTTTCCGCCTCCTCAGGCTTCAGCCTCCTGACTAGTCCAGACTCTATGAGCTTGCTCATTTCTGTGGCGTAGGCGGCAGCCGTCTCGGGGTCTCTGCTGAGTCTTCTTTCAGTGCTAAGCAGACACGGCTTCGCTACTCCTGGGGGAACCTTGAAGGTCGGCATGGGCTCTCTTCTCAAGAGCGGTGTGGCGTATCTGAGGACACCGCGCACGCAGACACGCTTGGTCTTGGCTTGGAGAAGATCCATCGCCGCCTTATCTTCTTTGGAGCGAGTGTGTATCTTCTCGTTTTTGTATGGAGCAATGTCCAGCTGCCATAACCTCTGAACATTCTCCAGCAATGCCTCGTCTTCATGCCCCGCTCCAATGAAGAGGCAGTGGGTCTGACGGGCGTTCAGATTTCTTAGACTGATGGGGCCCTGCAGGGTCCAGCCTAGCGGAGTCTCCAGGGCGACGGGACATCCGGGTGGACCCGGGATGATGTGCTTGGGTAAAGTGAGGTTCACATTATCGGAGCCGAGCAGGAGGGTGGGCTTCACCTCCATTGCAGCGTTGATCCCCAGATTACGGAGATGTGGGTACCTCTTCATGAGGGACTCCATCGGGTAGCCGTAACTGGAGAGGCACAACCCGGCAGCTGTGAATACGCGGCTCACTTTGAAGACTTCCTTCGGCCGTCCGGCCGGTGTGAGGGTGAGGGCCACACTTTCTCCTCGAATAGTGGTGCGCCCTGGTTGGATGGTGAGGAGATCCAGCTCCTCTGCGTCGCCCACGAGTCCAAGGGCGATGGCAGCCTCACGCATCAGCAGCGTGCGCTCCGAGCCATCGTCAATAACCGCGTAGGTCTCCAGAGTCTTGCCGCGGTTCCGCAGGACCACCGGCACAATCTTCAACAGCACGCGGGGAGTGCTGCCTCTCACGGGGCCCACGTAGTAGTTGCGTAGCTCTCTAGAGGGCTCATCACGGACTTCCGCCACATAAGGCTTAGCCTTGTCGTCTCTATTGTTGAGGTCGTGGAGGGCCGTGAGGTGGATCTTCCCGCACCCGCTCTGTCTGCAGGGTCCCTTGAGGGTGCAGTCCTTTGCTCGGTGCTCACGGGCGCACTTCCAGCACCGCTTATTCTCTATTATCCACTGTTTCTTTTCCTCTGTAGTCTTCTCCTTGAACACGGGACAGTTGTCTAGCCAGTGGACCTCTGTGCAGCACTGGCATGGCGGCGGAGTCTTCTTCTCTCCTTTCTTCTGGGAGGAGAAGCCTCGTTGGCCTTTCGGGGGCCCTTGGTGCTCCTTTGATGTGGTTTCATGTACGGTGGTCAGCACCCTAACGGGCCGCCCTGTTCGGTCTGACTTGTCTCGTCCACTGCGTCCATTGCCTCTCGGCTCTTCCCGCTTGGGGAGGCGGATGTGCCTCATCTCCGACTTCAGGAACTCTGAGAGCTCCATCAGGGTAGACAGTGGCTGTTGGGGGTGGAGACGCTCGTGTTCCCGTCGGAACCTCTCTTCCCTTTCCTTTGGAAGCTTCCTGACGAAGCGTTCTACGTTGGAGCCTGCATAGAGCTCAGTGCGGCCGGCGGCTCCTTGGAACGTCAGGAGGCTCACCAGAGCCTGTACCTTCAAGGAGTATGCGTCCAGGGCGTGGTCGTCCTTTATGTCTGCCATTTCTCCCAGCTCGTGGATCTCCTCCACTATGTGGTCCCACGGGCGTCCCCAGCGCTCGTCCAGGGCCTGGAGAGACGAAGTATAGGGGGTGGGGGAGTATGCGTTGGCAGTGCATATGAGCTTGGCCGCAGGCAGCGTACAGTGCATAGACAGCTCGAGGAACTTCTGTTGCTCGCTGTGGTTGGCGGCGCCCAGGAGGAACTCCAGACACATCCTCATGTCATGGTACTGACTTCTAGAATTGTCTTTGAAGAATGGGATGGCGCTCCCTGGTGGGCGCTGTGGGAGCGGGTCGTACCTAGGGGCCGGTGCAGTTACGGGCCAATGTTGATGGGATCTGGAGGTTGCTCTGTGTGTGGCGGGTAGCCGCTCACATTGAGAGCGGGGTGGCACCTCTCCTGGTGCCGTATATTCCTCCTGCAGACGAGCCAGTCGCCTTTCCAGGTCTTCGGAGTCGGCCTTGTCCCTTCTTCGGGGTCGGGGATACGTAGCCGGGTGCTCCTCCCTTTCAGGCTGGCGGCGCTGGGGTGAGTTATTCCTAGTGGATGCTCTTGATGATTGCCTGGAGGCAGAGGCCGATTGCAGTTGGGCGGTAGCGAGCCGGGTGTACTCCAAGGCCTGGGCTGCCGCTCTATCGCGCTCCCGCTCCAGTGCTTCCGCGGCTCTTCTCTCTCTGTCGAGCGCATCTTGGCGTCGTTGAGCCTCTCTTGCGAGCGCATCTTCGCGTTGTTGTTGCATGCATTGGAACATGAATTCTGTTTGGCTTGTAACGCTCCCTCTGCTTTGTGCTCTGCTGGGGGGCCTACTAGTTCTGCGAGTGTCTAGGAAGAACTCTCCCGGTTGGAAGTGATTGAAGTCCTGCCTGCCGCGTAGCTCCACTCTGTCTGGGGGATTGATATCCTCTCCAGGTTGCGAGTCGTTTTCAGCTGAGTCACTCTCCTCTTCTTCTTCAGACTCATCTTGCTCATCATACTCATCTTGGTTGGCGGTATCCAGTGGCGAGAAGGTAGTTATGTCTTTACTACACAAGACTGCCACCTGGTGTCTCTTCTTCTCTTCAGGCCGCTGGGGGGTGTCAGTCGGGTCTGACTCTGTTCTCAGAGTCTGATCTAACTGCGGTGTGGCAGCAGCACCCTCTACTAGCTGGGGTGTGCCTGCCGTCTGATCTAACTGTGGTGTGGCAGCAGCACCCTCTACTAACTGGGGTGTGCCTGCCGTCTGGGTTGTAAAGTCCCCTACTGTCCGGTCAGCTGATGTGTTTAGCATATGCTGATTGCTCTCCGAACTAGGGCTACTGGGTGTACCCAGGACACAGTCATCTAGTCGGGAGGGTAATCTACGCTCCCTAGGAGCACGTGTCTTCCCTTCAGGGAAGGGGGGGGGGGGGCCCTTTGAACCTACCTCGCTCTTTTGTGACATCCTATCTGGTTTAACTCCGGCTCGAAGTGACCAAATTGTGCGGGAGCTTAGAGGACTGTATATAATTATCACCTTAGGGGGTGTGGTAGGATGCCTTAACTCTTAAACTAATTGTACCAAATACACAACTGAGTGAATAACTTAAAATGGAGTCACCTAAACTAGAAAGAGCGAGGAAACTGTTTGAAACATAATGCTTTTATATAAGCAAAAAGGGGAAAAAGATACATACAAAATATTGTTATCACATTACACAAAGCCTGATTAAATACTATTACAAAATTTAGATGGGCGCCCAAATAGTTATAATAAAGTGTTCTGGCCAAACGTTGCCGCGGTTACCACTGTGACAGAGGAACAATTCCCTCTGCAGGATGAGAGAGATGGAGGTGATGAGGAGTAGTAGACCGCTGCGTGTTGATGAGGGCGGGAAGACGCTGCCCGGTCCAATAGGCGCCACTAGTCTGCTCCTGCAGACCAGATGCTCCGCTGTGGTGGTCCGAGTGTCTCGCTCCGCTCCGTGGTGCTGCACGGCGCACGCCGACAGCTGCTGCAGACACGCTGGTCCCCTCTGTACCACAGGTTACTGCTATGGCTACTTCGTAGGACTAGTTGTGTCCCTTTACAGCGACACAGACCTTATCTAAATGTTCTCTGGTCTGTGTTATATATCGACTGATATGTCCAGTACAGAGCAGCTATCGAAGCATGAGCCGAAGCTACTTTAGGTATTAGAGCCGAGCTAGCTAGCTTCGGCTAACTGGTAACGATAGATGGGGAATACTATAGTCTGCTGTAATATGCTAATCCCAGACGTTTACTAAACATCAAATTAGCTGGGTACTAAAACTCACTCTCTCTTGGTGGTATAATGTCCGCTTGGTAAGCCACTTTACATACTTGGTCAACGTCAAACTATAACGTTAACGAGAGCAACGCCGTGTGTACGTCCGCTCTCTTCCGTTGGTCCGGTCAAGTTCAACGTCAATAAGCTCATAGAGAGGAAGTGACGCAGATACGAGGGGACACTAAACCACCTCTGGCCCACTAGATGGCAGCACCGTCATATAACCTGAGATGCAATCAATAGGCAGCAGTGTAACATTATGTGGTAAATAATAACTTAACTCCCACATATTAACTTAAAGGGGGATTATTTTAGGTCTAATTTTACCTAATTGCAGACCCTTCAGCACAGATGATATAATTCATTATCAACTGCTGTTATAGTACTATCATCTGATCTAAACCAGACTGATTTTCACTTAAAATGTTGTGGTCGGGGGGCGTGGCTAGGCTGGCAATGGGGTAGCACGCGGTTTGTTCTAGCTCTCGTCGAGTCTCTACTTTATTTTAATTTAATAAGCTTTCTACTTCACAAAACTTGGTGAATTTTACTCAGGGTACATTGTTTAAGCCAGGGGACAATGTTTTCACGGACAGATGGCGGCGAACCTAAGTAAATACAAATACGCCGGTCCGGCCTCCAGTAGGCCCGGCAAAGCCTCAACTTCCAGTCCCATTTCCACATCGCCAAAGATGCCCGGCGTGGACTCCGCAGCCTTGAAGGCGGAGATTCTCATCGCGCTAAAATCGGACTTCGCAGCGATAATAAAATCAGAATTGAAAGGTGCACTTTCCAAAGAGTTCAACCTTATTAGAAACGATCTGAAAGAGATGAAAGCGGAAATGCGAAGTTGTATTGCGACACTCCACGAGGAGGTGGACAAAATGGGGGCCTCAATTAAGGACATGGAAGACGGCCTTTCGACGTGGTCAGACGAGGTGGTAACGTTACAAACCACAGTCAAAGACCTAAAGACAGAGGTGGCCGGTCTCAGGGGAAAGTGTGAGGACATGGAAGGGAGAATGAGGAGGTGCAACGTAAGGATACTAGGAGTAGCTGAGACGGAAGGCTCAAGCTCCACAGCGTCGGTCTCAAAACTACTGAAGGACGTGCTACAAATGGATAATGAGGTGCTGGTCGACCGTTCGCACAGAACACTGGGGCCGAAGAGGACGGACGGGAAGCCACGTGCTATCGTGGCTAAACTCCACTACTACCAAGACTGTGTCGAGGTTCTGAGCCGCGTGCCCAGGCTCCATTACAGGCCAACGGAGTGACTATTGCAATCTTCCCGGACTATGCCACAAGCATCGCCAAAGCCAGAGCCGCGTTCACGGAGGTGAGGAAGTTACTACGAGGCCGAGAGGACACCCGGTACGGCATTCTCTTTCCAGCCCGATTTCGCATCACGTTCATCGATGCAAGTGAAGCGATGGGATACGTCAGAAAGAACATTGTGCATGCAGCAACGGGAGAGGTCGGGTAGGCTACCTGTGGTACACACAAAGCTAGCATTCTTGAAAAAGAAAAAATTAAGGATTCTCGAGATACGGTTTGCACTGCACACCACTATACACTTTTTCGATCAGAAAGGGGAGATACTCTGATATTTATATGTTATATCTGTACCATACAGATATTGTGAATGATGTGCTATCTTGTCCTCAACGGGTTACTACTTGCTAAAAGGTCACTGTAAAATCTGCTAATTAAAAATCTAGTGTAATGATCCACCTACTCTGTCTCAAGAATTTACCACTGGTTATTATTAAGCTAGATAACACACTCGACATCCAGCAAATCTCTGATCCTATATCAACAGACCACATAGAAAGAAGAGATGTGTCGGTGTGTACGTGTGTGAAGTGCCACAGAACAAGTGACACTTTTTGACAATGACATCCTGAGTCGTTCCAATATAGCCGTATATACCTATTTTTCACATGTAATTATATGCTTCATTATTCAATTGATGATGGACAATGATCTCCCAGAATGACAGAGTGGGTGTGAAGTGCCACAGAACAAGTGACACTTTTTGACAATGACATCCTGAGTCGTTCCAATATAGCCGTATATACCTATTTTTCACATGTAATTATATGCTTCATTATTCAATTGATGATGGACAATGATCTCCCAGAATGACAGAGTGGGTGTGAAGTGCCACAGAACAAGTGACACTTTTGGACAATGACATCCTGGGTCGTTCCTATATGACCAGTATAAATCTTTAAACTGAACTCTGGAAAGACAGCTCTATGATGGCTCTACTTATAAAAAAATGGAACTGAGCCTTTAAATGTCTCCATAGAAGGGGCCTGTCTGTGAAAAACTGTGAAAAGGGAGTGAACCAGCGGAATGTGGGCCTCAGGAGAGGAGAGAGACAGAGACAGAGGAGAAAGAGCTGTAAAATGTTAACCCTTTCAGACGGGAAGGGTTGCGGGTTGAAAAACAGGGAGTCCTGAATCTATAGAGGGAAATCTTAAAAAACTATATAACAATTAAATGTTTAATGTGTACAGTAAAAGTTTTCATAAATGGCATGCTTATAATTAACTGTCATTAGAGAATAATACTAAAAGAATGATGGGTAAAAACTGTTTTCTGGAGGAGATCTTTTAGGAAGCTTGATAAGAAATCCTAGGGATGGCTTCGTGCCCGGTACCATGTCACGTGATCCCCACAGACAAAGCAGTTGTCTGTTCTGAAGGAATAAGGGACTTTCTGTTACTTAAAAACCACTAGGTAACGAGAAGTAACGTTAGTACCAAGAAGGAGGAGCTCATACGAATTACGTATTGTACTCTGGTTTGCTAAACAAAAATGACAGCCTGTGACTTCACTGTGTTTAGACCAATCGGAAATATTGTAAGATGGATATAAAAGGGACGGTTGCCCTTTCAAGAGCCAGACTTTTTTTGAGAGATGAGAAGAATGGTGCGAGACACGGGGCACAAGCCGAACCAGATGAGATGTTTTGTTCTGTGCATATTTTAACTGAAATGGACACTTTCCACTTCAGTCTCTTCTTGTAACTAGCTTTTTCTAATTAAAAATACCTCTTTATAAATATCCTTTGTATCCTTTTCTTCTGACCAGACGACCGGGTAAGCATGAAATGTGTTTTGCCTTGTAACTTCACCCCATGCATTTCTGATTTATGATGTGAAAAACCTCCTGAGTAAGGCTTTAGCCAGACGGAGTATTAATGATGTAAAAACTTTAGAAGTGGGGCTTTATCCATATGGAGGCCTAAAGAGAAAAATGTCAACCACGCGGTCCCGTGTTGCATTTTTGATTAATGATAAAAACTTTAGAAGTGGGGCTTTATCCATATGGAGGCCTAAAGAGAAAAATGTCAACCACGCGGTCCCGTGTTGCATTTTTGATTAATGATAAAAACTTTAGAAGTGTGGCTTTATCCCTACGGAGTAAAAGGAGACATATGATTATGCATTAAGGCAAAATAGGATAAGTGGCTTTATCCCTAGCTATAATGGTATTTTCAAGTAAAGCCATACAGTGATAATACGTGTACTGTATAATGGGATTATCAAGTAAAGCCATATAGTGATAATACGTGTACTGTATAATGGGATTATCAAGTAAAGCCATATAGTGATAATACGTGTAAACGGCTAAGGGAAATGGACCTCATCTGAATAAAGAGAGTCCTTCCCAGTGCAAATAAAATAAAAGATTCCGCAACTTCAATCACTCGACCTAAGGTCGATGACTGACGGGGGTCGGAACGGTGCATTCGCTATCTCTTGTCGGTCAGTGGTAACAACAACATTTTGTAGACTCGTTTGGTTCTGCATGTCAACCACTTCGCAGGACGCTGTTTGATGTCAAGATAAGCAGACCAATGAGTTATGAAGTTATCGATCTGACCTAAGACGTAGTGTGGGCATTCAACATGGCGTCCCTGGCGATGTGCATTTATACTAACCAAAATAGGTGCTAAACGGCCGAAGAAGACAGGACTACTGTCAAAAGCCTCTGGAGTAAAATTAAATTACAGATTTGGCAAAATCAAAAAAGTAGAAGGTTCTACTTAAAGAAAGGATCACGCTTAAAGTATATTTTTGTGATTACGGTAAAAAGGTTTACTCATGACTAAAAAGTTACGTAATGTTTTCTTACAGTCAAAAAAGTAGAAGGTTCTACTTAAAGAAAGGATCACGCTTAAAGTATATTTTTGTGATTACGGTAAAAAGGTTTACTCATGACTAAAAAGTTACGTAATGTTTTCTTACAGTCAAAAAAGTAGAAGGTTCTACTTAAAGAAAGGATCACGCTTAAAGTATATTTTTGTGATTACGGTAAAAAGGTTTACTCATGACTAAAAAGTTACGTAATGTTTTCTTACAGTCAAAAAAGTAGAAGGTTCTACTTAAAGAAAGGATCACGCTTAAAGTATATTTTTGTGATTACGGTAAAAAGGTTTACTCATGACTAAAAAGTTACGTAATGTTTTCTTAAAGTCAAAATTGTAGAAGGTTCTACTCAAAGAAAGAGTCGCATTTAGAGTATATATTTGTGATTACTGTGAAAATTCTGCTGGGTGAAGTTGCAATGCAAAAATCACTTTCATGCTTTGTTCACAGAAAAGCGAGGGCTCCCTAGCCCAGAGACACTGTTTGTAAGGTGGGGAGACGATGTGAAGCGAAGTCAAGACGACCGGGAAGCGAACTGGCCCTACCCAAGGCGAGGGCTCCCTAGCCCAGAGACACTGTTTGTAAGGAGGGGAGTGTGGATGTGAAGCGAAGTCAAAACGACCGTTCACAGAAAAGCGAGGGCTCCCTAGCCCAGAGACACTGTTTGTAAGGAGGGGAGTGTGGATGTGAAGCGAAGTCAAAACGACCGTTCACAGAAAAGCGAGGGCTCCCTAGCCCAGAGACACTGTTTGTAAGGAGGGGAGTGTGGATGTGAAGCGAAGTCAAAACGACCGTTCACAGAAAAGCGAGGGCTCCCTAGCCCAGAGACACTGTTTGTAAGGAGGGGAGTGTGGATGTGAAGCGAAGTCAAAACGACCGTTCACAGAAAAGCGAGGGCTCCCTAGCCCAGAGACACTGTTTGTAAGGAGGGGAGTGTGGATGTGAAGCGAAGTCAAAACGACCGTTCACAGAAAAGCGAGGGCTCCCTAGCCCAGAGACACTGTTTGTAAGGAGGGGAGTGTGGATGTGAAGCGAAGTCAAAACGACCGTTCACAGAAAAGCGAGGGCTCCCTAGCCCAGAGACACTGTTTGTAAGGAGGGGAGTGTGGATGTGAAGCGAAGTCAAAACGACCGTTCACAGAAAAGCGAGGGCTCCCTAGCCCAGAGACACTGTTTGTAAGGAGGGGAGTGTGGATGTGAAGCGAAGTCAAAACGACCGTTCACAGAAAAGCGATGGCTCCCTAGCCCAGAGACACTGTTTGTAAGGAGGGGAGTGTGGATGTGAAGCGAAATCAAAACGACCGTTCACAGAAAAGCGAGGGCTCCCTAGCCCAGAGACACTGTTTGTAAGGAGGGGAGTGTGGATGTGAAGCGAAGTCAAAACGACCGTTCACAGAAAAGCGAGGGCTCCCTAGCCCAGAGACACTGTTTGTAAGGAGGAGAGACTGGATGTGAAGCGCAGTCAAAAAGACCGTTCACAGAACTGCAAGCTAACTAGCTCACCATCGGCTAACAAGCCAGTGCTAACACCCATGAGCTGGCCCTAGCCAGACGGAAGCTAACTAGCACGACATCGGCTAACAAACCAGTGCTAACACCCATGAGCTGGCCAGACGGAAACTAACTAGCACTACATCGGCTAACAAGCCAGTGCTAACACCCATGAGCTGGCCCTAGCCAGACGGAAGACCCATGAGCTGGCCAGACGGAAGCTGACTAGCACTACATCGGCTAACAAGCCAGTGCTAACACCCATGAGCTGGCCAGACGGAAGCTAACTAGCACTACATCGGCTAACAAGCCAGTGCTAACACCCATGAGCTGGCCGTAGCCAGACGGAAGCTAACTAGCTCACCATCGGCTAACAAACCAGTACTAACACCCATGAGCTGGCCCTAGCCAGACGAGAGCCAACTAGCTCACCACAGGCTAACAAAGCCAGGAGCTAACAGCAGGCGAAGTAGCCGGAGCTAGCGACCAATGCTAGCTCAGGAGGAGCTGGCACAACCAAAGCTAGCACAAGAGAAGCTAGTTCGCATCTTGAGACATCTCAAAAGACTGGAGATCCCCGAAAGGGCCTCAATGGCGCAACGGATGGAAAGAGGAGTAAGGACCCCCGGTCAAGATCCAGGGGATAACATGGTGGAAAGACTGATCCCACAGGTGCGAGACGGGAGCATGTCTCTCAGTGTTGCAGCCGAATCAGTCATGAATGGAACACCCATGCAGGGATCATGCTTTCTGCTTGAAAAGCTATTCGGAGGAGTCCCAGGGGGTAACCTACTGGCAGCCCGATGCGCAGCATGGTCACAAGACCAGCTACGTATCGAGTGTAGGCTGTATGACCAAGTCATAATGCTATCTGACAAAAGGGGGGCCTCCCAGGAGCCTCCCCCGAAAACAACCAAGGAGAGAACAAGGAAGAAGAATTACATATACCTACCTCCAGACGAGTGGGCCGCATTAACCCCAGAACAGCAAGCAGAAAGGAAGGCAACAAGGGAGGAATTCAAATCCCGGAAGAAGAATTACATATACCTACCTCCAGACGAGTGGGCCGCATTAACCCCAGAACAGCAAGCAGAAAGGAAGGCAACAAGGGAGGAATTCAAATCCCGGAAGAAGAATTACCTATACCTACCTCCAGACGAGTGGGCCGCACTAACCCCCGAGCAGCAAGCAGAGATAGGGGCAACAAAGGGAGAAATTACCTTCTGGGGCCCTGACACATGACACTCAAGCTAGTGCAACCTGCACTTGACGGGAGAAACATGGGGGAGAAACTAACCCCAGAGCAGCAAGCAGAGATGAGGGCAACAAAGGGAGAAATTACCTTCGGGGGCCCTGACACGTGACACTCAAGCAAGTGCAAACTGCACTTGACATACCGCTCATCTGTCAAGAGGAAGAATATGTAGTGTTATTGTCATTTAGGAAGGAACATGACATAGAATACTACATGCATTTTGTATATATTTTAAGTATAATATGTAAAGATGTCCGTCCTTGCTCTAAACCCAGAGTAAAGTAAAGTGAATTTGTAATCTATTTCATTCAGAAGGGATTTCCTGACAGCAACCATTTGGTAGGTTAGCACCCTACCAACCATATCAGCTGCATGAGATGTACACTCACCAGCGCCTATGGGTAACAAATTGAGACTCTGCAAACTCTCATCGAGCTTAGCACCTTGATGCGGGGGGACAGAGCGAGCATCAGGGTCTCTGTATCCGACGGGCCTATCAGATTTGTGGAGACTTGGAAGCCTCAGCATACAGGACGCTGTGGTGCTTGGGCGGCCAAGTCACTGGTTTATAGGTCTGTCAAAACGGATTGGAGGTTCCGGGGCTTAGAACATGAGTTCAAGTGAGTTGGGCTGTATACTAATTAAATAGGTATCAACAGCCGAAAGAATATTAACTGAAATAACTGCTGTCAGGTGTCTCTGGAGTAGAATTAGTTACAGATTTGAGTCAACCTTACTCAAGATTGGTCTTATCGGCAGAACCTCTCCAACCAAGACTCTTCCTAATGTTCGAGATCTGGAACACTGGTGACGTAGATGGTCTGCAGAGCGCAGCAGACAGCCAAAAGTATATTGGTAAAAAATCTATCAGGAACAAGAGAGGGTTGATAAGTAACGACTTGAAGTAGCGGTTACTCATGACTAAAAAGTTACGTAATGTTTTCTTACAGTCAAAAACGTAGAAGGTTCTACTCAAAGAAAGAATCACACTTAAAGTATATTTTTGTGATTACGGTAAAAAGGTTTACTCATGACTTGAAGTAACTAAATGCTTACTTAAAGTCAGAACTTAAGTAGGAAAAAACTCTACTTTGTGAATAGCAGGCTGAAATAGCCATTGCGAATAGCAGGCTGAAATAGCCATTGCGAATAGCAGGCTGAAATAGCCATTGCGAATAGCAGGCTGAAATAGCCATTGCGAATAGCAGGCTGAAATAGCAATTGCGAGCAGGCTGAAATAGCCATTGCGAATAGGAGCGAATAGCAGGCTAACTAGCCATTGCTAACAGGACGAGGCTACTCACATGATCAGACAGGTATATGATAACCTTGGACATGCCGGAAGTAGGAGGATGTTGGTATACCTGAGAACTAACAACATTCTCATACATAAAGCCAAACAAAGAGCGATAACAGTCCGAAAGGCCTGTGAACAATGTGCGCTGGTAAAGGTGCGCTGGTAAAGGGACAAAACCTGAACCAGTGCCGCATTCTTAGACAAGGGGGGGGGGTCCCCCGGAGTCAGCGGACGACGCAGCGAATGGCAAGAAGGAATATACTGACTCAGGTCAGAAATCGGAAATGGAGGAAGACCGGGATAGGTCAAGCTCCAGAGCATCCTCAAGGTCCTCATCTAGACCTCCCAGACCTCCCAGACCTCCCAGACCTCCCAGACCTCCCAGACCTCCTAGACCTCCCAGACCGGACAGAGAGACATCGGCCTGGACCCGGGTTACAGGGCGACGAGAGCCCTGAATGGACCTGAAAGAGAGAAAAGAAATGAGTCCTCTGTGGACTGTATCTGTGATGTCCTGCGAGGCCTACGGACAGGGTCACAAGACCAGGCCAACCACACTTCAATAGAGGACTGCTGCTACAATTCTCGGGGATCCGTGGGGGTCGCCCGAGAAGTGACAAATCAACCTACCTCAAACTATGGGAGAGATCCAAGAGGTCAGAGGGGGCGACCCCAAGATGACCAAGATGACCAAGATGACCAAGGTGACCAAGATGACCAAGATGACCAAGATGACCAAGACGACAACAGCCTGGGTGCATCGGCCGGGAACAACAGATGCAAGTCTTCCCGCCGGATACCAAGCAACAACGTGACCCCTATCCTGTCGAGCCGTCCAGCCAGGGAACAACAGATGCAAGTCTTCCCGCCGGCTACCAGGGTAACAAGGTACCGAGATGGCAGAGGGGGTGTGGAGAGTCACAGCCACGTGACCCCACAATCGCCATCTCGTCCCCCAGTACAGACGCTATTAAGACAATGGAAAATGACCGCCCAGAATGACAGAGTGGGTGTGAAGTGCCACAGAACAAGTGACACTTTTTGACAATGACATCCTGAGTCGTTCCAATATAGCCGTATATACCTATTTTTCACATGTAATTATATGCTTCATTATTCAATTGATGATGGACAATGATCTCCCAGAATGACAGAGTGGGTGTGAAGTGCCACAGAACAAGTGACACTTTTTGACAATGACATCCTGAGTCGTTCCAATATAGCCGTATATACCTATTTTTCACATGTAATTATATGCTTCATTATTCAATTGATGATGGACAATGATCTCCCAGAATGACAGAGTGGGTGTGAAGTGCCACAGAACAAGTGACACTTTTGGACAATGACATCCTGGGTCGTTCCTATATGACCAGTATAAATCTTTAAACTGAACTCTGGAAAGACAGCTCTATGATGGCTCTACTTATAAAAAAATGGAACTGAGCCTTTAAATGTCTCCATAGAAGGGGCCTGTCTGTGAAAAACTGTGAAAAGGGAGTGAACCAGCGGAATGTGGGCCTCAGGAGAGGAGAGAGACAGAGACAGAGGAGAAAGAGCTGTAAAATGTTAACCCCTTCAGACGGGAAGGGTTGCGGGTTGAAAAACAGGGAGTCCTGAATCTATAGAGGGAAATCTTAAAAAACTATATAACAATTAAATGTTTAATGTGTACAGTAAAAGTTTTCATAAATGGCATGCTTATAATTAACTGTCATTAGAGAATAATACTAAAAGAATGATGGGTAAAAACTGTTTTCTGGAGGAGATCTTTTAGGAAGCTTGATAAGAAATCCTAGGGATGGCTTCGTGCCCGGTACCATGTCACGTGATCCCCACAGACAAAGCAGTTGTCTGTTCTGAAGGAATAAGGGACTTTCTGTTACTTAAAAACCACTAGGTAACGAGAAGTAACGTTAGTACCAAGAAGGAGGAGCTCATACGAATTACGTATTGTACTCTGGTTTGCTAAACAAAAATGACAGCCTGTGACTTCACTGTGTTTAGACCAATCGGAAATATTGTAAGATGGATATAAAAGGGACGGTTGCCCTTTCAAGAGCCAGACTTTTTTTGAGAGATGAGAAGAATGGTGCGAGACACGGGGCACAAGCCGAACCAGATGAGATGTTTTGTTCTGTGCATATTTTAACTGAAATGGACACTTTCCACTTCAGTCTCTTCTTGTAACTAGCTTTTTCTAATTAAAAATACCTCTTTATAAATATCCTTTGTATCCTTTTCTTCTGACCAGACGACCGGGTAAGCATGAAATGTGTTTTGCCTTGTAACTTCACCCCATGCATTTCTGATTTATGATGTGAAAAACCTCCTGAGTAAGGCTTTAGCCAGACGGAGTATTAATGATGTAAAAACTTTAGAAGTGGGGCTTTATCCATATGGAGGCCTAAAGAGAAAAATGTCAACCACGCGGTCCCGTGTTGCATTTTTGATTAATGATAAAAACTTTAGAAGTGGGGCTTTATCCATATGGAGGCCTAAAGAGAAAAATGTCAACCACGCGGTCCCGTGTTGCATTTTTGATTAATGATAAAAACTTTAGAAGTGTGGCTTTATCCCTACGGAGTAAAAGGAGACATATGATTATGCATTAAGGCAAAATAGGATAGGTGGCTTTATCCCTAGCTATAATGGTATTTTCAAGTAAAGCCATACAGTGATAATACGTGTACTGTATAATGGGATTATCAAGTAAAGCCATATAGTGATAATATGTGTACTGTATAATGGGATTATCAAGTAAAGCCATATAGTGATAATACGTGTAAACGGCTAAGGGAAATGGACCTCATCTGAATAAAGAGAGTCCTTCCCAGTGCAAATAAAATAAAAGATTCCGCAACTTCAATCACTCGACCTAAGGTCGATGACTGACGGGGGTCGGAACGGTGCATTCGCTATCTCTTGTCGGTCAGTGGTAACAACAACATTTTGTAGACTCGTTTGGTTCTGCATGTCAACCACTTCGCAGGACGCTGTTTGATGTCAAGATAAGCAGACCAATGAGTTATGAAGTTATCGATCTGACCTAAGACGTAGTGTGGGCATTCAACAACGTGCTACTTATAATATATAATATACTTATATATAGAGGCTACTGTAATGTCTACTGTGTGATAATCTATGTGTAGCATCACCTGCCTAGCATTGAGAAGGCACCACTGGATACCGTATATCAAGCTAAGTAACTCATCAATCCCCAGCGAATTCCTGACCCTACCCAAGTAGAATAAAAAATGAAAGGCTTATAGAGAGAGAGAGATGCCAGCCAGAAATTATCCCCACAATGAAGCTAATAACTAATCTCTACCCAGGCGCCCATCTCTCTCTCTAGGAGTCACAAGCTGGCCATGTCCTTTTTCTCTCTTTTTTTTTCTTTTTTCAGTGCCATGATGTAGCAACTCACACGCACACTCCCTAGCACACACACATATACATTGACGCACAAGCACGGAGATTTGATCCTATATCAACAGACCACATAGAAAGGAGAGATGTATCGGTGTGTGCGTGCTGCTTGTGATATGCAGGTGATGTGAACAATGTATCATTTTAACTTCAACAGGGCACTATGTATAGAGGCTACTGTAGTGTCTACTGTGTGATAATCTATGTGTGGCATCACCTGCCTAGCATTAAGTGGGCACCACTGGATACCATATATCAAGCTAAGTAACTCACCCACCCAGCTTCGAGAGTTTACCACTGGTTATATTATTAAGCTATAGAATTCACTCAACATCCAGCGGATCTCTGATCCTATACTAACAGCCACTTATGATGTACAGGTGATATGAACAGTGTATCATTTTGGCTCCAATAGGACAATATGTATACACATACAGACAGGGCCGCCTGGGAGAAATGCGAGGCCCTGTGCGAGATTTAACGCGAGCCCCCCCCCCCCCCCCCCCCCCAACGGCCCAACGCTACCCAAGCTACACAAACGACCATTCACACACAGCACATGTCGTATCTCCAAATGTTGTGAAGTAGCATATGTTTTGCCTGGAAAAAAACATCGTTATTAACAAAACATTCGGGAGGGGAAGGAAGGAAGAGTGGGGTAATGTCATGACATCTTACCTGCACGAGGAACGCAGGGCGAAAGGCCGCAACACAGGTCTCCACGTTGACGAAAGGCCTCTCGCTGTCGGGACAAATAAGCTATGGCCAGAGCCTTGTCATGGTGCAGGCCCGACTACATCTTCTGTCAAAGATGATGTCGTAGTCAGAGTGCCAGGGCCTGCTATTCTCAAGGCTAACTGATAGCATCAAACGAACGTTCCCAGCTGACGCTAAACAGCTAACTGGCTAACAGTTAGCTCAATCAGGCACCTGGCTGTATGTATCGGCTGTGTCCGATACATCCACGCATACTCACACATAGGTTCACGTGCACGCAACTGCACAAACACTGAAGGGCATACGACCAGGCACTAGGGATGGGTACCGAATTCGGTACTTTTGAGGTACCGAACCGAAACACGTCGGTACTACCGAGTATCGAATCAAGTGAGATACCAAAAAAAAATTCATTAAATTTTACTTTTTTCTTTTCATGTCAACGTTCACACGCACAATATATGCTTACCTAGGATTTGACTTGATTCAACAACAAAGCAGTCGGAGCAATGACAAGCCGAAAACTGTCGAAATTGTAGTTATTTGAAGTTTGGATTTTTTTTTTACAACTGGGTAGGTAAATTAAATTTCTTGAGACTAAAGTACCGAAAAAAGGTACCGTTGGGTACCGGTATCGATTCACAGGTACAGGTACCCATCCCTACCAGGCACACACCCATTTATAGACACATGGACACACGAACACAATCACACACACACCCACACTCCCACGCTTCTTCCAATTTGTTCTAGATCACCCAACCAGGCACCCATTTCTGTGTTTAACGGGGCACGTTAGTTGCCCTTGTTTGGGAGTATGGTGTTCGGCCTTACTCCGGGGCCTGCTTAATGTTGTTAATGTTAATATATTACTGCTATGCTTACCGTTTAACGTTGCCACCTATATTACCTTACCTGGTTGGGTGTATCTCACTGGGCATCTGAAGATTTCATATAGTACCAAGATCTGAGTTAAAATGCTGGAACCATATGTGCCCAGCAGGACCCTGAGGACAGCTGACCAGGATCTGTTTGTCATTCCGCGCACCAGGCTGATCACCAAAGGTGACAGAGCCTTTCAGTCTGTAGCGCCTAGACTCTGGAATGCCCTTCCTCGTGGCCTAAGAGCTGCAGCGTCTGTTGATTTTTTTTTAAATCAGCTAAAAGCATTACTGTTTAAACAGGCCTTTGGGTAATGCTTGAGCTTCTCCTCCAGGTATAAAATAAGTCTTTTGTTTTTTTTCCTCTGTGATGCATTGTGTTTCTGTTCTGTCTCTTATCACTTGAATGGTTCTTGCTTTTTATTTTTATATTTTATATTTTATTTCTGCTGTATGTAAAGCACTTTGTGAGTTCTCTCTGTGAAAAGTGCTACTACTTACTTACTGGACCTATCTCCGTTCAATAAGTCGATTGCGGTGAAACTGTTCAGAATGTTGACCGCCGCCAAAACACCTGCTGCGTGCAGTCAGGGTGGGAGACTGGTTCACTTCCATAGACCTGAAGGATGGATATTTTCACATCCCGATTTTTCCTCCTCACAGGAAATTCCTGCGCTCTCTCTTTCAGGGATTAGCGTACGAATACCAGAAAATGCCGTTCGGCTATTCTCTGGCCCCTCGCACTTTCACTGCTTGGAGACCGCGCTAGGACCTCTATGTCGTCAGGGAATAAGAATCTTATTTTACCTAGATGACATACTGGTCCTCAGCCAGTCGGAGGAAATCGCCAGGTCCCAGACCAGGTGGGCTTCACTGTGGACTGGAAGAAGAGTAGCCCTCTTCTCAGCCAGCAGGTGGAATATTTGGGTTTAATCCTAAACTCAAGGTCTATGAGTGCAACTCTCTCGGAGCATCGCCAGGAAGATATTCTCGGTGCGCTCAGGGAGTTCCATCCTCGCAGGGTGGTGGTTACGGCATGGTCTCCGTGGTCCCGCTTGGCCTCCTCTTTATGAAGAAAATACAGAGGTGGTGTTCCAGCATGAGAATCGACCGTGTGAGAGGCAAGTGGAGGCGTCTGAGAGTCCCCACATCAGTGATAGAGGACCTCAACCACTGGAGGAAACCAGGGACCCCATGGGCAGCGTCACGTCTCATGTAACAGTCTTCTCCGATGCCTCCCTCACAGGCTGGGGGGGGGGACATGTCGGACCAACGCAGTAGTGGGCAGTTGGCCTGCTCTGTCTACCCTACATATCAATGTATTGGAACTGAAGGCAGTGCATCTGGTCCTCACACAGCTCATCACTCTTGTGAGGAACCAGCACGTCCTGGTCAGGACAGACAACATAACGTCTGCGGCTTATGTCAACAGACAGGGAGGAGTGCGCTCCCCCCCCCGTCTCCACCAGGCGGCAGTCAAGCTCTGGCTATGGGCATCTCGCAATCTGCGCAGCCTGAGGGCTCTCCACATTTCGGGCAAAGAGAATGCCTTTGGTGGTAGAGGTGCCTTCTACCACCTCAAAAACATCTCTCGTCTCTGACCCTCACTCTCAGATTCTGTGGCTGAGACCCTGATCCACTCATTTATCACCTCCCGGTTGGACTACTGCAACGGAGTCCTGTTCGGAGTACCCAGCAAAGCCCTGGACAGGCTCCAGTATGTACAGAACTCAGCTGCCAGGGTTCTCACTCACACCAAGCCCTGGCAGCACATCACCCCCACCCTCATCCACCTCCACTGGCTCCCAGTCAAGTTCAGCATCTCCTTCAAACTCCTGCTCCTCACCTACAAGTCCCTTCACGCCCTCCTCCACCAGTACACTCCATCCCAGAACCTACCATCCTCTGATCTGGGTCTCCTCTCTATCCCTCGCACCAGGTTGCGGACTTTTGGGGACAGAGCCTTCAGCGTGGCGTCCCCTACCCTCTGGAACTCTCTCCCCCCTGAAATCCGCAACGCCCCAACCCTGGACACCTTCAAAACTGCTCTCAAAACACACATTTTCACCAAGGCTTTTCCCCATTAGTTAGTTTAGATTAGGTTCATTATCCCTTACCTGCCCTCATCCCCCCCCCTTTTTTCCCCTATTGCCCCCTTTCCCTACCCCTCTTGATTGTGAAGCGACCTTGGGTTTCCTGAAAGGCGCTATAGAAATCTGATTTATTATTATTATTAGACTTAATGTCACAAGGAGGTCCCCACCCAGACGAGTGGGGATTAGACCCCAGACATAGTCAGACTGATCTGGAATCAGTTCGGGGAGGCCACCTGGGGGTGGATGCCTTCTCTGTATACCCGTGGCCACATGGAACACTGTATGCATTTCCCCCCCATACATCGGATACACCAGTTGTTGGAGCGGGTACATTGGGAACACAGGACTCTTATCCTGGTTGCACCGGACCGGGGATCAGCCTGTTGATTCTAATTCAACTCCAAGTGGCTCCACCATGGCCTATCCCATAGTCTCGGGCAGCCCTCTCTCAAGCACACAGCTCTGTGTTTCGGCCGCCTGTCCTGGGACAGCGTTTGATGGCCTGGCTGCTGAGAGGTTGAATTTGGAAAGGATATAGGTATTAACGCTGATGTGATTAATATCATAACATCCAGAACTTGCGCTCTGTCCACTACCGCGATTTACGCAAGGAAGTGGCATATATTTCAAGAGTGGTGTCGGGCTGAGGGTCTGGACCCGATGTCATGTTCTCTAAACTCGGTTCTGTCCTTCCTTCAGTCTCTTTGATAGGCTCTTGGCCTCGACAGTGAAGGTGTATACCGCGGCTATATCCTCATGGCACATAGGCTTCGAGGGCAAGCCGCTATTCAGCCACCCTCTTGTAAAACGTTTTCTGCTGGGCGCACAGCGTCTCAAGCCTGTTAAACATACTTTGTCCCCAAGCTGGGACCTTCAATTAGTCCTGGTGAGACTTTTGGGTTCCCCTTTTGAACCTCTCGAGCGTGCGCCGTCGAATCAGCTGTCTGTCAAGACTGTGTGCCTCCTGGCCATCACCTCCGCTAAACGCGTGGGTGAGTTATGCACTCTTTCGGATCGACCAGAGTGCCCGTCTATACAGGGGGATAATAGCAGCGTTACTCTGAGGCCCAATCCAGCCTTTGTGCCAAAAAATATCCAGAGCTCTTATCGCTCCAGGGATATTGTGCTAAAGGCTTTCCACCCTCCCCCTCACGCAGGTGAGGTGGAAAAGAGCCTTCACCTATTGTGTCCTATTTGTGCGCTTGCGATTATATCTTAAGCACACACAGGACCTCAGGACTACCAGTCAATTATTTGTTTGTCACGGTGGCCCTAACACCAAGTCAGAGTTCAGAGTTTATGTGGTGGGGGGGGCTGTCAACGTGGCACAGAGTTCAGGGAGATGACAGCTGAGTAAATCAGTTACCATGCAGACGCGCTGTATTTTTGTAATTAGCGACCTACCAAGCATTGTTGTGTGATTATGAGCAGAATTCATGGATGGTCGCTGTGTTGTACAAATGTTGCCTGGTAACATTAGGTATATGTGTATTGTGTGTGAGAGAGAGAGAGAGAGAGAGAGAGAGAGAGAGAGAGAGAGAGAGAGAGAGAGAGAGAGAGAGAGAGAGAATTAGAATGTGAAATGGGCAGATTGTGCACAGAGCACTTGCTGTGTCAACTTACCTCTAATATCACTGTAGTAACTATTTACGGTGAAATGCCAGTGTAATTCGGCCAAGGCAGACTGAAGAATGAAATTCAACATATTCCGGACCCTTTCATAAAAACTCATTTGGTCCGTGTAGGGCAAGGGGGGGCTCGGGACGTACGAGGGGGGTGCCGGCATCTGGCCACAGTGTCTCTCTAATGCGTAACCAAATGTGAATCTCAGTGATATGATCAGCGGGAGGTCCAGTAGATCTGCCATCAAATCCCCGCACATGACCATGGGATCCGAGAGCACAGCGTCGAAGCCAGCCTGTTTCAGGGTGGTCAGGAGCTCCCGGTTCCGTAGCATGGCGTCACACTGTTGCAGCTGCAGCGCTGTCGACCTCGCCACCCACTCTCTCATCCGCATGACTATCCGGAGCAGAGACGCATTGTGGAACTCGTACAACCAAGTGTCGATTAGCTCCTGTGTCAAGCCATCCACCGCCTCTTTAGTGTAGGGAACCCGGAACACCTGGAAGTTAAACCGCTCGGTGTGGTTGTAGTTGACGGAGGGGGAGCCGGTGGACACCAGCACAGTGACCGAGTGGTTCCTCTCCACCAGCTCCTCCAGGAGACTTCTCATGTTCAGCCAGTGGCTGTACTCTCCAGGAAACACCAGCACATGGCCACTGTCCACACCGGTACCGGTCCAGAGGAGGAGGAGGACCCCAATAACACACACCATCGCCACTCCGCTGTCTGTTTTCATCTAATCTCTGCTATATTCTGCTCCACTCCGCTGTGTGTTTTCATCTAATCTCTGCTATATTCTGCTCCACTCCGCTGCACTTTGCTCTGTCTCACTCACTGCTGTTTACATAACTCTGTCAGCAAAGAGGCACACACAAAATCACTACTGTGCATAAGTGCTTTAATTGTGTCTAAGGTATTCTTATTTTTTCTGTCCTGCTCTAGCTCACTTCACTTTGCTCTTAACTCAACTGCTGAGTTCATAAACTCACCCAGATGCCCTAGTAGGGAGGGAGGGAGAGAGAGAAAGCGAGAGAAAGAGAGAGAGAGAGAAAGAGAGAGAGAGAGAGAGAGAGAGAGAGAGAGAGAGAGAGACATACAGACAGACAGACAGACAGACAGACAGACAGACAGACAGACAGACAGACAGACAGACAGACAGACAGACAGACAGACAGACAGACACACAGACAGACACACACACACAGAGAGAGGGAGGGAGGGGGAAGAGGGGAAAACTATAAGGTTCTGGAATTCATTCAGAGGTAGTGTTTAACCCTACAGCCTGCGTAGACAAAGGTTCACCTGGACATCTTTGCCAATTCTGAGTTTATTCTTTGAGTCAGTATCAAGTGTTATACCTTTTATGAATCAGGGGAACCTACCCTTTATTTCTGGTGCAGTCAGGGGCGGACTGGGACACAAATTCAGCCCGGGACATTCAGATGCACCAGCCCACGCACCGGCCCCGAAACCGGCCCACACAACGGCCGCTATGAAACACTCGTCCAGTATTAAACAACCCAAGGCTGTGGCTAAGGAGTCAACATCAGGGAGACCAATCTACACCCGCCCCTAGATGTGCACAGTGCACAGTGCACACACACACACACACACACATATACCGTTACTTCCTGTCATTGGCATACGTTTTCTTTTTTTTACATCTTAGTGCCTCATTAGCCTAGGGATTAAGGATACATGAAGTATTAACTACACCATAATAATATTGAGGTTTTGATCCATAGAAAGGTCTGTGCTACACAATTTTAGTTAGATTCGATTTATTGTGCTTTAATTTTGCACTCATGACATTAGTTGCTTGCCGTTTAATCAACATCGAAAGACCCCCCACTTCCTCCCAGACACCCATTCCAAGAGCCTGTTTGCTGTGTCTCTCTCTCTCTCTGTCTCTCTCAGGTCTGTAATTTTCAAATATTGTTCTGCGTCTTTTACTAGCAATTTTTGTTTTTTAATTCTAGCTTTTTCAGCTCCACCATTTCTTTTTTTTACAGGGGCCAATTTCAAATTGCATATCATTCTTGGTTGACACTGAAGTTAGTAAAATGCCATCCGAATTATGAAAAAGCTTTCTTGATGGAGAAACAGTGTATAAAAAATCTGAAAGAAGGAAAGATAGCCTACTGTTTGAAATTCTCCCAGTTGTTAGATTACTGCTTCCCTCTGCTGATCAGCTCTTCCACCTTAGAGCTATATCTCCAGGCAGCCTCACGTTGTTCACTAAGCACAACATTTGACGACAAGGGCTGTCCCCGACTAAGGATTTGGATAGTCGACTTTGATTGGCCGAAATGAGCAGATAGTCGACTATGGAAAAAAAATTAAAAAAAAAAAGAATATATATATATATATTCTTTTTTCATTCCATTTGGGCTGTGGGGGGTGCTTAATGTCTGAAGGAGTCGGCGAAAGGCTTCTTGTCCTCTGCAAAAGCATGCAATTGGTCCACTGATGGATACATCTTGATATTTGCCTAGTCTAGTGTGTTCATGGGTGAAATCATCATCAGTGCCTCTGTGCCTGTTTTCTTAGGCAGTTAGCCTCTGGTATGCGTGCCATTAGCGTTAGCCACGCTTCTAGGCCTCTTTTCTTTTGGAAAGAATGATAAAAAAATGTTAAAGAAAAAAAGAAAAATATTATTATTTTTATTTTTTTTTGCATTTGACTAAGAGGTTGGCAGTCGACTACGTGCCTTAGACGACACAGAAGCAAATCTTCATTCAAAAAGCAATGGCAGGCAGCTCGCACAGTAGAAGCAATCGTCCGTGTTATCTGATTTGGAGAGTATTCCTTCATTAAAAGGACAACAAAAAACGTCTCTGAAGGCTGATATTGTTAGAGAATAGGCTACGGTGTCCGAGAATTTGGAGAATTAGGCTACGCTACGGTATGCTCCAAATGGTATTGAGTTTCTCTCGTTCGATGTCACGGATAGGCTAGGGGACACAAATTCAGCCTGAGACGTTCAGAGTCACTCCGGCCCGCGCGCACACACACTATTGTCACCTATGTGTGTCGTTGCGCTCTAGGTAGTGTATCTGTAGTAGAGCGCTGTGTAGGCTACATCATCTGGACGGACTGTTTCTGTGCGAGCAAGCATGCGTACTATGGAACTTAATCCTGCCGGCGCCACTGCCGGCCCACACACCGGCCCACACACCGGCCCACACACTGGCCCACATACTGGCCCACATACCGGCCCGCCGTTCAGACCATGTAGCCTTTGAGATGACTGAAATCACTGCAAGAGCTAGTAGGCTATTTTTAAGCATCTTTCTGTGGCAATTTTCATTTTTACATCTAACTTTTTCAGCCCTACCCTACCAAAGTGGGCCGATCGGAGTGGACTAAATGGGCCAGTCAAACCCCCACATACAAAACATATATATTTCTTTGGATCAACCCACTTTACTTCCGGCCCATCGGGATTCGTCCCGAACGTCCCGATGGCCAGTCCGGGCCTGGGTGCAGTGTAAAGTGGGTGCAGTGTAAAGTCACCATCATACATTATCTTTGTGTGAGCATACAATCTTTGATGTAAAAAGAAATTTGCAGTGTTCTGTTTACCAGGGAATTATTGTTTTTTCAACATGGAAAGTTCTCTTTAGTCGTCTTGAACCTCCATGTGAAATGTGGTGCAAATACACTCCTCGGTGAGTGACAGCCATATACTTCTATATTGGTCTGGGCATATTTCTTTAGCAGATAGTGTGTCAATATAGACATTTTGGGGCGGCTAGGTGGTGCAGTGGGCAAGGCACTCACCACCAATGCTGGAGACTCTGGGTTCGCCTGTTCGAATCCAGCTCTCCACATTGTTTTCAGTTTGGCTGGTCGTCTGTACTAATACAATTGGCAGTGTTAGGGGTGGGAAAACTGATGGGTGGGTCCTGGGCGTTGTAAACAGAAAAATACCCCTACAGTTCGGTCGGGGCGCCTGCTCAGCGAAGGAAGGATCTGGAGGGAGGTAGTGTGACCCAGGGACGTGCACAGGACTTTAGAGGGGCAGGTGCTCAAAGGCTGAAAAGGGCACTACACTTGTGTGTATATATTAACCGAGCGCGCGAGCACGATTTTTAAGGGCCCTTTTCGGGCGGGGGGCCCCCTTTTTATGGTTTTTGGGGGGTTTTGGTGATCAAATATTGAATATTGAACTATAATAATCAGTGCAGGAGCTCACTTATCCTTGAAAGACACTTTTATCACTGACTTAAAAGGCCCATACATCTCCATAAATGTTCAGGGGGGAGGGAATAAGTGCTTACCCTACAGACCCCAAGAAGTGCTGTATATTCTGTATTGTTTAATATAAATGCATTTTTTATTCCAATCCCGATTTGTATTTGAGATTCCCAAATCCCATCGGACTTGACTTCTTCGTGTCCCTCAATGAGTGTAATACCAGCATTCAACTGTATGCGCCACAGCGGTTTCTATCATTATCATCATCACCACCCACGCTATGCATAAAATATATAGGTCCGCGGAGGAGGCCGTGCAAACTGCAATGGAATATGGGGCATCTCTCTCTCTCTGTCCCTAATATTTTGATTCTATCCTGACATTTTTCAGTTGGAAGGGCAGTCTATATGCGTAACGGTAAAAAATTAAAAAAAAAATCAAAAAGGGCACTTTTTTGATGAGGCTCAAAAAGGCAGGTGCTCAGGCACCCCTTGGCCTCTATGTGTGCACGTGCCTGGTGTGACCTTCCACACGTTACACTCTCCTGCCGGCTGGCTGCACATGCGTCGGAGGAAAGCATGTGACAGTCTGCGGCCTCCCGGACCAACAGTAGGGGGGGTGCGCAACAACCAGGAAGGGAGTTGGGAATTGGCATAACGACTAACAGTGGGATGGGAGAAAAATCGGAAAAGAGGGAAAAAAAAATATATAGACATTTTGTTGTTTCCTTCATATATTTTGACCAATATTTCCCTGCAATTCACACACACACACACACACACACACACACACACACACACACACACACACACACACACACACACACACACACACACACACACACACACACACACACACACACACACACACACACACACACACCATCATATAGCTCTTCTCCTTTTCTGTTGTGGGCTCCTATCAATATCCCTCTCTGTATCTTATCCAAATAGCAGAGTTACACACATGAATCATCAACAGGTGATTTTCATTCAAGCTGCACAATAAATTATTGGATAAAAGCGTCAGCTAAATGACAAAATGTAAATGTAAATGAGTAATGTTAAAATAATGATGGACAGAGCATGCAACAGGATTGATAAATCTAAGGATCTATGCACTAAATAATTTTATTACATGGCGTTTTAACATTCGCCGAAATGCTTGATTGTGATTGGTCAATAGCGCTCGGCAGAGGTCCGTTATTACTCGATAACGGACCTCTGCCGAGCAATAATGACCGCTGTGCGCAGCTGGAGAAATCAAGCCCACTGACACACACTGCATCAGTGCAATCAGACACACCTGCCGGCTGCCGGCGAAGCTGCCTGCGAAGACAGCGCGAAGCGACAGAACAGAACTGCGTCTGCATTTGATCTCGTCTTGTCGATGTAAAATGAATTAGGTATATTGTTAGTAAGTTAGCCATGTAATAAGCGGGATAATGTATAGCTATACTCGGTCATTGTCGCAAAATAATTGACCTTCACTACATTTAGAACACCTCGGCGAGGCGCCTCTGTATTCTAAACTCTGTGTCGGTCAATTATTTTGCGACAATGACCTCGTAGCTATACATTATCCCTTACATATCTTCCCCAGCAAACATCTCAGTTACATCAATATTGTGCTGCCAGAACAGTCTTAAGTGTGTAGGTTAAGTATTTACTGTAACAAAACATTTAAGGTCCATTTAGCCAATTCTGTCTGCTTATCAACAAGGAAATGGGCACGTGAAATGCATACTATAACGTGATAAATCTTGTGATCTAGGCATAAAAGTGATTATTCTTTCTAGCAAATCTCTTAGTTATATTACAACAAGATTGTGTAGCTAAGCAGGTGAAGTGTTTGCAGGTTAAGTATTTAAAGATCGCTCGGCCACCATGAGCAGGGTTGCGATTATAGGTGAAGTATTTCCAAAATGCAGCATCGATAGGAAAATCAAATGCTATTCCTCGAGATGAAAGAGCAACAACAACGACATGGCAATAATGATGAGATCTGTGGAACCTGACTCAGTGCAGAGAAGATTGCACTCCAAACAATCTGACATTCACGGGTGTTTACATTTTAATTTTATTTCTTTCATGTTTTACATATGTATTTTTTATTTTATTTTTTTACTTTGGCCATTCCCCTGGCTCTTTTATGTGTTTATCACATTTATACTGGTCAAGGATGACCGACAGAAACAGGCTGAAAGGGTTCAGATGGGGGGGAAGACACTCTGGGAAAGGCACGGCTGCAGTCGGGATTCGAACTCGCTAAGCCCCAGATCCGTGACGAGCACGGTTGTCCACGGCGCTGAAATAGCGCTCGCGGTACGTGGTGAGCTACTGGAGCTCCCCCTTACATATGTATTTTTATGTTTAGCATAATATATTTGTTTTGTAAGGTTTTAAATTAGAACATTTATTTTCAGTAGTGGAAAAGGATTAAGTGTATACTTTTTCCTACTCCTTTTCGAACATGCAAATTGAGTTATGTTCTCTTTTTTGTTTAGTTTTTTATTAATTGTTTTCCATTTCATTGCTAGAGATGAATGATTTGTTTTATATTGTTTGTATTTACATGTTCGAAATAAACATTTAAAAAAAAAAAAAAAAATGTGTTGGCACTGTGAAGTAATCTATAAATGTTGGAACATTTCAAAGAAAGAAAACACCTCCCAATATATTGCCATTTATGTACAACACTGTATGTAAGAAGGGATTTGATTGGTTATTTTTCAACAGACATGTTCCTATTCAGGCTGTGTTGTTATTAGTTCACCATGTAATGTAATATCAGACCTACATAATGGCAATTCAATTCACATTGATTTGCATTGGGTTGTATAACGTAAATTGAATCAACTTAATTGTCACGATCCGGGCTCGGGCCTTCCTCTGCCCTCATCCTGCCGCGCCCATACATGGGCAGCTTCTTGCTGGAGCATTCCCACGCTGCCAGAGGGACATCAATCAGCGCGGCTGTGAGGGATTCCCTCATCAGGCGGCCCCTATATCACCTGGCAGATCCTGTCGTCCCTCGTCGCAGTGTTAAACTGCCTACCTAGGACCTCCGCTCCAGTGCCCTTCCTGCCCGGACGTCTCGTGCTACACAAGGAGTTCCCCTGCTCCCTCTCGACACAAGACCTGTGTCCTCTGCCTGCAGCTGCACTGGGAGTGCACCTGTCCTCTTTCCCCCCAAGAACATTCTAACCCCTGTCTGTTGCACATTCCTGATGTAAACTTTGTCCATTTGGGGAAGTACAATTAAAGAACCCTAAACCGCTCCATTCTCTCTCCTCCTGTTGTTTGCTATTGGGCTCCGCAAAACCCCTACCCTCACATTAATTGCAGTCATGTCAACTTGTTATTTCAAGACTCTCCCCCTCTTATTTAGTCAACATTGTAATTTACTACATTTTGAGCATTGGACTATTCAGAGCTTTATACTGCGAGTACAATGGTCGCAAAAAACTATTTCCTGAAGTGTGTGTTCATATTGGACTTGGTGGCACTAGTGTGATTGAGGGAGAAATGACCTGGTCACACCCCGTAATAGACGACAACCGTTGTATCTTGTTTTTCTTGTGTGTTCAAAGTCTAGAGAGAATTGATTGAGGGGTGATTGATAAGACAGTGAACTTGGCTCTGAACATTTTAATGTTGTGCAAGCAACACACACATATAGGCACGTGCACACAGTTGCACACAGTTACACACACACACACACATGGTAAATGGTAAATGGCTGCTTTTTTATATAGCGCTTTTATCCAAAGCGCTTTACAATTTGTTCCTCACATTTTACCCATTCACTCACACATTCACACACCGATGGTGGAGGCGACCATGCAAGGTGCCAACCTGCTCATCGGGAGCAATTAGGGGTTAAGTGTCTTGCTCAAGGACACATCGACACGCTGCCCGGGAGGAGCGGGAATCGAACCGGGAACCTCCGGATTGCCAGACGACTGCTCTACCTTCTGAGCCACTGTCTCGCACACGCGCGCGCGCGCGCACACACACACACACACACACACACACACACACACACACACACACACACACACACACACACACACACACACACACACACACACACACACACACACACACACACACACACACACACACACACACACACACACACACACACACACACACACACACACACACACACACACACACACACACACACACACACACACAATTACTGACCCATGCCCTACAGTATATCACAATGGAGTAAAGGACATTGTTAACTGGGGTGGATATCAATCAAACAGCTATAAATAAATGGATTGAATTCCATTGGAAATAACCTGGAATTATAGCTGTCCTTTTTACAATGTGCTTTTATTTTTACTTCTATTCATTTTTTCATTATTTTAATCTATTTTATTTTTATGTTCTTCCATTTCATTGGTTGTTTTATTCATTTTAATTGTTTTATTCATTTAACTTTTTGTCTTTATCTCCTGTAGCACATTTTTACAAATGTAAAGTGCGGTACAAATTGAATTTATTATTATTATTATTATTACTTGGGGGTTATTATTGCTGAAATAGAATCGCAAGGTCTATTTCTCTCAGAATCTACTTTCCTCACTGCCTTCAGGGCACACCTTGCCCTCGGTGTGTTCCCATGTTTGGATGATGGCTGGTCTGATATATTTGCATATACATTCAAAACTGTTCATACTTGTTCATACTTCACTGTTCATACTTTTTGCACAATACTGTATTTTTATTCTAATTTAGTGTATATACTTACATCCTGCATAATTGTACAGCCCTGTCCTATATTATATTATATTATATTTTTACTTGTGTATATGCATATTTTATATTTATTTATAATCTGCGTAATCTGTTTACGTATATTACCGGACAGGGTGGTGGTTGGATGGGGGGGGGGGGGGGGGGGGGGCGTGGCGTGGCGGGTGGTCTGGGATGGCACTGGGACCTTTGGGACGCTTTGGGGTGCTGTGGGGGTTGTGGTGGGTTCTTATATTGACCTTCACTACATTTAGAACACCTCGGCGAGGCGCCTCTGTATTCTAAACTCTGTGTCGGTCAATTATTTTGCGACAATGACCTCGTAGCTATACATTATCCCTTACATATCTTCCCCAGCAAACATCTCAGTTACATCAATATTGTGCTGCCAGAACAGTCTTAAGTGTGTAGGTTAAGTATTTACTGTAACAAAACATTTAAGGTCCATTTAGCCAATTCTGTCTGCTTATCAACAAGGAAATGGGCACGTGAAATGCATACTATAACGTGATAAATCTTGTGATCTAGGCATAAAAGTGATTATTCTTTCTAGCAAATCTCTTAGTTATATTACAACAAGATTGTGTAGCTAAGCAGGTGAAGTGTTTGCAGGTTAAGTATTTAAAGATCGCTCGGCCACCATGAGCAGGGTTGCGATTATAGGTGAAGTATTTCCAAAATGCAGCATCGATAGGAAAATCAAATGCTATTCCTCGAGATGAAAGAGCAACAACAACGACATGGCAATAATGATGAGATCTGTGGAACCTGACTCAGTGCAGAGAAGATTGCACTCCAAACAATCTGACATTCACGGGTGTTTACATTTTAATTTTATTTCTTTCATGTTTTACATATGTATTTTTTATTTTATTTTTTTACTTTGGCCATTCCCCTGGCTTTTTTATGTGTTTATCACATTTATACTGGTCAAGGATGACCGACAGAAACAGGCTGAAAGGGTTCAGATGGGGGGGAAGACACTCTGGGAAAGGCACGGCTGCAGTCGGGATTCGAACTCGCTAAGCCCCAGATCCGTGACGAGCACGGTTGTCCACGGCGCTGAAATAGCGCTCGCGGTACGTGGTGAGCTACTGGAGCTCCCCCTTACATATGTATTTTTATGTTTAGCATAATATATTTGTTTTGTAAGGTTTTAAATTAGAACATTTATTTTCAGTAGTGGAAAAGGATTAAGTGTATACTTTTTCCTACTCCTTTTCGAACATGCAAATTGAGTTATGTTCTCTTTTTTGTTTAGTTTTTTATTAATTGTTTTCCATTTCATTGCTAGAGATGAATGATTTGTTTTATATTGTTTGTATTTACATGTTCGAAATAAACATTTAAAAAAAAAAAAAAAAATGTGTTGGCACTGTGAAGTAATCTATAAATGTTGGAACATTTCAAAGAAAGAAAACACCTCCCAATATATTGCCATTTATGTACAACACTGTATGTAAGAAGGGATTTGATTGGTTATTTTTCAACAGACATGTTCCTATTCAGGCTGTGTTGTTATTAGTTCACCATGTAATGTAATATCAGACCTACATAATGGCAATTCAATTCACATTGATTTGCATTGGGTTGTATAACGTAAATTGAATCAACTTAATTGTCACGATCCGGGCTCGGGCCTTCCTCTGCCCTCATCCTGCCGCGCCCATACATGGGCAGCTTCTTGCTGGAGCATTCCCACGCTGCCAGAGGGACATCAATCAGCGCGGCTGTGAGGGATTCCCTCATCAGGCGGCCCCTATATCACCTGGCAGATCCTGTCGTCCCTCGTCGCAGTGTTAAACTGCCTACCTAGGACCTCCGCTCCAGTGCCCTTCCTGCCCGGACGTCTCGTGCTACACAAGGAGTTCCCCTGCTCCCTCTCGACACAAGACCTGTGTCCTCTGCCTGCAGCTGCACTGGGAGTGCACCTGTCCTCTTTCCCCCCAAGAACATTCTAACCCCTGTCTGTTGCACATTCCTGATGTAAACTTTGTCCATTTGGGGAAGTACAATTAAAGAACCCTAAACCGCTCCATTCTCTCTCCTCCTGTTGTTTGCTATTGGGCTCCGCAAAACCCCTACCCTCACATTAATTGCAGTCATGTCAACTTGTTATTTCAAGACTCTCCCCCTCTTATTTAGTCAACATTGTAATTTACTACATTTTGAGCATTGGACTATTCAGAGCTTTATACTGCGAGTACAATGGTCGCAAAAAACTATTTCCTGAAGTGTGTGTTCATATTGGACTTGGTGGCACTAGTGTGATTGAGGGAGAAATGACCTGGTCACACCCCGTAATAGACGACAACCGTTGTATCTTGTTTTTCTTGTGTGTTCAAAGTCTAGAGAGAATTGATTGAGGGGTGATTGATAAGACAGTGAACTTGGCTCTGAACATTTTAATGTTGTGCAAGCAACACACACATATAGGCACGTGCACACAGTTGCACACAGTTACACACACACACACACATGGTAAATGGTAAATGGCTGCTTTTTTATATAGCGCTTTTATCCAAAGCGCTTTACAATTTGTTCCTCACATTTTACCCATTCACTCACACATTCACACACCGATGGTGGAGGCGACCATGCAAGGTGCCAACCTGCTCATCGGGAGCAATTAGGGGTTAAGTGTCTTGCTCAAGGACACATCGACACGCTGCCCGGGAGGAGCGGGAATCGAACCGGGAACCTCCGGATTGCCAGACGACTGCTCTACCTTCTGAGCCACTGTCTCGCACACGCGCGCGCGCGCGCACACACACACACACACACACACACACACACACACACACACACACACACACACACACACACACACACACACACACACACACACACACACACACACACACACACACACACACACACACACACACACACACACACACACACACACACACACACACACACACACACACACACACACACACACACACACACACACACACACACACACACACACACACAATTACTGACCCATGCCCTACAGTATATCACAATGGAGTAAAGGACATTGTTAACTGGGGTGGATATCAATCAAACAGCTATAAATAAATGGATTGAATTCCATTGGAAATAACCTGGAATTATAGCTGTCCTTTTTACAATGTGCTTTTATTTTTACTTCTATTCATTTTTTCATTATTTTAATCTATTTTATTTTTATGTTCTTCCATTTCATTGGTTGTTTTATTCATTTTAATTGTTTTATTCATTTAACTTTTTGTCTTTATCTCCTGTAGCACATTTTTACAAATGTAAAGTGCGGTACAAATTGAATTTATTATTATTATTATTATTACTTGGGGGTTATTATTGCTGAAATAGAATCGCAAGGTCTATTTCTCTCAGAATCTACTTTCCTCACTGCCTTCAGGGCACACCTTGCCCTCGGTGTGTTCCCATGTTTGGATGATGGCTGGTCTGATATATTTGCATATACATTCAAAACTGTTCATACTTGTTCATACTTCACTGTTCATACTTTTTGCACAATACTGTATTTTTATTCTAATTTAGTGTATATACTTACATCCTGCATAATTGTACAGCCCTGTCCTATATTATATTATATTATATTTTTACTTGTGTATATGCATATTTTATATTTATTTATAATCTGCGTAATCTGTTTACGTATATTACCGGACAGGGTGGTGGTTGGATGGGGGGGGGGGGGGGGGGGGGCGTGGCGTGGCGGGTGGTCTGGGATGGCACTGGGACCTTTGGGACGCTTTGGGGTGCTGTGGGGGTTGTGGTGGGTTCTTCATGCGGAGGGTTCCTGGGGTGTCGGTGGTTGGGTGGGTTCGGTGATGGGGCTGGCCGGGGTCCGTCGGGGGTGTGGGGGGGGTTTGATTGGAGCCTATGGCTTCGGCTGGGCCTTTCCCAGACCTTCCCTGGAGTTGGGTGCTGGTCTCTTGCGTGTGCTTTGGTGGATTTTGGTTGGTTTTCATCGCTGGGCTCCCTCGGTTCGTTGGCGTTTTGGGGTTCCTTGCGTGGGGGGGCTCGCTGTGGCTTCTACTGTGTTCCGGTGTGTCCTGGGGGTCCCGGTGTCGTCTCGGACCGCTGTTGTGTCCGTCTGCTTGAGTGTTTGGAGTCGTGGCTCCTTTGGCGTGGCTGCGGGTCCTGGGGCGCGTGGCCTGTCATTCCTCTGTGGAGTTTGGGGGGGGGGGGGGCGTGGGAATTGAATACCACGGTAGACGGCACGGTGGTGTAGTGGTTAACACTGTCGCCTCACAGCAAGAAGGTCCAGGGTTCGATTCCCGCTTGGGGACCAGGTTTCCATGATGCCAGTTACCCAGGTGGGGTATCTCCCAGGCCTTTCTGTGTGGAGTTTGCATGTTCTCCCCGTGCTCGCAAGGGTTTCCCCCCGATAAGATAAACCCAATGGAAAAACATGCACAACAACAGATCGCTAACGCTGTGGCGTCCTTGACGAAGACGGACAGGAGCACTTGGATTGGTCCCCTGGCGCGGCTCACGTTGACGCCTGTCTGCTCCTGGCTGCCCTTGGGGGGAAGGACGACGGGATGGGTTAATCGCAGAGACGAATCGCATCAGCGATCCTACAGACAATGCATGCGTGTGTGTTCCGGTGTGTGTGTGTTGTGGATAATAGCCAATGCCAATTAAAGACCTCTGAGCAGGTCCTGCATTATTATATTATTATAGACTAAGACTCAGTATGGTTTATTGCACATTGTACAGAGTAGACCTAGTTAGCTATATATATTTGCATATGGGGTTGACTTAGAATAGAATCTGTATGAGATACTGGGGGGGGGGGGGGGGTGTACATATGAGCACTGTGTTGTTGTTATTATTATCGGTAGAGTATACATATGTCTCACCTGTCTGGCTGACCAGATCCTCACCTTTATTTTTTATTAATATTGTAGCGACCCTGGGATTTGGGTGATTGGTCAGCCGAGCTGTCACTCTGCACTCTACCAACCTGGGGCTGGCAGGCGACCCTATTGGTCGCGCGAGCCCGGGGTTGGTAGAGGGGAGGGGGCAGGGGCTAACCTGGGGAAAGGTATAAGAGGGTGTGGCACCTAGGGTGCGCTCTCTTGGTCTATGGGAAGTTATGGGGATGAGTCGTACAATTGCAGGAAGAGGTGATGCACCCATGACTTGTATGCTGAAACTGATGCTAAGCGTTGAATAAAGCATAATAAAGTGAGAAATAACAACAGCCTCTGTGAAAGTAGAAACTAGAAGTGTCGAGGGAAGAGTGCGCTAGCTTAGCGTAGCCTAGCTTAGCTTCAGTTAGCATCAGCTTTAGCACGGCGACATGGATTTCTGCAGCGGGAGAGTGAAGAGAGAGAAAGGAGAAGAGTGGCCGGAAGACATGGATGGTGATTTGAGAGAAAAAAATTATACAATTAGCAATTAACAATTAAAGTTCTCCGCCGCCTTTTCGGGGGTCAGAGGGGACCCGCGAGGTAAACAAACATGGCGGCACCCATGGCATGATGGCGGGCTCGACAGCGGGGACGGCGGGGGAGCCACTGCGGGGGTTGGCCGAGGACATTGGGAGCTTGACCCGGGGTAGCGTCTAGCACAGACCTGGGCATTGTACGGCCCGCGGGCCGGATCCGGCCCGCGGGATGATTCTGACCGGCCCGAGAAAGATTACATGATAATAAAAAAAAAAAAAAAAAATTATTTAATTTTTTTTTTTTTTTTTTTTTTGTACTTTTTTTTTTCATGTCAACGTTCACACGCACAGTATACGCTTAGGAGACATGCTCAGAAGATGTTGGTTCTCTTTGGATCCACCTACATACAGTATGTGAACAGACATTCTCAGTCATGACGTTTACCAAGTCCAGGTACAGATCCTCTCTCACTGATGAACATCTGGCAGCTGTGCTTCGCATCTCCACCTCAGACATGCAACCTGACTTTGATGGACTTGTTAAAGCTCAACAGAGACTGGATTTCTCACACTGAATGAAAAAAAAGAACTGAAGAACACTAAAATGTGGAAATATAACAAGTGAAATGGGACACTTGATCTTTTTTTTTTTCTTTTTTTTGCACAGTTCTGAAAACATTAAATGTTTAATATAGGCATGTAAAGTAAAAAAGGCTACAAAACTGGGACACTTTTCTTTACACAGTTCAGTGACATGTTTTGTTTATTTTTGCTATAAGATGATGTGATGTCTTTAGAAAGCTAAGAAAATCCTTGTTTCAATAGTATATGAAACTCAAAATGCCCTTTGTTATTAATGTTTCACATTTTGTTTATCATTTTGGAAATAAATTCTATTTGAATAAATGATATTTTTGAAAGCTAACCTCACCTTTTAATTGCCAAATAATAACATACACTCTTACCAGGGGTCAAAACAATGCCATTTACTGCTTTTTATATAGAAATAAAATGTATATTATGCATAATTGAGTTTGGAATTTTGGCCCGGCCCCCCAACATATTTTCAGTTGCTCATTCGGCCCCCCGGGAAAAATAATTGCCCACCCCTGGTCTAGCAGTTAGCGTAGCGTAGTACCCGGTAGCTAGGTGTAGCCACTGGCAGCTAGCTGCGGGCATAGCATCGTGTGGGGTGGGAGTGTTGGGTACTGTGTAGTTGGGGGGGGAAGCAAGACGTCTCTCTGTCGGTCTGGGAACAGGAGAGCGGAGCAACCTGGAACCAACGGAGGCTTGGCAAGTCATCCGTTTCCAAGGACGTTACAATATGTTATCTTGTTCTTTACCTTTTTTCTTATATTTTTTATTCTTGTATATTATATATATATAAGGATGTACACACACGCCAGTACACACACACACACACACATGCATTTCTTACCACGGATCTCGCTGAGATACCCATCCCATTTCATGGTTGACCAGAGTAGGTAAATCACATCCTGCATGACGTAGAACAGAGTATTCTTCACCCTCTGGGTGAAGTCCATCCGATCGGTGTAGCCGACGCCCACGGCGGGGACGTAGGAGGCCGGGGCGGGCATCTGGCCGCACCGTCTCTCGAGGACACTGCCGAAGCTGAACCGTAACGTCAGCACCAGAGGGACGTCCAGCATCTCCGCCAGGAGCTCGTACCCTTGGGATATGGGGTCGCTGAAGATCACGTCGTACTTCTCCCTCCTCAGTCTCTCCATCAGCTCCGTGTCGGAGAACAGTGCCTCGATGACGGCCCGGTTGTTGGCCGCACCGGCGTCCACCATCTCCTTGATCTTCAGCGTCACCTGGATGATGTTGTCGTTGACCATGTCGTTGCTCCAGTACCTACAGCAGGGATGGAAAGAGAGCACTTCCTGATATATCGTGATAATCGATACAGTAGTTAGAATCACCTGACCACTATGGTAGTTAGAATCACCACTATGGTAGTTAGAATCACCACTACGGAATCACCACTACGGTAGTTAGAATCACCACTATGGTAGTTAGAATCACCACTATGGTAGTTAGAATCACCACTATGGTAGTTAGAATCACCACTACGGTAGTTAGAATCACCACTATGGTAGTTAGAATAGGGTGACCAAGCGTCCTCTTTTGCCTGGACATGTCCTCTTTTCACGCCCTGTCCGGGGCGTCCGGGGGGGGGGGGGGGTTTATAAATTCATGGAAATGTCCGGGTTTCATTGTTTTTCAGTTTCAGTTTCACAGCCCTTTGCGAGCATCTGAAGGCTCGGGACTGCATTTTTCGCCGAACATATAAATTACCGAATGAAAGTGCTATTTGTTGCCGTTCGAATGCCATCTGAATCGCCAAAATCCGTGCCGATTGCGAAAATGATTGGTCAGCGTTGTAACTTGTAGCCAACAATGAGTGTATAGCTTTCCAGTGATATCCCACGTGGGGGTGTGCGAATCAGGGATCTAGGTGAAAATTGACAAGCGAAGACAGGATCAAGTGATAAAAATTCCGAATTTATTTGCTTGGATGAGGAAATAGAGAGATGGAGACCTTTTTTCTTGGCACACGGTTTGAGAAGCATCCATCTGCAGAGCGGTGCTCTCAGGTCCCGCGCTCTCAGGTCCGGCGGTCTGGGGACCGCTCAGCAGCGCCACCCACCCAATGGCTGAATTGCCAATGGCTGAATTGGAGTATTGCACTGTGCGGGCACAGCTGTGAGATCCGCGCGATGCCAGATATCTTGAATGAATGCGCTTATTTAAACTTTAATTAACAGATTGCAGAATGGGTACAATACAGTACAGCTCAATACACACAATTGTTAAGGGGATGCAGACCAGAGAAAGACTTTCGTCTTGTTTACATCAGGGTCCCCCATTTTCAATTCATAATGACATTTATGACATACTCAATATACAGATATAAAAATCTAATCTAAACTAATCATGACATTTATGACATACATATATGCAGTACTGTTACATTTGTGACATACAAGATATGCAAATATACAGTACTGTTAAACAGAGATCCTAACAGTAAATATATACAAGGGGGAGGGAACTGTACATTTATGATGAATTGAAAATGGGGGACCCTGATGTAAACAAGACGGAAGTCTTTCTCTGGTCTGCATCCCCTTAACAATTGTGTGTATTGAGCTGTACTGCAGATTTTGACAACAAAACAATATGATGCCGCAAGTTCTGTTATATTTCAATTGCCTTACTTATTTACATAAATATAAGGTAACGGTATACTTTTGCTATATGCTATACACTACAGCAGGGGTAGGCAACCCCAGGCACGCGTGCCTACATAGGCACGCAGGGGCATTTTCATATGCACAGGGGGCAACATTAAAAAAAAAAATTATTAAAATTTTAATTTTTTTTGCTTTGAAATATTATAGTGAAATATTTTGCACTGTTGTCGCATTTATCTTGTTGAAATCCTCCCACAGGTTCTTTTTACTACCACATATTTAATTGAGACCCTTTATTTGTTTATTATTTCAATTTAGCTGGAAATACATTGCTACATCATTCAGTAACATTTGCAGAGCCTTATAACAAAAACATTATTACGGTCACCATTGTGACCAGTGGGATTAATCAACAAATTTTATTATTTATTTTTCTATTTCATTGAACATTGCACATGTTAACACTTTAATCGCCGGAGACGCTGTTCAGCGTCTTTCCCCGCCATGCTTATTCTGCCGAAGACGCTGGACAGCGTCTTTGATATCAATATTTCTGTGATCGAAATCATATTTCTCCCCCGAAGACATTTTATGTACTGGTGAGCCCCTCTCAATTCTCCAACGGTTCAAGAGCGCCATCTGGTGGCCGATCGGCCGCTCGCCCAAACAGGAAGTGATGCGGATGAAGTGGTGCTCACCCATATTTCGTCCGGGCACTCCCTATCATTAGCAGGACTCCATCTTGACACAATGGATGTCGATCGGTTGCAAATAACTCGATAAACAACATGATTTGGACGTATATACTATTATACAACCTGGAAATGGATCGGGTATTTCTACATCCCATAATAGGAATATCTCTGCTCCACGCTCATCGCCCAATGCTATGAGGAAGCTACGGTAAGATTCAGCGTTTTTTTTTAACGTGTTCCATATAAACTGCTCTGATGATCATATCACCCACACTAGATGAATGATATAACGTTGCCCACGGAATTATAAACGACCCCCCGCCCATCCGGTAAACATCAGGTCATACGTAGTAACTCCTAGAAGCACGTCCAGTTGAAATTTTTTATCTGGCACAGATTCCTACCAAACTGTATTTGATCATCAATATAATGCATTTAGGGCTATAAATCAAGTTCTGGAGAAAGCTGCAGAAAACGATAAAAACAGTTATACTTTAGACCGTATTTTAGTATGAATATGTGAATGAAAAAGTATAACGTTGCTACACCCTGAACAATAGATATAGGACGTTGAATGGGCCATAGTAATGTCAATTTAGCAATACAATTTAAAAAGTTATAGCCTTGCAAAGAAGGGGAACTTCTCCATGTTAAATAGGGCTGGCGAGGGATGGTAAATTATGAATTTAACCCCAGCGATCAAAGTGTTAAAAGCCATTTTTTTTACTCAAAATGTGAGTATTACCAAGTCAACTTGTGTTCTTAAAACAATGACAATAAACATAGTTTTATTAGGTTGAAATAATGTGGTTGTGTACTTATTTTTCTGTTAACTTATTATGGATTGAAAACTGAAAACCTTAATGCACAGTAACTGAACTCAATATTTTAAAGTTCTGGTAACTTATTATTATTAATCTTTTTACAGTGTAGTCTTGCGATCAATCAAAACTTATTTACACGATATACCTCACATTCACCCTCCATTCACATCCTGGTGTTCTCCTGGTGTTCTCCATTAGGCCTGTAGGTGGAGCTATGACAGCACACGTACAGTATGTGATGTGTCCAAAAATTTATGGGCAAATGTGAGTGAAATGGTCGCACTGTATGCAGCTGTTTGTCTGCATTGCATCCCCCCCCCCCAACTCAGATTTAGGGTTGATACAACCATCATAATAATATTGTTAATAATAACAACGTAATAATGTAAAAATTATCATTAAAAAGACCTGATTATGAGAAAAAAAAATTACGATGCATGGAATATTGTTGAGGCACACTAGTTACAACTATATTTCAAACAGGCACTCCATGTCAAAAATGTTGCTGACCCCTGCACTACAGTCTATGTGATGTGGTGGGTATGTATGGTGGTAATTAAGGAATGGTGAATATTATGTTTAATGTAAATATGTGTATACTGGATATGAACAGCAGTATTATAGGCCTACAGCAGTATTGTACAGCCAGTAACTATACTTTTGCTCACACAATATCTTGAATGAATGAGTTTATTTATTTCAAACATAAATTGAAAATAAATAATAATAAAAAACAATAAACAGATAAAAAAAACATATTTGCATATCTTGTATGTCACAAATGTAACAGTACTGCATATATGTATGTCATAAATGTCTATCTCTTTGCTCAGGCATTTCAATGAAACATCAGGGATATCGTGACACAAATTGTACTTACCTGCACTATTCTTACCCCGCCTACTTTTATACACTGCCTATCAAATTCATGTGTCGGTTCTATGCTAATTTTATCTCACTACCTCCTACTGTAATTTTAAGAGAACTATTTTATCACACTTTTTACTTCTTACTGATGCACTGCTCTGTTGTATGTTAAATACCCTGTTGTATGTCCGTTCTATTTTATATTTTGTTTTACTATTTTTAAACTGAATAATTTTAAACTATTTTTATTATTTGTATTACTGAATGAAACTGTAAACATAGAGCCTATTGGGATGCTAGATCCTAATGTGAAACACTATGATTTATCTTACCTTGCTACCTGTCTATCTTTTTTATGCTCGCTTATGCCTGTATTTTTTACTGTTGTGAAGCACTTTGAACTGCAACCTCTGTATGAAAAGTGCTATACAAATAAAGTTATTATTATTATGATTAGTTTAGATTAGATGATTAGATTAGATTTTATTAAGTATATTGAGTATGTCATAAATGTCATTATGAATTGAAAATGGGGGACCCTGATGTAAACAAGACGAAAGTCTTTCTCTGGTCTGCATCCCCTTAACAATTGTGTGTATTGAGCTGTACTGTACCCATTCTGCAATCTGTTAATTAAAGTTTAAATAAACGCATTCATTCGAGATATCTGGCCTTGCGCGGATCTCACAGCTGTGCCCGTACAGTGCAATACTCCAATTCAGCCATTTGGGTGGGTGGCGCTGCTGAGCGGTCCCCAGACCGCCGGACCTGAGAGCGCCGCTGGCTCTGCGGCTCTGCAGTTGGATACTATTGCACGGTTTACCCGGATGTCTCTAGTCTATAAGACTCATTTCTGAATGGATTTTTATAACATTTGGATAAGACTTCAGGCTATGGATTTGCGGTGTTTTCCAGCTTATACAAAAAATATATATATTATTTTGGAATATTGCAACTACTACACAAAAACGTGAGTACACAAGTTCAACTCATGTTCAGGCCCTATGTTACTCATTTGCGCTAAAAGTGATTTTTCTTTATTGTGTACAAAACTTCAGAATGTTATTTTTCAAAAGAGACCAGGCTTATGCATGTGCTATAAGCATAAAGTATAAAGATAAGCTTTGCAAAAAAAGTATGCAGTCCTCAAGTTAAAGTAAAAAAATTTCTACTTTTCTGGGCGCATGTTATGTGGTTAAATTTGGGATATTGCAACCACTGCAGAAAAATGTGAGTACACAAGTTCACGTTCAACTCAAGTTCAGACCTATATGCTACTCTATTTCATTAGCACTAAAAGTGATTTTCCTTTTTTGCATTAGTAACTTCAGAATGTTATCTTTCAAAAGAGACCAGGCTTATGCATGTGCTATAAGCATAACGTATAAAGATAAGCTTTGCAAAAAAAGTATGCAGTCCTCAAGTTCAAGTTAAAAAAAAATCCGCTTTTCTGGGTGCATGTTAAGAGGTTAAAACAATAAAGGCATCTTTGAGTAAACTTTGAGTAGAGATTCAAGATTCAAGAGGTTTATTCATCACATACACAAGACAGTGAAATGAAGGTGGCCATGCCCGCTTCGATTGTGCAAAGTATCATTAAGTATCTCGAGGCTGGGGCCAGCATGTCCTCTTTTTTGGAAATCAAAATATGGTCACCCTAAGTTAGAATCACCACTATGGTAGTTAGAATCACCACTACAGTAGTTAGAATCACCACTACGGTAGTTAGAATCACCACTACAGTAGTTAGAATCACCACTACAGTAGTTAGAATCACCACTACGGTAGTTAGAATCACCACTACAGTAGTTAGAATCACCACTACGGTAGTTAGAATCACCACTACAGTAGTTAGAATCACCACTACAGTAGTTAGAATCACCACTACGGTAGTTAGAATCACCACTACAGTAGTTAGAATCACCTGACCACTACGGTAGTTAGAATCACCACTACAGTAGTTAGAATCACCTGACCACTACGGTAGTTAGAATCACCACTACGGTAGTTAGAATCACCACTACAGTAGTTAGAATCACCACTATGGTAGTTAGAATCACCACTACAGTAGTTAGAATCACCACTATGGTAGTTAGAATCACCACTACGGTAGTTAGAATCACCACTATGGTAGTTAGAATCACCACTATGGTAGTTAGATCACCTGACCACTACGGTAGTTAGAATCACCACTATGGTAGTTAGAATCACCACTATGGTAGTTAGAATCACCACTAGGGTAGTTAGAATCACCACTACGGTAGTTAGAATCACCACTATGGTAGTTAGAATCACCACTATGGTAGTTAGATCACCTGACCACTACGGTAGTTAGAATCACCACTAGGGTAGTTAGAATCACCACTATGGTAGTTAGAATCACCACTATGGTAGTTAGAATCACCACTAGGGTAGTTAGAATCACCACTATGGTAGTTAGAATCACCACTATGGTAGTTAGAATCACCACTAGGGTAGTTAGAATCACCACTACGGTAGTTAGAATCACCACTACGGTAGTTAGAATCACCACTACGGTAGTTAGAATCACCACTATGGTAGTTAGAATCACCACTATGGTAGTTAGATCACCTGACCACTACGGTAGTTAGAATCACCACTATGGTAGTTAGAATCACCACTATGGTAGTTAGAATCACCACTAGGGTAGTTAGAATCACCACTACGGTAGTTAGAATCACCACTATGGTAGTTAGAATCACCACTATGGTAGTTAGATCACCTGACCACTACGGTAGTTAGAATCACCACTAGGGTAGTTAGAATCACCACTATGGTAGTTAGAATCACCACTATGGTAGTTAGAATCACCACTAGGGTAGTTAGAATCACCACTATGGTAGTTAGAATCACCACTATGGTAGTTAGAATCACCACTAGGGTAGTTAGAATCACCACTATGGTAGTTAGAATCACCACTAGGGTAGTTAGAATCACCACTATGGTAGTTAGAATCACCACTAGGGTAGTTAGAATCACCACTATGGTAGTTAGAATCACCACTAGGGTAGTTAGAATCACCACTACGGTAGTTAGAATCACCACTACGGTAGTTAGAATCACCACTACGGTAGTTAGAATCACCACTAGGGTAGTTAGAATCACCACTACGGTAGTTAGAATCACCACTACGGTAGTTAGAATCACCACTAGGGTAGTTAGAATCACCACTATGGTAGTTAGAATCACCACTAGGGTAGTTAGAATCACCACTACGGTAGTTAGAATCACCACTACGGTAGTTAGAATCACCACTACGGTAGTGTGCTTTTGCCTCCCTTTAACCACCACAGTGCTCTTGCAAAAAGACAATTTAACAACCAACTGGAGCTGCATAATGGCCAAAGGTAGAAGACTGTGGTAGTAGTGGGGTCAGTGGCGGCTGGTCCATAAGAGGGCACCGCCCCCCCCCTGGTATATTTTAAGTATGTTTGTGTTTAAAATGCACAATAACGTGTAATATATCAAATATAAATCATTGTTTGTGCGTCCTATTCACCCCCCCCCCCCCCCTGGCCCCCTCTCTGAAGAAGTCAAAAATCAAGATCTGGGTTCTTTAATGGCAGAGACTCGGCGGATAACAATAATTGGAAAAGGAGGCAGAAGTTGCTTTGTCAGCAAGAAAAAGATGGTGGCTTTACTGGTTCTGAAGTTGCATGAAAAAGTACAGGCAGATCGATCTGGACTCGATAACAGGGGCGATTTTACGAGTGGGGCACCAGGGGCACGTGCCCCCCCTGAAATCTCACGTGCCCCTGAGGTGCCACCCCAGTTTAAAATATATATTATTATTATTTATTTATTTTATAAAAAAAATATAACCCTAACTAACCTTATTGTCATCATGCACTTGTCCTAATATACTAACCTACACTGTAGCACTCAACACTTTGATGAACATTGTTACTCAGCTGATAGAGTTGTGCCCTTCCTGACGACTTGTCGCTTTGGATAAAAGCGTCAGCTAAATGACTAAATGTATGTGCCCCTGCCCGAAATGACTAAATGTATGTGCCCCTGCCCGAAATGACTAAATGTATGTGCCCCCAGTGTTCCCCTGCCCTAAATGACTAAATGTATGTGCCCCTGCCTATATTGGCGCAAGCTGATGCAAATTTAAACCAGTCCGTAGCTGTAGTTACACAGGGGACTATAATTTGTCGCCGCGGAAGGAATAAAGGATACATAACCTCTCAAGTTCAATGTGGGTTCTTCTGAACCGGTCACAGCTGATGTCGAAATGATTGACAACCATTGTAGGTGTAGCCAAGGAGCGCATTTTGACTGCTCCAGCGCTGATTGCAATTTGGAAGTGCAACGACGACAGACTGAGAAGCCGGGTGCACTGCAGATTCAGAACAACTTCAAGAAGACAAACTTACCTCACTGCTTTCATGTTCAACCCAGATTTGGCTCAAACAAGGGACTAAACACGTTTCGCAATTATGCCACATCAATGTGGAACGCCCTACCCACAGCCGTAAAACTATTTGAATCCCACCTTCAAAACCGCTCTCAAAGAAAGACAAAGCACCTGGCCCCCGTAAATGTCTAAACCCCCCCTCCCACCCCCTCCGAAATAATGTACAGTTTCCTCACCCTCATATGTATATATTTTCTGTTAGGATCTCTGTTTTTTAACAGTACTGTATATTTGCACATCGTGTATGTCACAAATGTAACAGTACTGTATAATATATTTATCTGTATGTCATGTATGTCATAAATGTCATGATATATATCTGTATGTTGTCGTGTATGTCATAAATGTCATTATGAATAAAAAATGGGGGACCCTGATGTAAACAAGACGAAAGTCTCTCTGGTCTGCATCCCCTTAACAATTGTGTGTATTGAGCCGTACTGTATTATACCCATTCTGCAATCTGTTAATAGGCGGGGTGGGGTTGGGTAGGTGGGGTGGGGGAAACTGTACAACTGTACAAGCAAATGGACCGGAGCTGGAAAAAACACCCCTTCACCACGAGTTTACCTGCCTATTGAAGGAAAACTCGGGGTCAAAGAGCACGCCCAGGTTTTTAACGAAGGGCTTGACCAGGGGAGACAGGTTACCCAGGCTGCTGGCAATGCAGCTAACATACAATCACCTAGTGTCTCATTGCTTCTTTTTGTGAAAAATATGCACTTTGCTTTTCAAAAGCTCATAAACACTGTTGGTGACTTGAGCATATTATTAACTTAGCTACTGTATAGCTGCTCTTGTCATTTTAAGCTATGATGAATAAGATAAGATAAGATATTCTTTTATTGATCCCCTTGGGGAAATGCAGGCATCATAGCAGCATGGGGGGGGGGGTGTACAGTTAGTATAAGACATGGTACAGGTGACAATTATAGTACAGTGTGGCTTATAATATTGGTTATCTATTTGTTGAATTTAATTATCTGCTTAGCTTTGCTTTTGTCCTTCAGTAGTTGGCCTGACATGTGATTTACAGGTCATGGGGTCAAATGTATTCTAGTCGACTCCTGAGTGCATGACTCGGGAGACAGTGGAACCGTCGATCCAAGTAGTGTGACTCAGATATTCAGCTTCTGTGGTTATGTGTAAGATATTAATTAAATATTATATACGAAATGGAACAATCTATGCGGCCAGCCTAAATATGTTTGTAAATAGGTTTAGCCCATGAGTTTAATCTTAACTTTGTTTTTTTTTATGTCAAAGAGGGTTTCTAACAGCTGGCATGTGGTCTGACTCACATTTCCAAAGAAATAAGAGACAGACAGAGACTCCTAAAATACCTACATCTCTCTTATCGGGCACTAGAAATCAGCACCAGCGTCAGTTCGCAACTCAGCCAATTGAAAAATAAATAAATGAACCTAGCAACAATTTTATCCAATCAGCGTCTTCAAATATGATGTCTGTGGGTGCTTTTCTCTAGCGCCTGAAGTAGAGTCATTGTGGAATTGTCTATTCTATTCATTCCATTGGCTGAGCGTGGCACGCCCACCAGGAAAATCCCATATGCTCCGCTCGGCTACTAGTTGTTGTCATAGTAGGGCTGGGCGATATGGCAAAAAATCATATCGCGATAACGATATGATAATGTTATCATATCACTCTATATCGATAATTATCGAAAGTTATAATTGTTATATTTTTTTAAACAACAGATGTATGTTTATTTTGCAGCAATTCTTTGTCATTGCCGCCATCTTTAGTGTTACATCCCCTCACACTGCAGTTCTCAGGCTGCAGCTGGTTTAAAAGCTAAAGTAAACCGGCTTCTCTGCTGGCTGTGGCTCCAGGGGAGTTGAACAGTTCTGGCTCTGCTAGTTTATTTTCGATCTTTTGGCGCTTTTTTGGTGGACAAACCACCGCACATGTGCACCGTGACTCGTGACTGGAGTCTAGCTCTGCTAGCACACATAGCCTACTGTGTACAGACGGTTTCAAACTGTATTTTAAATTAGAAAGCAAACAAAATAAATGGACAAGAGAAAAATAAATCTCAATTTGGTCAGTATTGTCATTTGGACAAGCAAAGCCATTACTTTAAGTTGCAGGCAAGAAAGACAAGTCTGTCCACTGCCCTGTTGCAGGTCACAAAAATAATTATAATTTTTTTTTTTTTAAATATCGATAATTTTCTTTTCCGTTTTTTTTCTTTCGATATCGATTATTAAAATATATCGCGATATTTATCGTTATATCGCCCAGCCCTATGTCATAGGTCTATGGTTGTTGTAACTTGTCGTTGTCGTCGGAAATTGATAATAATCACAAGATACTGTACATTCAGACAGTGTTGGACTTGGATCTAACAAAATGGAGTTATATGGACACGTTTATGTAAAGTTCAAGTACACAGCTTCTTTTTTTTAAGTGGATTAAGGCTTGTGGACAAGTTGGAGTCGGACAACATCAACAACAAGGCTGTATGAGTCGAAGGTAAGCAAGCGAAAAAATATGCTTCAGTATGCTTCAACATTTGAGTTAAACAGAAGTCATGAATGAATGAATGAATGAAAACTTTATTTAACAGATTGCAGAATGGGTACAATACAGTACGGCTCAATACATACAATTGTTAAGGGGATGCAGACCTGAGAAAGACGTTTGTCTTGTTTCCATCAGGGTCCCCCATTTTCAATTCATATAGAATTCATCACTTGTTATCTTGGATAGATAAATGGCTTAACAACTGAGCTAACGTTAGCCATCTGCTCCATCCGAAACCCGAATTTCATGGATATATCCTTGGGTAAAATAGTTAGTTTATTAACGTTTATTCAACCTAATAATAATAATACATTTAATTTGTAGTGCACTTTACATTTGGAACCAAATCTCAAAGTGCTAAGGTTTGACTGTCGATACGTCAAAACGTCTGCTTGCTAATGCTAGCTAACTGGAACTGATTTGCCGACAAGCAACCAACAATATTGTCCGTGCGGAACCCTTATCCCCAACACATAGTTCCGCCCCACCTAGAACAATGTTCACCAGCCACCACTGAGTGGGGTAGCTCCCAGGTGTAAATGTGTGAATGAGTGAGTTGGAGGCATTGCATCGCTGAAGAAGAACATGTGGGTGTAGTGCTCAGCAAAGCTTCCCTGGATAAATAAAACATTTCCCTTTTTTCTCCTCAAACGATAATGTATTTATGAAAATTGCTGAACCGAATCATAAGGTTTCCATGGTGACCATTCCATTTATTTTGGGTCTCATTCAGTGGCAGCCCCCAATGTTCATGATAACATAATCAAGCATTCTTTTGTCAGTTACCAGCCAAAACCATTGGAGAATGAGTTGAGTGGGGAACAACCATTTATCCATGTAAGTTGAATGAATGAATGAAAACTTTATTTAACAGATTGCAGAATGGGTACAATACACAGTTGTTAAGGGGATGCAGACCAGAGAAAGACGTTTGTCTACATTTGTTTACATCAGGGTCCCCCATTTTCAATTCATAGTGACATTTATGACATACACAACATTCATACATGACATACTGTACACAACATGCATGACATAGGGACATACATGACAAACAGGTATATAGTACTGTAACATTTGTGACATATACGATATGCAAATATACAGTACTGTTACCCAGAGATCCTAACAGAAACTATATACATATGATGGGGAGGAGACTGTCTATTAGGAGGGGGTGGGGGAGGGGGTTCTGTCTGTTACCTCAGCATCTCATCCATCTGCTGCGTGATGTACTCCTTGGTGAAGGGCACCCGGAGGATCACAAAATTGTACTCGCTGCCGACACTGTTGCCCACGAACGGCGAGGCAGAGTTGGTGAGGATGGTGATTTCGTGGCCACGCTGGGAGAGCTCCTCCACGATGCTCTTCATGTTGATCCAGTGACTGAACTCCCCTGGCCAGATCAGCACCTTCCCCCCCCACGCGCACAAAGGGAAGCACAGGAGGAGGACGACGAGTGCTACCGCTCGCCGCGTCGCAAGCATCGTGACAGAACGAGACCGCCGCGACGTTCCAACCGACAGGAAGGCGGGCAGACACAGCGGTTGGCACAGTTGAAAAATGAACGTTTGAAGGTGAAAGATGTCGTCTCCGTCAGTCCACTCACCCCAATGAAGCAGAAAACACTGTGAAAGCAAATCTGTTGAAAAGAGAGCGAAGCCGCTATTTATGCCTCTGCTTCACTACTTCCCTGCTTCTCTGTGTGGTTATCCTATTCAATAACACGGAAAAGGAAATGAAAGAAAACAGATCCGGCTATTGCCGTATCTTTCAATGCCGGAACCCTCTCCCGGCTGGCAGCACAGTGAATGAAAGAGAGAGACCTCTGATCTGTGAACTGTCATAAACGGCTGTAAACTATGTGAATGTCTCGTGGCCACGAGCAACACTCCTCAACCAGCAAATGGTTGCTTAACCAAGGTTAGGTCCACACAAATGTAACGCAACCCTAATCGGTGATAAAAGTAAAAGTTAAGTAAAAACTAGAAAACAGTTAACCTGGTTCTTCGCTCAGCGACAGCTGCAGTGAAGCCAACGGGAATAGTGGAAGAAGAAGAAGAAATCTTTATTTGTCATACAGTTTAACACACACATGCGAGATGGGCGACACACATGAAATGCCTCTCTGCACTTGACCCATCCCGTTGGCGTGTATTCGAATACCAACCGTTTTGTGCGTTTTTGCTAATCTGATTGGCCACTGACATTTCTGGTCATGTGACATGTGCGCCCAATCGCGTGACGCGCCCATTTCCGCCTCGACCAGCAGCAAACTACCTAACGCCTAGTTTATCACTGGTTAAGCTTAGGCGACTCTTTCGAAGTTGGTTAAGGTTAGAGTTTGGAATCAGGGCTGGCGTTCTATCGCCATGCTCTAAGTGCCTAAGCTTAACCAGTGAAAGAAACATGCGTCACACGATTGGCGTGACCAGAAACATCAGTGGCCAATCAGAGCGCAGAACGCGAACGCGGAACTGGAAATCCGTTGGTAAAAGTTATCAGGCAGCCGGGAGCAGATAAGTGGAGTGCACACACCATAAAAGCGTTCAATTCAAAGAGCGATGCAACAAAAGGGGTGTAAATCTGTTCTGGAGACTGTTACTGATCAAATTGCTGGTAAAACTGTTGCTTCGAAGCAACAGCTGTGATTGGAGGATCAAGAAAGGAGGGTGGCACTTGACATAGGTCAATTGCGAAACTCAAACTAGGCAAACACTCTTTGGCACAATAAGTCAAGCCACACCCTTTCCGTTCTCTTTTCTGGATCCTCCTGCATGCGTTTGTGACTAAATGTAGTTTGGAGACCAGACAGAGAGTCGTCAGGGATTCCTCCTGGTGAGAGATCTTGTAGTGTGTACCGTCACTGATCAGTCATGTAGTCTGAAACCGCAACGACATCACAACGACTTCAAGATCGAGTTGTGTAGCGTGAACAGCGCAGTGAGGAGTCTTGTAGCGTGAACAGCACAGTGATGGAGTCGTGTAGAACAACAGCACAGTGATGAGTCGTGTAGAACAACAGCACAGTGATGAGTCGTGTAGAACAACAGCACAGTGATGGAGTCGTGTAGAACAACAGCACAGTGATGAGTCGTGTAGAACAACAGCACAGTGATGGAGTCGTGTAGAACAACAGCACAGTGATGGAGTCATGTAGAACAACAGCACAGTGATGAGTCGTGTAGAACAACAGCACAGTGATGGAGTCGTGTAGAACAACAGCACAGTGATGAGTCGTGTAGAACAACAGCACAGTGATGGAGTCGTGTAGAACAACAGCACAGTGATGGAGTCGTGTAGAACAACAGCACAGTGATGGAGTCGTGTAGAACAACAGCACAGTGATGGAGTCGTGTAGAACAACAGCACAGTGATGGAGTCGTGTAGAACAACAGCACAGTGATGGAGTCGTGTAGAACAACAGCACAGTGATGGAGTCGTGTAGAACAACAGCACAGTGATGGAGTCGTGTAGAACAACAGCACAGTGATGGAGTCGTGTAGAACAACAGCACAGTGCGCATATGATTTACTAGTCGTATATTATGTAGGCTGCTTGAGTGAAACCTTGAGGCTCAATTCAACCCTCCATAAAATAATGACTTAGTCGTGAATGATCAAATCAGTGCAATTATGTTTATTTTGTCCTCCATACAAGTAAATATTTACAAATTCAACTGAAAAAATACATGACAAATCAACAGAGGGACAGCGATAACAGTATTGCCCTGAGCCCCAACAAAGCCAGACCAACTTCTCAGTAAAGCCCTGCCCATCAGGAAATATACTACATCAACCTATATATCAAACGTTAGCTAGTTAACCAGACAACAAATTGCAGATGACTCCGACATCCGAGGTAATAACCTGTCTAAATGACAGGTCATAAATGTGGAGACGGCTGATCCCATTCAACTCGATGTTGAATTCAAATCAAACTGAACATTTCCACACTTGGCACCAATGTGCGTTCACACTAGTACACACAGTGACATGATGACCCTTCCTGGTATAGTTCCCTTGTTCACACTAGTACACACAGTGACATGATGACCCTTCACACTAGTACACACAGTGACATGATGACCCTTCACACTAGTACACACAGTGACATGATGACCCTTCACACTAGTACACACAGTGACATGATGACCCTTCACACTAGTACACACAGTGACATGATGACCCTTCACACTAGTACACACAGTGACATGATGACCCTTCACACTAGTACACACAGTGACATGATGACCCTTCACACTAGTACACACAGTGACATGATGACCCTTCCTGGTATAGTTCACACTAGTACACACAGTGACATGATGACCCTTCCTGGTATAGTTCACACTAGTACACACAGTGACATGATGACCCTTCCTGGTATAGTTCACACTAGTACACACAGTGACATGATGACCCTTCCTGGTATAGTTCACACTAGTACACACAGTGACATGATGACCCTTCCTGGTATAGTTCACACTAGTACACACAGTGACATGATGACCCTTCCTGGTATAGTTCACACTAGTACACACAGTGACATGATGACCCTTCCTGGTATAGTTCACACTAGTACACACAGTGACATGATGACCCTTCCTGGTATAGTTCACACTAGTACACACAGTGACATGATGACCCTTCCTGGTATAGTTCACACTAGTACACACAGTGACATGATGACCCTTCCTGGTATAGTTCACACTAGTACACACAGTGACATGATGACCCTTCCTGGTATAGTTCCCTTGCGCCAAACCAGGAGCTGCAGTGAAGAGACCACATTTCATAAAAAATTTATTTCTTCCGTTCATAGGGGTGTAACGGTACACAGAAGCCACGGTTCGGTACCTACCTCGGTATTGGGGTCACGGTTCGGTACAACAGGAAGAAAACGCTCACCATAGCTCCGCAAGGCAATAGAGGGCGGTGTTGACCGTCTGCCAGCTCAGACACATTCACCAGGGTCTGCAGAGGCTGCAGCCATGAATTATGAATAGATATAGCGAATAAAATAATTTTTTTGGCGATATTCGATTGGCGGGTAATAACGAGTTAACTCGTTCTTGGCAATTAATGTGTTAACAACTTAGGCTTGTTAAGTTTCAGTTTCACTTGTAGAGAGGATTTAACTTCACGTGAAGCAGAGACTGAAGACTAGAGAACAGATGACATGTTACACAAGAATGGCAGAGGATTTATCAATATTTTGGATTTAAACACAGTAGCTCAACTGGAGAGGAGCTCAGATGATCAGTCCGGAAAAGTATGTATTGCTTATTTTTTTTCTCGATCAGCTGTGAGAGAATGTCCGCGGGAGAAAGTTGGCGTGTGTGTTGGTGACACACCAACTTGGTGTGTGTCTGTGTGTGTGTTTCCATTGGTTACCATTATTGGGCGAACAAGAAAACGAAAGAAAACTGTAAAAATGTAATGACCCTGCTGTGTTACAAACATGATATAATTTATTCATGGTTTTGTTTTAGAGACACCCGACACCTGTAGTAAGTCGGGGAGGGGAGGAGGAGAGAAACAGCCTGCAGTGCTGCAGTGGGTCAGTGTGCGTTGTTAATTTGTTCTGTCCACTTGTCATCGTGCGTGCGTTTACAAGCTTCAACGTTTTATTGATCATCTAAATTTGGCAATACAAGTTTAATATTCAACGTTAAAGATCAATGTAAGCCAGTGTAAAGTAAAGATATTGAGCATAGATTTGTAAAATGTGCAACCCTAGTTTCACCTAGTCTGAGACGTATTCTTCGTATGGCTGCACGTACCACACCGTGACGCACGTACCGTAAATTTACGGGACGAATACACGTACCGTTAAACCCCTAAGCACAGTTCCATAAAAGCACAATAGTATAATTAATTAAAGCCCCTCTCAATTTGCACATTCCATGAGTGAAAAGGAGCACTTAGACATATTTAACAATCAATACTTACAATAACATAAAAGGGGAAAAAAGAGTCATAGGGAAAACTATTACCCAGGGTTCCCACAGACATTGCAAAATAATAATAATTTTATAAAAAAGAAATAAGCGCTTCTCAGGAACCCGAAGTCGCTGACATTAGGCAGAGAAACGGAGAAAAAGAAACAAACAAAAGGAACATAAGACCACGGGGGAAACAGGGAAGACAGCATGATACACAGAAACATAAAGCCACAGTAACACAGTAACAAAGATCAAGACAGGTTGGAGGGGGGGGGGTTAAGGGTTGGGGAAGGTTGAAGGCTAGGGAGAACAGGTGGGTTTTGAGGCAGGATTTGAAGGTGGAGAGTGTGGGGGAGTTTCTGATGGTCTGAGGGGGGGGTGTTCCAGAGTCGGGGTGCAGTGCGTGAGAAGGCCCGATCACCAAAGTTTTTGAGCTTGGATGACGGGACAGTGAGGGAGGCAGTGGAGGAGGACCGGAGGGAACGGGTGGGCGGTAAGGGAGAAGGAGATCAGTCAGGTAGGGGGGGGGGGGGGGCGGGGGCAGGCTATGGAGGGCTTTGAAGGTGAGGAGTAGTGTTTTGAAGTTGATGCGTCGGGATTCAAGGACTTTCAAGTACTTTCCTAAGCACTATTTCTCATTTTAAAAGGGCATACAATTCACTTTTAAATGCTGTTTTTTATAGAACAAATTATCTGATCCAAAATGTATGGCTTAAAACCAATTTCCGACAATTAATTACACTTTAAATAAAAATAATATATTTCTTGATTCAGAACTATTTGATCATGGATGAACAAAACTCTTAATGCGAATGGTTGATTTGAACCATTCAAGGACTTTTTAAACACCTTGTTAAAAAATGGGCTGTTTTCAAGGAATTCCAGGCCTCGACTTTTTTTTGGTAAAAAATCAAGCACTTTAAGCACTTCAAGGACCTTGTGCGAACCCTGTATTACCCCTCAATTTCATAGTCTAAATGTTCTTTCTTTATATATTTTCCTGAACCAAAAGATATTTGGCCAAAGTGCCTTGCTCAAGGGCCCTTCAGCGGTTGGTATTGAGGTACAGGAGGAGCATTATTCCATCATCACCAGCTGCTCTAACCTCTAACCTGTAGGTCACCGCTTTCCAACCAGCCTCAGGGCAGATTAGCACAAGTCAAGGTGCCATGATGCACACTCAATGCAAACCCTTCTGTAGAAGATTCCTGAAATACACATCTACTTTTACTACCACACTACAGAAGGTTAACCTTTCACTACCACACTACATAGTGAAAGGGTTAACCTTCTGTAGTGTGGTAGTGAAAGGGTAACCATCTGTAGTGTGGTAGTGAAAGGTTGACCGTCTGTAGTGTGGTAGTGAAAGGGTTAACCTTATGTAGTGTGGTAGGACGCCACTTATCGATTTCAAGCAGTAAGTGGTCTCAGCCTTAATATAATTCCACACCATTCACTGCTCAGTCTACAATCCTGAATGCCATCAGTTCATCAACTCAACTGTTCATCAACTCGGTTTGTATAGTTAGTGTGTATTTCTTTTTAGTCTTTTTCTAGTAGCCGTTCTCTCAGCTCTCTGTTGTGTTTTTTGTAATCTTGTAGCTGTCCCATCAGCGTGTCTATTTTTTGTTTTTGATTTGCTTAACCTCCATGTTCTTTCCTGTGTCACAGAAGATCCAGTCTCCTGCCTGCCTCTACACTGGATCTCTACAGCCTGCTCTACCCCGCTTCAAGGTTCTTGACCTTCAAGGTTCTTGACCTCCCGCCTACCTCCGGTCAATGGTTTCTAACTACACACCCTTATTAATAAGACCCCTCCGCTCTACATCTTCTGGCCGCCTCAGACCCATCTCCTATCCGAGCTCAGGGAGGGTCATCAAAAAGAAGCAGGCTATTCTCTGTCCTTGCTCCACAATGGTGGAACGAACTTCCCTCCACAATCAGGACAGTCTAAACCTGTTTCTGTCGTCAACTAAAAACGCACTTCAATCAATATCTGAAAAATGTATTAATTAAAAAAACTGTACCGTCTTTTACTAGTATGCACTCTGCTACTAAGGAATCTACCATGCCTATATTACTACCTACTATGCTAATATCAACCACTGGATCCTCAATTTCCTCAGCAATAGAACCCAAACAGTCAAGGTAAACAATAAATCATCCCGCCCTCTGACCCTGGACCCCCCGCCCTCTGACCCCCCAGGACTGCGTCCTTTCCCCCTGGCTCTTCTCCCTCTACACCAACCAGTTCACCCCCCTGGACAGTTCAGTCAAGGCCGTCAACTACGCCGACGACACCACCATCCTGGGCCTCATCTCCAACAACGATGAGTCAATTTACCGGCAGGAGGTGGACAGAGCAGTGAGGTGGTGCTCAACCAACAACCTCCTGCTCAACACCTCCAAAACCATGGAAATTGCCATAGATTTCAGGACTTCAACAAAAAAAAAACATACTCCCAATAACCATCTCAGACCAACCCATAACCCTAACTGAATCATTCAAGTTCCTTGGCACCCACATCAGCAATAAACTCAAATGGGACATTAACACCACTGCCATCATCAAAAAGGCTGAGGAAGTACAGAGTCCAACAACGCCTGCTGGTCCAATTCTACACCGCCATAATTCAAAGCATCCTCACCTCATCCATCACAGTCTGGTACGGTTCCACTGACAAACACACCAAACACAAACGCATCACCAAGACAGCCTGCAAAATTATTGGCTGCCCCCTCCCCTCTCTGGACTCCATCTACACCTCACACACAGTCACCCGCTCTGGTAAAATAGTCAGCGATCCCTCCCACCCAGCACACCACTTATTCCAGCGCATGCCCTCAGGTCGCTACAGGTCCATTTTAACCAGACACACACGCTTCACAAACAGTTTTCCCCCACAGCAGTCCGAACACTAAACCCCCCCCCCCCCCCCCCCCCCTTTGCACAGACGGGCAAGCATCCGTCACTGACTGACACTGTTACATGGGACTGTCTTGTATGTATTTATTGTGGGGATTGGGAGATGGGAGGGGGGCGTTTGATGTCTGATGTTTCATGTTGATGTCCCAGTGCTTTTAACAAACTACCACAAACAATTACCACCAACCATTGTTGTGTGGCATTAAAGTATCTTGTATCTCAGCCTGGACTCTACCTTCCCCCAGCCCATCACCAATAAACGCACCCATTATTGGGTTTTAATCACTATCTGTCTGCCTCTTTGTGTTCTGCACTTGGGTTCCCAGTACGACCGGGCCAGCAGGGCTCCGTTTGAAAACAAGTGATCCCCGGATGTTGAGGACGCTGGTGTGTTTATCGCCACTTCTCACTCTGTCAGTTTTTCTGTGTGTAATCAATGCCTACTTTTACTGCAAGTAGCAAGAATTCATTATCTAATCGTAGCAATAAACCTTGAATCTGCTAACAGTCTGAAGATCGCACTATTTTCACTGTAGTACTCACCCAACTCTTAGCTGCCCGTCAGCTGTTAGACATATAGCTCTGCTGCTACTGTAGCTTGCTTGCTAACAAGCTAACCACCTCCGGTGCTAGCGGTCTTCTGAGGATATCCAAAGCTCCTCAACTCGCCTAATCGGATGCCACGCCATCGAGACTTCCCACAACTCCTCTCCCTGGGCTGCCTCCTTCGTCGCCCTCGCTACGTGCACAGAGCCTCCTGACGCAAGTTTGTTTACAACTCAAACCATCCCTCCGTGCTGTATGACAGGCGCTCCAACAACGTGCAGCTGCGACGTCATCACAACAAACCAAAACGTGTGCACCCTGTCCAATCTGTGGCATCTGGTTTGTGTTGACATCCCTCCATCACTGTCTGCCCCAGCATCCATCAACAATGCAACATTCATGCTCCAGAATGTTCTCTCTTCTCATTCATGATATAATTACTGACAGGTAGGGTGACCAGATGTCACGCATTGTGCGTGATTGCACAGCAAAACTGTCTCTTTTCACGCATCACGCAAATTGCCCGCTGGCCGGGTGGGCTCTCTGTCTGTTTATTGACATAGTAGCACCGCACACTCGTTTAAGCGGGGGGCACACCCCTATTTGAAATCTCCGCGATAGCAAAAAGCTGAGTGCCAGTGACCCGCCATTAAGAAGAAGAATACACTGACAGCTAGAACACACTCGTACTTTAAAAAATGCAGGACACACCAAACAAAAAGAGGCGGTGTAGTTACCGTAGCGAATGGAAAACAGAAGAGGGTTTATTGTGAACTTTGCAATAGTTCGTTCTCTATTGGGCACGGGGGGAATTTGATATAAAACGACAGACAAGCTGAGTCCGACAAGAAACGGGTTACACAAAAAGATACGTCAAAATCCATGTTCGCATTTCTCCGACCAAAAGACGTTGGACAAGCAGACAAAATAACTGCTGCAGAGGTAACAACTGTTTACCACACTGTCCAACATGCCCAGTCATACAGATCAGCAGACTGTGGTACCAAGCTAGCCCCTACCATTTTCCCTGACTCTGACATAGCCAAGACAATGGCCTGTGGTCGGACCAAGGCAGCAGCCATCGTAACCGACGTGCAAGCCCCTGCTTCGGTGGAGAGTTGTCTCAAAGAACTCAAAACGCCAGCGGTTAAGCCACAGGAGGAAACAACCAAAGGTGTGTTAAATTCATGTGTGTATGAGGGTGTAGATTCCCTAAGGGAAATTAAATATATTGCAAATATATTAGGAATAAAGTGGGAGTATTGCCAATATATTATTCAATTGATTACAATAACAATATATTAAAGGAAATATCCACAATATATTTACAAATATACACATGGTAATTATATTGGTGTGTATATTATTCTATTTCCATATATTATATGGTGAGAAATGGGAATGGATATTGCCATATATTTCACTAAAATATATTAATAATATACTGCACACATATTTTTGATAATCACATGCTCATTCCCTGAATCCCTGGACTTGTGAGTTGAGACTTTTGTTACTGTTCCTGCTCTGTTTGATAAGTGATTGTAAGTCTGGGTGGCCATTTAATTTATTTAATAAATTTCGAGTATAATTTATTATTATTATTATTATTATTATTTTGACACCCATTAGAGACAAAAGGAAAATAAAAATAAAATGAATAAGGGCAAAACATATCGTCGCCGGCGGGAGAAAACCTCATAACTCCATTTTTATTTTTTATAAATCAACTCCGTAGATCATCCTCCATATGTGTGTGTGGGTTTTACAAAGTTTAAACAATGGGAAAGCATTAAACCGATCATCTGTCTAAACCTCCTAACTCTATTCGCCCTCAAATCTGTCTGTCAAAACCTCGTAACCTGCACGCGCTTCTCCAGCTGGTCACACACACAGACACACCCCCCTCTCAGCCCGTGAAGAAAGGAACAGAATTTCCTGCGACTTCGTCTGAGGCAGAGGTCTGAGGTAAGTTGATCAATATATTATAAACTGTTTTCAAATGACCCATAGCCTGCAAACTCATGTAAACTATGCAGTGTATACCTACCGGTCGATACGTCTGATTGTCACGTTATGAATATAGATCGAAGTGGTTCTTTAGGACATTGAACGGTAGAAAATTGTGAAGTAAGGTGTTGAAAACCACTAACGTTACGCTTATTTTTGCTAGGGAAATGGTGATTGATGAGAGAAAGGCTGTCACAATTAAGCCCCGAACGATGTAGTGTAATAATAATAATAATACACTTTATTTGTATAGCACCTTTCATACAGAAACTGCAGCTCAAAGCGATTACCATCGACAGGGCGGCTCGAAACGGACGGTCTCTCTCTCTCTCGGTCTCTCTCTCTCTCCCCGCGCGCAACACACACGCACACATAGAAACCTTTCAGAGTTTCAGTGTGTGTGTGTGTGTATGTGCGTGCGAGGCCGTGAGGCGCGAGCACCCGTATCAACTCGATGAGGTCAGAGGAATTTGATAGTATTTACTGATGATTGATATTTAAACTTAAAAAGCTTCAGCAATTACAAAACGCTGCATAGTCAGCCAGAGATGGGAGAAGCATGAACCTTTAAAGGACATCTCTTTGAAATAAATTAAATGTTACCGTTTTTTACTGATTTCTTTTAAACAAATTATTTTGTATTATTTAACTATTTAATTATTACCGTAATTCCTCTAATAGTGACCTGTATTCTATTAAAATCCGGGTCTCTATTAATATCCGGGTGCGCTGTTGAGCTAAGCAATTATAAGCCGGCCTCCTAATACAAGCCGGGTTTCATGTATATTAGAGGAATTACGGTATTTCCCTCAACGGAGTTTCACTTTCGTATATAGAACACGGGTCGCGCGCAGCACGTAACACAACGACAGAGCAAGCATGGCTACCGGTAGCGTGAAAACTTTACCCATTAAACAGAGACGAAAGTTTGACATTAAGTTTAAAGAGGACGTTTTGAGGTATGCGGCGGAGCATTCGGGAGAGAAAGCTGCAAAGTACTTTAACGTTGATGCCAGACAAATCCGCTATTGGAAAAAACAAAGGAATGAGCTGAAAGCAGCTGACGGTAAAAGAGCACGCATAACCAGGGGTGCAGTCGTAATATGGGCGAAGGCCAAACGGTATCCTATTATTATGCAAAGTCTAGGCACTTATCACCTAGACTTTGCATAATAATAGGATGCGCGCACTTCGAAGCCCAAACGCCGTTTGACCGCGGTTGCCCAGCACTGCACCCCTGCGCATAACTGGAGGAGGGGGAAAAAAAGTGAGCGAGGAGATGGAGACACTACTTTCTGAGTGGATTTATGCACAAACACAACCGTGTGTCGCGCAAAATGATACAACGAAAAGCATTGGAAATCTACCCAACAGTGAGTGATGGAGGCGAGGCGTTTGTGGCCAGTAAAGGTTGGCTGGAGACATTTCTAAAACGCAATGGCCTGTCGCTGAGACGACACACCACTATGGCGCAGAAAGATCCAGATCAACTCACTGATAAACTAGTTTCATTTGTTGACTACGTTGGCAAGGCTGTCAGCTCTAAAGGGATTTTAGAGAAGGACATAATTGCAATGGATGAGACTGCCGTTTGGTTTGATATGGTGTCTCCCACTACTAGAGGCACAAAGAGTGTAGCTGAAAACAACAGGACACGAGAAAAGCCATCTCACCATTGTCCTAGCTGCCAAGGCTGACGGCACTAAACTCAAGCCGTATATAGTCTTCAAAGGGGCTATTCGTGAAGTGAAGGCAATGAATGAACAGATCTCCAAAGCAGTGGTCGCCACATCTCAGAATGGCTGGATGAATGATGATCTTACCACAGATTGGCTCAAGTCAGTGGTGGGGAAATTCTGTTTCACCCCACGCCTCCTGGTGTGGGATGCGTACCGCTGCCACCAACGCCGAACTGAGAGGCTACAAGATGACAACCGCGGTGATTCCGGGAGGCTGCACAAAATATGTCCAAGCACCTGATGTTATGTGGAATCAGCCCTTCAAGGCGAGTCTACACGAGTCCTACGATCAATGGATGGCTGGAGACGTAGACAAGACGTACACGACCGGAGGTAACCCAAGAGCCCCCGCCCGCCGCCTGCTTGTGGACTGGGTGCTCACTGCCTGGGACAAGTTGGACAAAGATCTGATCATAAAGTCTTTCAAAGTTTGTGGTCAGACTGTGAATCCTGACAGGAGTGAAGACGGCCGCATCCTCTGCTTCAGGGAGGGACAGCCCTGCGCCGCAGATCGAGAGGCCCTGGCCCAACTCCGACAGCAAGACGAGGAGAACAGGCTCGCAGCCGAGGAAGAGGAAGATGAAGAGGAGCTGCTTAACAACAAACTTGTTGTACTGGATGATGAGGACAGTACTAGTAGCTCGGGGGAGGAATTCCTCGGATTTGAGTCGGATGTCCTGTAATTCTTTTAGCAAAGCATCAAGGTAAGGTGATTTCACTTTACAAACTGTTGCACTGTTTTGTTAACTACCGGTACCCATTAAGCTGTAGGGTTTTGTTTCTCTCTCTCTCTCTCTGTCTGTCTGTCTTATTGTGAATGTAGTACCCCTCAGTTGAAGTTGTAATTTGCAGAAGTTAAATTGATCACTGTTGCACTGTTTTGTTCATGTAAGCTGCATTGATGCTGTTATAGTTAATACTGTACCATATCTTTTATTTTTATTTTATTATTTGCAGCTGAACTTGACTGTTATTAGCCTAACTGTATATAGGCCTATATACAGGTATTTGAATGGGCAATAAATAGGATGGACCACAGTATTGTGGTAGTCTACCTCAGTTGAAGTTAAAGTTAAATTGACACTGTTGCACTGTGTTGATGTTTTTAAATGGTATTTACCATAGGCAATATATTTTGTTATTGTTGTTATATGCTGGCCTGGCTGTGCAGTAAATACCATATAATGGTATGGTGTTAATGTTTACAAAGAGAGTAAGCCTACCTCAGAATTGTATAAAACGAAGTTATTATTATTATTATTATTATTATTATTATTATTATTATTATTATTATTATTATTATTATTATTATTATTATTATTATTATTATTATTATTATTATTATTATTATTATTATACCAGTATTGTGATTGCACTATTTTACTTTATTTAACTTTTTTTGACCACCTGTAATTGCACTGTTTACTACCGTATTTCGTACAGTACTTGGTTTCAATAAATGAACCCAGTACATTTTACTGGGTTCAAACTGACACAAAATGTTGATTTATTCATTATGATCTGTTTGAAAATTAGAAATATAGGCCTCTCTCTTATACATGCCTCCTCCTAATACAAGCCTGGTACCCGCTACAGTTGAAACAAATACAAGCCGGGGTTACTATTAGAGGAATTGCGGTATTTCGTTATTGCACTGCACTGGCAGTTGAACTGCATTGAACTGAACTGAATTGAAAAAAAAGAAACCTCATAACTGAACTGCCACTGAACATTGAACTGCACTGGCACTGTTTGCAGATTATTAAAGTTATAATAATTTTGTATTGTTTTGGCGCGGCTACAGCTTCCAACACATTCAACCAACATTCAGCTAGCTAGCTCAATTGATCTGTCTCTAACTAGCTACTAATCATCAGCTGCATGTAATGCAATCACTAATTTAGTTAGATAGTTATTGTAAGATCATGTCCAAGAAAGACTAACTAAACTAATTGATATGACCTGGTTTGTTTCTTTTTGCAGTAGACATGTCTGTGTCCCTGGAGGAAATGTGCCAGCTGGTCAATGTTAATTACACAGAGGCAATTAGGGCTAGGCATAAATTGGCAGGGAGAGGCGTCTCTGAAGAACCAAGACATCTATGTCCCAGCTGAATATGCTGCCCTGATGAAGAAAGCCCGGTCCAGGCCCAACCCATATGAGGTCAAGTATGTCGACCACACCTTCTTCCAAGACTTCAGCATACCTGGAGACTCCACCGTGCATGGTATTAGAGCCATCAGGTGACTACCAACCCTCTCACCATCCCTCCTGTCCCTCTCACCAAGGTCACAAGTCACACACATTGCCATAACTTGTTTTGTAAAAGTATATTTTGTTGTTGATACTGTGTCAATGGTTGCATTCAAACTCAGCCAACCTTTGTCTTTTTGTATGTTATTAGGTACAACATCAATGGGACGATGGACTTCAAGACCCAGCACTCGGAGAACTGGACTCTGGATAAGGATTTTTTATTGTGGATTGGTGGACCATCCAGGCCTGCAACAGCTAGCTACCAGCAGATGTTTATATTCCTTACCAAGAGCCCTGCAGCAGCTAAATACCAGCAGCTACCCACCAGCTCTGAAACAGCTAGCTACCAGCATCTACTCACCAGCCCTGCAGCAGCTAGCTACCAGCATCTACCCACCAGCCTTGCAGCAGCTAGCTACCAGCATCTACTCACCAGCCCTGCAGCAGCTAGCTACCAGCATCTACCCACCAGCCCTGCAGCAGCTAGCTGCCAGCAGCTAGCCCCAGTCCTGCAGCAGCTAGCTACCAGCATCTACCCACCAGCAGCTAGCTGCCAGCAGCTAGCCCCAGTCCTGCAGCAGCTAGCTACCAGCATCTACTCACCAGCCCTGCAGCAGCTAGCTACCAGCATCTACCCACCAGCCCTGCAGCAGCTAGCTACCAGCAGCTACCCACCAGCCCTGCAGCAGCTAGCTACCAGCATCTACCCACCAGCCCTGCAGCAGGTAGCTGCCAGCAGCTAGCCCCAGTCCTGCAGCAGCTAGCTACCAGCATCTACCCACCAGCCCTGCAACAGCTAGCTACCAGCTGCTAGCTGTTGCAGCTAGCCACCAGCAGATGTTTATATTCCTTACCAAGAGCCCTGCAGCAGCTAAATACCAGCAGCTACCCACCAGCCCTGCAGCAGCTAGCTACCAGCATCTACTCACCAGCCCTGCAGCAGCTAGCTACCAGCATCTACCCACCAGCCCTGCAGCAGCTAGCTACCAGCAGCTAGCCCCAGTTCTGCAGGAGCTAGCTACCAGAAGCTACCCTCCAACCCTGTAGCAGCTAGCTACCAGCAACTACCTACCAGCCCTGCATCAGCTAGCTACTAGCGGCGGCAGGAAGAAACACAGAGGCAGGAGAAGCGGAATGAGATTAAGGTTAAAAAGATCTGCTTACCGTCCGGCGATCCCATCCATATTTCTGGCGAATGCACGTTCGCTAGAGGGTAAGATGGATGATTTACGGGCGAGGGTCCGATTCCAGCGAGAGGTGAGTGACTGTAACATCATGTGCTTCACGGAGACATGGCTGAAACCAGCGACTCCGGACCACAGCGTCTCTCCCTCGGACTCCTTCACCGTCTTCCGAGCGGACCGTACAGAAGCCTCCGGTAAGAGCATCGGCGGGGGTGTATGTCTCCTGACCAACAATGGCTGGGTTAGCCCAAAGGAGATAAAGATACTCTCCCGTTCATGCTCGCCGGACCAGGAACATCTGGCCATTCAATGTCGCCTGTTCCACCTTCCCAGAGAGTTTAACGCGATCATCATGACTGCGGTGTACATCCCTCCCCAAGCAAACACGGAGCTACAGGCGCATCTCAACATCCACCAAATAAAACACCCGGACGCAGCCATGGTCATTGCCGGCGATTTCAACCAGGCAAATCTGAAGAAAGTGATGCCATCCTTTTTTCAGCACATTGCCTGCTCCACCAGGGGAGGAAACACACTCGACCACTGCTACACCCCGTTCAGAGCCGGCTATAAAGCGGTACCGGCTCCGCCATTAGCGGGAGCTACAAGCACATCTGATCATGACTCCATTTCCTGATCCCTGCTTACAGACAGAGATCACGTGATGCCGTCATGTCACGTGAGGTAAAGAGATGGTCCGACCAATCAGAGGCCACGCTTCAGGACGCTCTCGAGGACGTAGACTGGGGAATGTTTCAAGAAAGCGCCAGTGACGTCAGCGAGTTCGCAGACACTGTTAGCTTCATAGCAACCTGAGCTGATAGTATCGTCCCCACAAAGAAGGCGAGGGTGTTCCCAAACCAGAAACCGTGGGTGGACAGTACTATCAGAGCAGCTCTGAAAACTCGCACCACTGCTTACAACCTGGGCAGAAAGACAGGAAACATGGAAGAGTACAAGACAACAGTCTACACTCTGCGCAGGGCTGTTAAACTTGCCAAAAGGACGTATGCTGACAAAATGGAGGCACAAATGGCACAGAATGACACAAGAGGCTTATGGCGGGGACTGAGGACGATAACTGACTACAAAGTCAGCGGCCCCTCAATGGGGAGCGACGACGCCTCTCTCGCGGACAAACTCAACTCCTTCTACGCACGATTTGGTGCAAACAGTGGCGCCGCTAGCTCAACGGCTAGTGACGTCACTGGCGCGCCGGCTGTTGTGGAGGGGGGGGGGGCATCCGCGGAGGGGCGGGGACGCTCTCTCATTGACGGAGCACAGTTGAGAAGAGCATTTATGCAGGTGAACACCAGAAAGGCTGCTGGCCCAGATGGAATAACAGGACGCATACTTAAGTCCTGTGCTAACCAGCTAGCCCCTGTGTTCACCACCATATTTAATCGATCCCTGGCGGAGTCAGTGGTCCCTGCCTGCTCGAGCGTCATGGCGGCAGGAAAGTTTGGAGCACTTCTGGCCCTCCTATTTTATGCTTTTATATTAAGTTTTAACAACACAGGCCCAGACTATTTTAACTTTAAACCTTTTAATGAGTTTAACACAAGTAATACGATGACAGGATTGAAGCACTTTGGGCTAGGCATGTTGACCCTGCTCAACGCATTCGTTTACCCAAACTGGTACAATCCCACAAACAATATGAGCAAAACGGGAAACAAACGCAAAATCTACCACGACTATTTGATTATTACGCTTGGTTTGCTTATGTCTGGAGACATTCACCAATGTCCTGGTCCGATCTCGGATGGTGTAAACACCACGCAGAACGGCGACAGCAACAACAGCTACAGATGCAACGTACCGGTTTCCCAGGTATGTATGGGAATCAGCGGTGCAGCTCCAGATGTTGATTTTTGCCAGCCTAACCCCCATCCTTATTTCTGCTTCCCGGGAGCCACGGCGGGACCTGAGCCCAAGCCAGATGGCGTTGATGGAGTCAGGAATGGAGAAAACATTCTTCCTGAAGACGAGAGGGGAGTGTTGTACGGAATTGCGGGCCGAGGTGTTGCAGCCCCGGGAACAATGCCGGTGGAGCAGCGGAGACCTGACGACGGCCTACCTAGAACCGTGAGATCTGAGCACGAAATTGCGAACTCGGGCGAAGAAGCCACGGGGCCGGAACGAACGCCGATAGAGCAGCGGAGACCTGAAGCGAATATCCACGGAGAAGACGAGACACTACCAAACTTGGATAAACTATACGCAAAAAGAGGACTAAAATGTTTCCATCTAAACATCAGAAGCCTCCTCCCCAAAATAGACAAACTTCGGCTACTATTTAGTAGTTGCAAGGTAGGAGTAATATGTTTCAGTGAAACTTGGCTTGACAGTTCAATAAGCAACTCCGAAATTGAGATTGAGAACTATATAATTGTAAGGAAAGATCGAAACCGAAACAGAGGAGGTGTGTGTGCTTATATTAGGTCGGACATTGGTTTGAATATTAAATCAGATCTTGAACACGACGCGGTAGAATCGCTGTGGCTTGATATTCTGTTACCCAAAAGCAAACCAATTATTTTTAGAGTCTGTTACAGGCCACCAGATCAGGGCAACTTTTATGATGATCTAGAGGAGATATGCTCCAAGTGCACAGATTTTGAGAAATCTGAAGTTGTTGTCATGGAAGATTTCAACACGGATTTACTTAAACAGAGCTCAGGATTAAAGTCCCTTCTGAACTATAGTAAATTGTTTGACCTGCACCAGCTCATCACTGAACCTACCAGAGTTACCTCCCTTTCTCAGACCATAATCGACTTAATACTAGTCTCTGATAAACAAAGGATAACAAACAGCTGCGTTGTTGATTATGCACTCAGTGATCACCTTGCAATTTTCTGTACCAGAAAGGTACAGAGGGGTCATTTTGAGGGTCACAACAACATCAAAATCAGATCCTTAAAAAATTACAGCAAGGAAATGCTCCTGGATGGTTTAAGGGGTGTGGACTGGTCTCATGTAATGCACTGCAAAGAGGTTGAAAAAGCATGCGACGGTTTTAAAACAACATTTCTTAAAGTGGTTGACAGATTAGCACCCAGGAAGATGGTCAGGATAAAGCCCTGGATTAATGATGACATTTTAAAAGCTATTAAAATAAGGAACAATCTTTTTAAACAATTTAAGAAGTCCAGGTCAGAACAGGCTTTCCTAGATTTAAAGAAACACAAAAACGATGTAAATAGTTTGATTAAAGGGGCAAAGGGCTTTTTCAATGAAAAAATAACAGAGTATAGGAACAACTCAAGGAAACACTGGAGGACACTTTAAGAGGTAGGATACAGTAAGAAATTAAAGACTAAATCGGGCAATATCAGTTTAGAAATTGGAGACAATTTCAGCAGACAAATCAGAGGTGGCAGACTGTCTGAATAGCTATTTTACATCCATTGCAAAAACTATATCTGCAAAGATACCAGCTAAACCCGGCAACAACATAGAGAGTGAAGTCCAGAAATTCTAGATAGATCAGGGGGTTAAAGCAAATGCTTTTTCCTTTAGGAAAGTGACTGAGATGGAGGTCCAGGAAAAGCTTAAAAAACTTGACACCTCAAGGGCTACTGCATTAGACAACATCCCTGGTAAATTTGTGCAGGATGCTGCAGAAATCATTGCCCCATGTGTAGCTCACATTACCAACCTAGCCATTGACACAGGAACATTTCCAAGCTAAATGAAATCGGCAAGAGTTATTCCTCTCCACAAAAAGGGAAACAAATTAGAACCGGGTAACTACAGACCCATTTCCATCCTGGGTGTCCTATCAAAAACCATTGAGAGGCTTGTATGATGTCACTTCCTGCCCTCATGGTATATAGCTCCCATTTTTACAAGTTATCACTGCTAGCCTATTACACTGAAGATGGAACACGTTCCGAAACATGTCTGTATTATAGGCTGCCATTAAATACAATTCTTTTTAATTCTGAGAGTGCTGGTCCGGCCTTCGGCTTTTTTCTTCAGGCTTGTATATGAGCAAATAGACATTTATTTATCCACTAATAATCGAATGTACAAATACCAATCTGGTTTCAGGAGGTCCCACTCCACAGACACCTGCCTGCTGTTCCTCACAGATTACATCCGGAAAGAGGTAGATGAGGGAAAGTTCTGTGGAATGGTAATGTTAGACCTCCAGAAGGCATTTGATTCAGTGGATCACAACATCATGTTAATGAAGCTTAGGGCCCTAGGCTTTAATGAGGCAGCTCAGAGACTGAGTCCATTCTATTCGGGTCAAAGGTCAGGCTCAGAAAATCGCCAGGTTTTAACATTAGAATAGGAGATACTGTTCTCACAGACAAAACATCTGTGAAATATCTTGGTTGCGTCCTGGAACACAGCTTATCAGGGGAAAGCATGGCTCACCAAGCACTTACAAAGATCAATAACAGGACTAGATACCTAGCCAGAATCTCTCATTTTCTAGATCAGTCAGCGATGAAGATTCTTGCTGGAGCACTCATACAGTGTCACTATGACTATGCGTGTGGCTCCTGGTACAACAGCGACCCCAAAAGTCAGAAAATAAAACTACAGACTTCACAAAACAAGCTAATCAGGGTAATACTAAGGCTACCTGCCCGAACCCACCTTGACCCATCACACTTTGAGATCATGAGATGGCTTAAGGTGGAAGACAGAGTAAACCAGATAGGGATGTGCCTAGTTCACAGAATAGTGCACGGGTAGTGCCAGTGTACTTCAACAACTACTTCAACCGAATCAGGGACACCCATGCATACCCAACTAGGCGCAGCTCAGCTGACTTTGTGCCAGTCAGATTCAGAAGCTGTATGGTGAAGGAGTCATTTCTGTATTCAGCAGCTATCTATTGGAACAGTCTGCCCAGTGACCTGAAAATCGTAGACAATGCCGTTAGATTCAAGTCCAGCCTGAAGACATGGCTCAAAAGGGACTATACTTAACCTAGACACTTAGCTTAAGGCACCTTGCATGTTGTATGAGTCTGTTATGTATATAAATGTTAAATGGTATATGTGATGTGTTGTGATGTCATGTTTTGTATGATGCATGTATAAGCATCACACTCCCCTACCCCCCCACAAGGACCACAATGGAAATAAGCTCTGAGCTTTTTTGTGTTTCATCCTTGGCAGTATATCCTGACTGTGCTTTTCTGTCACATGTTTATTTTTTATATTGTCAAATAAAGTCATTCATTCATTCATTCATGCTTCAAGATGTCTACCATTATCCTGGTACCAAAGAAATCCTCCCCAACAGGTCTCAATGACTACAGACCGGTGGCACTCACCTCTGTGGCCATGAAATGTTTTGAGAGGCTGGTCAAGGATCACATTTGTGCCTCCCTCCCCAGTGATATGGACCCTATGCAATTTGCATACAGGCCCACTGATGATGCGGTTGTGGTAGTTTTATCAACCAACCTGTGTAAAAATGTACCCTCCTGCACAGAATGGCGAAATGGGACAGGTAATTTGCACCAACACAATGCACATTACAAATTAGAAAATTCAAAGACACTCCTTCCTAAATTCAACCAGAGACAGTCGGCAGTCTCATCTCCTGGGGAGGTGATGAGATAAGCAGCTGCGTGGTTTAACATTTACAGCTTTAAGATCAAAGAACCTCAGTAGACATCGAGCCTATAAGCCTGAATACACAGGAAATAACCAGGAAGCCTGAGGGTTCACAGGGGAGGGAGGGATAGATTGCCAGGTGTGGCAATGACTATCCCTCCCCCCCCCACGGTGAACAGAAGGCACCACGTAAATAGCCTACATGAAAGGCTTCCCCTTTTTAAAACCGTTGGGGTTTTTAAAACTGTTGGAGAAACGCCCACTAAGAAATTCGGTTCTGACGTCACTTTCGTGGACTAGCCTATTGACAGACAGTGCTATTGTTTCTCCAATCAGGAAGCTCGGTACGAATCAGACGGATACGCCCGCTTGACGTAAAATTAGGGGCGGAGTCTAGATTTGAATATGGCCGGCTCCACAGAGAGGGCAGACACACAACCCCACGAACGATACAAGGCTCAACACCCAATCTACACACTCCCTTTGACTCGAGGTGAACCGACCGGCGAAAAACACAGAGAGACGGCATTTCAACTACCATCGAAGAAGCCGAGACGAGAGATGCTTATAGCTACAAGCTTTTTAGGTTATATTGAATATTTAGTCTGAATTCTACGACCCTCCGGCATAGTGGTTGCATCTCGTAGTTTCATTGCATTTATTCTTCAAATCATTGATTTGTAATATTGTTGAAATCCTTTTCATTAAACACGGATTCTTCAAAGATCGATCTGCTCGGAACTCGTTTTCTTCAACCGCCGCCGTTTTCTCTGTTTGGTAACGAGCAGAAACCATTTCATGGTTACTGCTGTGTGTATGTAGAATAGAACTTCTTGGGCTTGTTAAAGTAAACACAACGCAGAGTAGATTAAGCTAGGAAGATTACTACATTTATTGGTGTCGTGGCCCTAGAATTAATACGACCGTTTGATCGAGATCAGAATTTTTTTTTTTACTTCATTTGTTCACCTCAACAAGTCGTCATCGCGGAACCGGAGCTGATAAACACAGGTGAGTGTGATTATGGAGTGTACGGGCGTTCAATTCGAGCCAAGAGGGGGATTGCTAAGATATTGCCTCATGTAATATGAAGAACGTATTGGGGGCACAAACTATCTGGTTATGGGAAATGGTCAAAAGCGTCGGATGGCGACAGATGAAAGGTTTTTCTGGCCAGGAAGCTCGGTAATCTGGTGGCGTGCGACAGGGGCGCGTCCTGAGCAATATGAGATCCCTAAAACTTATTCTCAGGAAAAGGAGCGCTGTGATGATTGGGAATTTGCTTGTTCTGAATGGGGAGAGAGCCGTGTGTACTGTATAGATGGGCTCTGTTGCTATTTAGAACATGTAAATCGGCTTGGTATAAGATGATTTAGGACCTGCGTAATCGAGGAACGTGGTTTGTGCGGTTACAGGATTATCACGTAATAATTGATATAAGCGGGGCTGGCGTGCTCAAGGGGCTTCAATAGAATGGTTTGCTGGCTGAGCATGGATAGTCAGGACATGTGTCTGCGGGAAACTATCGGCCGAATTAAATGAAGATGTATGTTCGACTTTAGGGCGTAATATCGAACGGATCCGGAGATCCTTTTTGATCTTGAGCATAACCGGCGTGTTAGTTGATTGCGTGCGCTGTAATAATGAATAAGTACTTAGTGGGAATTCGATTAAAGCGCTATAGTAAACTTAAACGCTGACTATAGTACGGGGGGTGAATACGCTTGATCTTGCATTTAGGAAGTCGCGCGGTAGTTATTGACGGAATGTGAGATCTGCCGCGGACGTTCGGGCTCTATGATAAGTAAGCTTGGAGGATGTGTATGATATTGCAGTTATGGTTAGGCATGTGTTTGAGTATGAGTGAAAGGATTTATGGTTGTGTTGTACGTTGCGTGATGTAGTATGGATTAAATCTGTAAATTGGCACTTACAATATGACTGAGAACGGTTTTTAATATTGAACCTGGTGCGCACGCTATGTCCGCTGTGCCACCCAACTATGCGTGGAGGAGCGCGTGCATGCTCGTCGGAGCTCGTGCTGGACAAAGCGCGTTCTCGTCAGAACTCGTGCGTATCGTAGCGCGCGGCTAGGCTAAAGCTACATGCTACAATAGCTCGTCGTGGCTCGCTTGGGGTGTTCAATACTGTATGTTGTGAATGGGATGATATTGCAGTGTAACTGAATTGTCATTTATGTTGGATGGGTCGTGTGAGTTTGCGGTATTGGCTAATGTTTACATGGTATTGGCTGAAAGTTTGAACGAATGCAGGATGAGTGGCGAATGAGTAGGCCGTGTGGGAGATGCGCGCATGCGCACTTGTGAGAAAGGACAATGTGTGTGGGACGTGAAAGACTGGAATTAATTGTGATGTGGTTAAAAGTACACTAGGTGGCGCCAGAGTCAACCTGGGATTCAGTCTGGCCTGCTGAAGCAGGTTAGAGGGGGTCCTGGGGTGAGCTCGTGACACGCGGCCGTTTTAAGTGGAGTGCAGTGGTCGCCATTTTAGATGGGGCTGGGGTGGCCATTGTAAGGGGTTGATGTTTTCGGAGTGATGTGGTAGGTACTGCGCTAGGGGGCGGTAGAGGCGTCAGTTGGACTCCCGTCCTGGGCAGTATGTCATGCGTGGCTTATTGTATGGTTGAATGTATGCGATGTCCCTCTGTTGGACCTACCCCCCCCTCTCTCTCTCTCTATCTCCCTCTCTCTCTTTCTCTCTCTCTCTCTCCCCACACACCCTTGTCTCCATATCTCTCCCTCTTTACATTTCTCACTCTCTCTCCCCCCCCTCCCTCTCTCTCTCTCTTTCTCCCTCTCTCTCTCTCCCTCTTTACATTTCTCACTCTCTCTTCCCCCCCCTCCTCTCTCTCTCACTAACTCCCTCTCACTCTCTCTCACCCCCCCTCCCTCTCTCTTTCTCCCTCTCTCTCTCTCTCCCCCCCCCTCCTCTCTCTCTCACTATCTCCCTCTCCCTCTTTACATTTCTCACTCTCTCTCACCCCCCTCCCTCTCTCTCTCTCTCTTTTTCCCTCTCTCTCTCTCCCTCTTTACATTTCTCACTCTCTCACCCCCCTCCCTCTCTCTCCCTCTCTTTTTCCCTCTCTCTCTCTCCCTCTTTGCATTTCTCACTCTCTCTCACCCCCCCCCCCTCTCTCCCTCTCCCTCTCTCCCTCTCTCTCTCCCCATGCCCCCTAGCCTCCCTCTCACTCCCTTTTTCTCCCTCTCTCTCTCCTTGTACCCTCTTCTCCTCTCTTACACTTCTATCTCCTCTCTGACTTTCTCTCTTTTTTCTCACTCTCTCTCTCTCTGTCTCTCTGTCTTTCTCCCTCTTTTTCTCCCTTTTGCTCTCTCGACCCCCCCCCCTCTCTCCTTCTCCCTCTCTCCCTCTCTCTCTCCCCAGGCCCCCAAGCCTCCCTCTCACTCCCTCTTTGCATTTCTCACTCTCTCTCACCCCCCCCCCTCTCTCCCTCTCCCTCTCTCCCTCTCTCTCTCCCCATGCGCCCTAGCCTCCCTCTCACTCACTCTCTCTCACCCCCCCCCCTCTCTCCCTCTCCCCCTCTCTCTCTCCCCATGCCCCCTAGCCTCCCTCTCACTCCCTTTTTCTCCCTATACTCACTGTACCCTCTTCTCCTCTCTTACACTTCTATCTCCTCTAACTTTCTCTCTTTTCTCTCTCTCTCTCCCTCATGCCCCCTCCACGGGAGGCGGTTGGGCAGTTGCAAAGTATGGTGTATTGTGTAATATGTTTTATGGTTTGGAACAGGTCTGTTCGGGACCACGTGCCCCCCCCCCCACCCTCCATGGCTTCTTTCTCTCCCTTTTTCCTCCCCTTTGTGCCTTTCCTTTCTGGTCTCCCCCATTTCCCTCCCCTTGCACTTTCTCTCCCTTGCCCCCCCCTCCCTCTCCTTTTTTCCTTCAGCCCACCTCTCTCTCGCTCTTTCCCTTTGCGCTCTCTCTCCCTTCCTCCCCCCCCCCTCTCCTTTTTATCTGTTGCGTCACTTACGCGCCTTTTGTGTCCCCCCCCCCCCTTTTTTCTCTCTCACTATTTCCCTTGGCTCTCTCTTTCTCTTCCCTCTCCCCCCTCTCCTTTTTTCTCCCGATTCCCCTCTCTTTTCTGCCCCCCTCCTTGTCTCGCTCCCTCTTTCCCTTTGCCCCCCCCCCCCCCCTTCTGCATGTTTTTCTCTCTCTCTCCCTTTTCCTCCCCTCTCTCCCATTTCCCTTCTACCCCCCCACTCCATCCTTTGCCTCACTCGCTGAGCCCTTCTCTCTCTCCCCCCTCTTCCTTCTGAAGACCGGCATAGAGATGCATGTTTTCCCTCTGGCCCGGTCCTCTCTTGACCGGTCGGCGGTTTCGTTGCGGCTTTTTTTCTCCTACCCTACTTGGGGTACAGAGGTGTCCTAGTATTGTGTTTAGGTTGGGGTCTTCGTGTCAGTGGACTGTGGTGTGTGTAGTTATAAAGTTGTGTTGTTTGTGGGGATTGCAGGACATATTAGGATACGCGCCGGTGACGGAGGAAGGAAGAGGAGGACGGAACATTCGACATGGTTCCTGGTTTGAGTGACAGTAGTAGGCGGGTGCTTCGGGGGGGTGCTGTGGCGGTGGTTTGGTTGTGTGTGTTGGTCGGTACGATAATGTATGATCCATATCAGCGACCTGAACAGCCAGAGGTGGTGGTAGTGGGTAGAAGGTCGCTGCCAGACCATCGCGGGAATCTGTTTTTGGGGATGGCGAGGACGGTGGCTAAAATGGCTAATAAATCGGATTGCTATGTGTGTGGCTTGGCCCCGCAAGCGGCCGACGCGGGTCTTCCTCTGATTGCGCACCCCTTAACGAAGTGTCATGCCAATGTGTTGAGAGACGTGCCTCTCCCTCGCCTGTGCGACGGGGTGAGTCATGATAAGATATTGAGGTATTTGGGCCAGGAGTTGGGGTCGAATAAGGCTGTGGGTTATGCAGGGCTAAAGGACAGTAGCCCCATTCCAGTGGCGTTTAGGGCGGCTGGGTTTGAGATGTGCGTAGAGGGGAGGTCCGGTGGTAGGGACGTGGGCTATTTGGACGGCTGCTTGGGTGAGAGTGGAGTATGGGGTAAGGATTCAGAGGCGCCAGCCCCTAGTGGGGCGTTTTGGATTTGTGGTGAGTATGCGTACGCCGCGTTACCTATTAAGTGGAGGGGTAGGTGTGCATTGGGGTATTTAGTGCCGGCTATGAGGGTGTCAGATGTTTTGCCGACGCTTCCCAGGTCAAGGAGAAGGAGGGATGCGGACCACTTTTTCAGGGTGGCGTTTCCCTGGTGGGGGACGTATGCGAACATGGGTGAACTGGACCATCTAGCTCGCGTGTTTGAGGATATGGCGGCTATGACCGCGAAGGGTATGACCCTGGAGGCTCAAGAGTTACGGTCCTTAAGACTGATGGAACTGCAGTCAAGGACAGGTTTGGACTTCCTGTTGGCGAGTTCAGGAGGCACGTGTGCGTTGATTGGTCAGGAATGCTGCACATTTATCCCAGAAAATGATATAGGTGGCTTACCAGCGATTATAGAGCATTTGAAGAATATTACTAGGGAGATGCAGCCCCCGCGGGAGGACTCGTGGGAGGGCTGGGGTCAAAGTTGGATGGGCTATATAGGATGGACGATTGCTAAGTATTTGCTGTGTGCTGTGGTGATGTTTGCGGTTATAGTTGTTTGTGTGAATGTAATCAGGGTGTGTGTGGCGTACGTGTTCAGGACTCTCGGCGCGGCTGGTTCTGCGTCTGAGGACCCACACTGCTCGACTGCACCTGCGTATGCGATGATGATGGTAAGGGATGGCGCGGAGGGTGGCAGGGTGGGTGTGGGCGTTCCAATAAAGCCGAGATGCCCGGCGTCCGCGCTGGCAACTATTCTCCGATCTGGGTGGTGGACATTCAGGGTTGGGGAGTGGGAGGGCCGGAGCGTGCGTGTGGGTGTGGGGCGGGGGACGTTCCTGGACGACCGTACGTTGCCGTTGGCGAGATAAGGTTGTGTGTGCAATTGTGTTTTTTTTTTCCATAGTAGGTACGGTTGGATTGACTGTATGATGTGGGGCGGTGTACCCGGAGTTCGGTGTTGGGTCTGGTCGGCTATGCATGGCCGTCCGGCAGGGCACTGGACTCTGGGGATACTGGCCTGAAGGACGGGATAAGTTGCCGGGATGCTGACTGCTTTGTACCTGTGGTGAGGTGTGTTCAGACCGCTGTGGAGGGGCTGTCAGGGTCTCTTCAATAAACAGGGTTGACACCTCACGGCGTGCGTGGCGCGGTGTCCGTGGCATTCTTTAGATTATCTCTGGGGGACACGTGTCTGAGTGACAGGTGTCCCCTGGGGGGTGTGGTACTGAATAATGAAAAAGAATGTGAAAAAATGAATGTAACTATATTAATCAAGATGTTTTTGTTTTCCGAGGAGTATCAGAATTGGAGCGGAATCAAGCGGAAGTAAAGAAGAGCCGAAATTCGACAAAAAATAGGAACCCAGTGTGTTGACAGAGATCGAACGAGAAGAGAAACAGGGAGTAGAAACTGGCGGTATCACACACATGTATCAATTACAAATGTCTCGTGTTTAAGAGTGTATGAGGAAAGTAAAAAGATACTCATACAGTGAATGAAAAGAACCTCTCAGGAATTTGATTATAAAGACAGAGTAAAGTACAAGTCCGGTTGATAAATTAACAAGAACTGTTGTCATTGTGTGCTCTGATCTCCAGCAGTTCGATTGGACACGCGGAACACCACAAATCAGGTAAGAATAGGAATTTCAGGTGAACAAGGGACAGAAGAGAATAGGAAGGGCCCACAGTGCCACTATTGGCTGTCCGAGTAGGAGTCAGTCACAAGAAGCATAGACACCTACACTTAGATAGGGATTACAGAAGCTACTTTTCTGCCTGTTGCCATTGTTACAAGATAAAAAAGACAAGAGAAACTTTAGAAAAATGGGGAGAAAAAGCGCATATAAGAAAATGAAAGCCACAACCAAAGCAGATAAGTCGACCGTAATTGGATGGATGGAAGAGAGTCCAGTACAGATTATTGCCAACGAACACGACACGACAAAAGGTAACGAATATTACTTGGAAAAAGCAATCTATGTATCAAAAAGATGGAATGATAGATGGAAAACGCTTGCGAAACGTTGGCCGGTCGAGGGTTCTTTTGATTTGGAGTTAATAGCTAATATACGAATGCTAATTAAGACATGAATATCAAGGGGGCAAGGTGGCAAGGGCAAAGAAATATTTGCAAGAGACAAGCATGATAGAATCTTATGCACGGGAAGCCGAGAGGAGAGATAGTGAAAGGAAGGCCATTGCAAATGGCAATGATGCAGACAAACCAGTAGAGGAGGTAGTCCCGGTCACCATAACTCCCCTGGCCCCTAACACAGCACCTGTCACCGCCCAAAGTGCAGTTCAGTTAGCCTCACCCACCCCAGCCTCCTATCTTATTGCCCAACAGGAAAGAATTGAGGGAGCTTTAGCACCCCCGCCATATGCCAGTAGGAATGGGGGGACAATATACCCCATCTTACCTGTATTAGAGATGACGAGTCCTTATGAAATGACAGATGATGCGGGGAACAAAGAGAAGGGACAAGCAAAGACATCAATTCAGCTGATAGCTAGGCAACCAGACAGTTCAGCCCAGACTTGGTCAGACAGAGAGCATGCGGCCGCCTCACGGCCAAGGGAAGGGATGGAAAGGATGTCAGAGCGAGCTAGAGTGATCCAAGAAGCTGAAAGAATGGGAAAGGAAGGCTATGAGACAATGTTAAAACAGAGAGATTGGGCAAGGATGAAGGCAACCTACGGCCATCCTCAGAGAGTTTCTGACCACCAGAGAGTTTCTGACCACCAGAGAGGGTATGACCACCAGAGAGGGTATGACCACCAGAGAGAGTCTGTCCGCCAGCCGGAGTACTTACAAAGCCCCCCAGCTCCTGCGCCCCACTCCGTATACCGAGCTCTCCCTTCCCCCCAACCCCAGTCCAGCAGGGGGGTAGACCCTGGCAGTTTCGAGGTTGGTCTCACGAAATCACAGTGGGAGGATGTAGATGCAGTAGGTAAGAGGCCGGAGGCTATCGACATCGAACTTGGGGGGCAGATGACAGATAAAAGACGATCTGACAGGGATAGACCAGGCGCTCGTGGCTTTGGACAGGGACCACGCTGTCCTAATAGGGCGATTTACGAGCCACGACTCTGCAAACATGGATGGGGGAGAGGAATATAAAGAGATCATGAGGATACGGGCTGGCATTGAGGGAAAGCAAAATGCCCTGCAAGACAAAAAAGCAGAGCAGAAAGAGGCCCTCCAGAAAGTAGAAGATGCTGTAAGGGAGAGAAGGCTGACCAGATCACAGACGAAAAACAAGCTAGCCCCTGTCCGCATGGCTCCTATAATAATAAGAGGACAGGACCTGGAATATCACCCCTTGAAGGCGTCGGACATGACACAGGTGACTGAGAAATTGCCGCCCCTCCAGAATGGGGCCAACCCATGGATTGCCCAACTGGAGGAGTTGATGGTCGGCACAGAAATGGCAATGGGGGATGTCAAGAAAATATTGACAACCATGATGGGAAAAGACGGCATGGAAAGGATACTGGAGACGGCTCACCTGCATGGCCATGTGGGGACTGGAGCGCATGATGCGGACCTGTTCACAGCGTACAGGGGAGTAATGTGGATGGCCCTACGAGAAGCCTATCCAACGAGACTGCACGCAGACCAAATTCAGATTGGTACTCTGGAAGCAACAATTCACCCCAGGCTGTACGTACGACAAGCCTATGCCGCGTGGAAGAATACAACTGGTCAGGAGGCAGGACTTGACCCTATGCATGAAGCCACGTTAAGAGCCAAGATTGAAAACGGCCTCCCCCTAGAGGTAAGACAGAAATTGGCCGAGGTGGTGTCATTGTCAAGTATGGCAGTGAACTTATATATTGATCAAGTGGACCATTACGTTGAACTGTATCGGAAAAAAGAGCAAAGGACAAAGGAGAAGGATATGGATCAACAACGTAAGATCATGTATCAACAGCCAACCGATGCAGGGAAGGTAGTGGAATACCTTCAAGCCTTAGTCCAGGCCCCACAACCAAGAGGTGGGACAGGCTATGAAGGGGAACCACAGGAACAAAGACGGGCTCAAGCGGGAACACAAGGGGGTCATGCGCCGGAACAACAACAAAGGTCAAGAGGAGCAATCGGGTGGCAACCACAAGGAAGAGGTGGAGGCAGGGGCAGGAATCCGAATGGATACGCGTTGCGGCGGATGGAGTGTTGGCCGTGCGGGGAGACTGGTCATCTCGCACGGGACTGTGGACAGGACTATCAAGTCAGAGGGGGAGACCGGGGAAGGAATTGGCAAGGCCAAGGCCCACCCCGAGTTCAAGACCCTAGTGAGAACAATGGCCCGGTAAATCCAGCAAGAGGGCCAGATGAACCACTATGAAGAGGCCCAGAGAGTCCAATGGGGAGGTGTCAGCTGTCAGTGTCGTCTTTGAGGGAGGAGCCTATTGTGTGCGTAACGGTGAATGACAAATCTGTCGAGATGATGGCAGACACCGGTGCGGCCTACACGGTAGTACAACCCCAAGACGCGACGCACCTAACCATGTCCGGTCGATACGTACGGACAATTGGATTTGAGGGAGTAAACCAGCTGACGGCTGTTACCGATCCTGTGACTCTGAGATATCAAGGCAGGGAAGCGACTCTCCCTGTGCTGGTCTCGGAAAGCACACCATTAACTTACTTGGCCGAGATGGGCTGGGGTTACTGGGGATGGACATTAAATGTACTGCAGAGGGTTGCGTGATAGCCGAACGAGAAGACCAGTACTATCAGATGGTACAACGAATCGACAGTCAACCACCAGAGATTTATTGTCTAGGGGGACTGGACCAAGAGCTGCTTGGTCCAGCCTTGCAATGGGAGAAATTTATCACTGCCAATATGCCTGAAGCAAGTGATCCAAAGACCCCCTATCATTGCACTCTGCAGTATCATAAAGATGCAGACTCGTCACAGACTAAGGAGTGGCTGAGGGTGCAACCTGACAAAGTACAGCTGAATGCTACCAATATCATATTGGGGCCACAGGGAGCAGCGCTACGTATTGCACGGAGCGACTATCTGCGAAAAGAGCACGGCATTATGGACAGTGTTCCTCATGTGACTTTGAAGGTAATCAGCTCATGTGATCAACAGCACATAGGCGAAATGATGAAAAAAGCCGAAGGGATGGAATTTGAACAGATGAAAGAAAACAAACGGATCTGGATAAGCCCTGATAAAAGGTTTATTAAGATCATGGTCCAAGGCACAGGGATGGGTCGTCCCCAAACTGTGCAACTATCCCAAGAGACACTGGGCGAACTCCCTAATGCATCAAGCCTCCAAGAGGACATGATGGAGGCGGTGCCTGAGATGCTGTGGGCAAAGAACAGCACTGACATTGGATTAATCAAGTCCGCTCAACCTGTGAAGGTGGAGCTTAGACCTGGGGCCACCCTGCCTTGGAAAAAACAGTATCCATTGAAGGAGAAAGCGGTGGCTGGAATCGAGCCACAAATTAAAGGACTTTTAGCTGCAGGAGTCCTACAGAAAACAACAAATCCCCGGAGCAACACGCCGTTGCTACCCGTGGAGAAGCCTGATACCTCTTACCGGCTGGTGCATGATTTAAGAGCTATCAACGAGGTGTTACTTGACTATCCATCAGATGTCCCCGACCCCCATGTGCTATTGACATTTATCCCGTCGAAAGCTGAATACTTTACGGTTATAGATTTGTGTAGTGCATATTTTAGTGTGCCCTTGAGCGAGGAGTGCCAGCATTTTTTTGGTTTTACTTATAAGGATGAATATTATGAGTATACTAGGATCCCTCAGGGACTAAAGCATTCGCCACACATATTCAACAAAATCCTAAGGGAGGATTTAGAGGGGTTGGATAAGGTCATGACCTCTAGGGTCATTCAGTACATGGATGATCTGATACTGTGCGCGGACGATCAGACAACATGTCATCGCGATTCCGTGAAACTGTTGCAGCTGTTGGCGGAAAACGGCCATAAAGTGTCGTTGAAAAAGTTGCAATATTGTAAACCTAAAGTGATCTATTTAGGACAAACAATTTCACAGGGCCATCGGGCTATTTCAGAAGAACATTTGGTGGCCATAAAGACGGCGCCCAAACCTGTGACGGTACGACAGCTAATGGGATTTCTGGGTATAATGGGGTACAGCTCTCCATGGGTCGAGAACTATACGGAAATAGTGAAACCATTGAGAGAAATGATGAAAGAAGCGGGCGTTGATAAACTGAGTAGTAAAGTGGTATGGACCGAGGATGGCTCACGGGCATTCGAAACAATCAAGTCCCGACTGTTAGAGGCGCCGGCCCTGGCTTTGCCTAACTATACCAAGAAATTCATACTCTACGTCTCTTCTTCTCCAGATCAGAAGCAGGCGTGCGCGGTGTTGGCCCAGAACACAGGGGTGGGGGCACGACCGCAGCCGATGGCGTACTACTCAATTGCCTACTCGGAAGTAGAGATGGGGATGGCTCCATGCTACCGAGAAATGGCTGGAGTGTATACGATGTACGAAAAAGCCGCAAGTATTATGATGGGATATCCAGTGGATATCATGGTGAGGCATGACTTAAAGAGTCTGTTGGAGTCCGGTAAATATGCACTAACGATGCCTCGCATTAAACACTACTACAGACTTTTGGAACAGGAAGACGTGACGCTGGTCAGGTGTTCCATAACGAAGCCGGCAGCTGACATCCCTACGCCTGAGGATGGAGAACCCCACGACTGTATAGTCGAAGCCGAGAGGTACTCTAAACTCAGAGCAGACTTGCAGGCGTTTCCATTTAGCAGTCCAGATCTGGAATTATGGACTGACGGCTCTTGCTATCGAGTTGGCGAGGGACTAAAAGCAGGCTACTCCATGGTAAGGTCACAGGGCGAAGGGTTTGTGGTGGAAAAAGCCGAAGCATTATCACAACCTTGTTCAGCCCAATTAGCAGAGTTGGTCGCACTGACGGAAGCATGTAACATGGCAGAGGGCAGAACTGTAAATATTCATACAGATTCGGCCTATGCGCACGGCACCGCATTTTTATTTGGCACAGTGTGGAAAGGGCGAGGTTTTAAGAAAGCTGATGGAAGCGCCATAAAACATTGTAGTCAGATTAAACGGTTGTTAGAAGCAATTATGAAACCAAAGCAGATTGCGATAATCAAGTGTGCTGCCCACCAGTCTGACGAGTCAAAAATAACTCGAGGAAACAAAAGAGCAGACGAAGCTGCCAAGGAAGTGACAGGGGCCGACGGAGCAGGTAAGGTGTTGGTTATCACACACGGAGTTGAGTTAGAGGACAAGATAACCTACAAAGATGTTTTGACTTTCCAGGAGGAGGCTAGTCAGGTAGAACGGAACCTCTGGATAACCAGGGGAGCTTGTCAGGATGATTCAGGTTTGTGGCGCGACATCAGTGGATTTGTGGTGGCTCCTGCGGGCCTGGTCGGACTGCTGATCCACACGGCTCACGACTTTTGCCATGCGCATAAAGGAGAGGTAAGGAGAAAAATCAGAGAATATGGCTATTGGGCGCCAGATTTGAACAGTCAAATTGATCATGTGCTAAAGAGATGTGTAATATGTTTGAAAAACAATATACGTAAGGGGATTAGTGTGTCACCAGGACATATCCCCACGCCCAATGGCCCAATGCGAGACCTTGTAATTGATTACATTGACATGATTAAGCCCATTAATCAGAAGAGATATATTCTTGTCGTTGTCTGTCGTTTTTCAAGGTGGGTGGAGGCGTGCGCCACCCGGCACAAGGATGCAGCATCGGTGGCTAAGTTCTTATGCCAAGAGGTAATTCCCCGTTTTGGTTTAATGGACAGAATCAGTTCGGACAATGGAAAAGAGTTTGTCGACAAAACTGTACGTTTAATACTCCAACATTTAGGCATAAAACAGCGATTGGGGGCCGTTTATCATCCGCAGAGCCAGGGGATGGTGGAACGCATGAACGGGACGCTAAAAAACAAGCTGGTAAAGATCTGTCAACACACAGGATTGAATTGGTTGAACGCTCTCCCGTTAGCATTGATGGCATGTCGGTCAAGCGAGGTTCGCGGACTGCGTCTGACACCGCACGAAATGATGTTAGGTCGCTGCATGGTAGTACCAGGTTTGCGCGCGACAGGCAAAGGTCCGAGTTTGGACACCCTGGACAACGATATGCGTGAATACGTAAAATACATGTCAAAGATACACAGAAATATTCTGGATCATGTCTCCAGTAGACAGGAGCATGAAACCGGGGAGGAGGTGAATAGGCAAACTACACCTCAAATCATACCAGGCGACTACGTTTATGTTAAAGTATTTAGACGCAAGTGGTTTGGCGCGAGACGAGAAGGGCCATACAAAGTCGTTCGAGCCACCGAGAGGGCTTTACAAATCCAAGGATCGCCTATGTGGTTTCACGTTACTCATTGTGTAAAAGCAATCGATACGGACCAAGAATGGGAACCTGAACCACGAGACCTTGACGATGAAACCGGGGCGTCGCAACCGTTACATGAAGGCGAAGTGGAAGCGGCGGAGGATGAAATTGGGGTGGTGCTAACCCCAAACGATGGGGAAGATGCGAATGATTATGGCGAGCCAGACCGAGGGGACCACGATTGGCCACGAGTAGAAGATGAGGGTTTTTTACAGGAACCAGACAGAGGAGAAGATTATGAATTGGAACATAATAATTTCTCCTCTGTGGATTTGGAGAAAGTACCAGAAGAACCGGAGGAACCAGTGCTTAGCACAAGCCCGGAACAAGATACTCGACCAAAACGAGTCATCCAGAAGCCTCAACGATATACATAGGCGAAAGAAGGGATAGTGTAACTGATAGGCCTTGGAGAGGGCGTGTATATATAAATTTTTCATTTTTCATTAGCTGAGCTCTCTCCTTTTTTAGAAATGTTTAGATAGTAAATGCAATGTAAAGTCTTTTCTTTCAGAGTGGATTGCACAAAATAGACACGTTTGGTTAAAAAAACACATAAGTATAGTCTAAACCTGGTAATTGGTACGATCATCTTTTTGCATAAAGGGACGGACCTAGACTGAAGTGAAATTGATATAACTGATACATTGTGTATAACCTGCAAATAATTGGAAATTGTTAAACGGTGTGAGTGAATAGAGAACTGTGTAAACATAAACGGATTCATAGTCGGTCAGTGGAAAAGGGAGCTAATGTGGGTGTTGAAAGCAATTGATACTAACAAATATGAAAAATGAGTTATGTAACTGAGGGGTACAATTCCCTGACTGTATTGATAAGTATGGTATCATTAAACCACTACCGATTATGTACTTTAACTACTGGCCACACAGTACATGATATAGATATGATGAACACTTTCCCACCATGAAACGAAGTCCACACAAATGTATAAATCGAATATTTTATATAGCAAAGGGTATATACAACGTTCACTTAATGACATTTATGATTTGAATGCACTTGTAAGGCAAATGAGTATTCGTAGGCAAATCAACATTGAATGTCCAATCTCTGGTTACGCAGGGAGCAAGTATGCAACCTGATTCTTTAGGGAACTATAGCGATGGTACTTAAATGATTATAGGTGGATATACTAAAAGGGGGTCTCGCTGGTTGTAAGTCAGTAGAGGGGGGGGGGGTTAGGAGAGCCGCCGGCGATATCCCATCTGGCCAACGATTTCTTGGGAGAATTCAGAGTGCTGAACACGGTGCCCACAGAACCTTGGTCCACAGATGAATACAGCTGGGCCCTCTTGTAGACGGTAGCTGCCGGTCCACAACGAAGAGACGTGAGGCGACCTCACTCGGGGTAGAGCGCCGTCTCACCTGGACTCCTCTCGGGGGGTAGTTCCAACACTCAGCAGTGTTGGCTGTTATCCATGGCATAAATCAAAGCACCCAAAGCAAGTAGATAATCCAAGCCGTGTAGGGCTCGCCGTCGTCCGGGTAAAGTAATCCAATGTGCAGGTCCACTCGTCCTGGCCCAGAACTCCTCGGATGAAAGCACCACACGTGGTCTGCCCAGCCTGGTTAAGACTCTAGATAACGCGAGGAACGATGGGGGTACTGCTCACTTTATAACTCTAACCGAACGATGCACCATACATAATAGACTATTATTAACTTAATAGAAATACGTCCCACTCGACGGTATAGTGCCAAACTATGACAATTTCAACTATTAATCCACACGATGTCTCAATGCCATTCTGAGGCCAAGTTGACCATACTGCACCACACGTGTATCGTGGGTGAGGCTTAACGTCTTGCCACTAGGTTGGAGGGTAAAGAACTAAGGGCTAAGGGACTAAAAGACTAAAAGAAAGTTCTACTTTACTTGCGCCATATATATATGCGCTGTGAACAAATAGTACCATTCGTATTTCGCCAGACGTATTCCTACGCGGAACCGGGCTAGTAACGACATGTTCGTCGGCACGATTGAACTTGAACCAAGGGGCTTGGCTGCTGGCGCCAAGTTCTTGTCCAATGAGAGAATGAAACTATTATGGGCTGTTAGTAGACTAAAGGGATATTCAGTGTATATGTACAAGGAATATACAAGGGATATCAAACGATATACAAATACTATTAAATATATATCCATAAATAAATATATATATATGGATATATATTTAATAGTATTTGTATATCGTTTGATATCCCTTGTATATAAATATATATATGAACTTCCGGTTAAGCTACAACATGTAGCACACGCATTTTGCAATTGCTCCGCTCCCACTAACGCTAATTTCGTTTAAAAACATTATTTGGACAGTAAAGAAAGAGAATAGACCACATCGTATGTATTGTTAAGACCCTCTACTAACCATATCAAAAGACAATATGGTTAAAGGTGGAAAGAAGGCAGAGAAAATAACTACGGCAACTTCAACGGCGCAGGACGTAAAAAAACGAGAAAGACGCGTCCTAACCGTCGCTGGTTCTGAGCCGACGGCGACAAGCTCCGAGGAGGAGAAGGAAGAGGACAACTTACCGGGATCATCGATTACGGTCCCCGAAAGAGAGTCAATAGAGACCAACATAAAAGAAGGTACAGATTCAAGCTCCGTGAAAGGGAGAGCAGCCAGATTTATGGATTCCAACGTCACTGCATCTATCTACCATATGCCGCCAACTGAAGAAAGCAGAAATCCACCCGATTTCAACACACTGTCTAACCTGATGGTAGAACAGTCTAACCTGATGAAAGAACAGATGGTAGAACAGTCTAACCTGATGAAAGAACAGATGGTAGAACAGTCTAACCTGCAGATTACACACATCAAGGCGCTCGAGGCAAACGTCGATGCTAAATTCGATCGCATCGAGGCTAAATTCGATCGCATCGATGAGAAATTAGAAGAAGTCAAGAAAGCGATCGATGCACAGTCAAAGCGAATCACGACAGTGGAGATTTCGGTGACAGAAAACACAAAAGCAGTCAAGGCGAACGAAGGTAGCATGACAGAGATGGGAGAAGAGATGGAAAAAGTAAAAGATGAATACCGGAGGGAAATAAAATTGCTTAAAAACGAAGTGATGGAGAGGCAACTAGAAACCCATCGTTACCACAGGCGGAATAACATCCGCATTGTGGGGCTTGATGAATCAGTGAACTGCGATGACATCAACTTTCCAAAAGAGTTATCAACGATTTTGGAAAACTCCGATCCAAACAAAGTGCCAGAAGTGGAACAAGTTTACAGAATTGGTTCCCAGGGGCAAAATATCAACGGGCCGAGAGTCATCATTGTCACTCTGCGGAAAACTACAACAAGGGATGAAATCATCAAATATGCTCGCAACCAACGTGGGAAGCTGAAGTATGGTGATAAACCAATATTTATCTACGAAGATTTGAGCAGAGAGGCCATCATCCGACGTCAACCATACAAAGATGTGATGCAAAAGCTGTACATAGCCGGCCACAAGCCAAGGCTAGCATATCCGGCGCTGTTATCATTCTTGGGCAATAACGGCCGCAGGTCAGGTCCATTTACACCCTTTGAAGCTGAGGATTTCCTGAATCAAAATGCAGCAAATAACCCAAAGCATGACGAAAATGCCGGAATCAGTTAAGCCTCTCTCTAAATATATACCAGTGTTGGAATGACTTTATTGTGTTCATCAATGAGGTCATTCCACCAGTGTTGGAATGACATTGTTGTGTTCATCAAAGTAGCAAACGATATGCAAGTCGTCTATAACAAAGTGTACTGTGTATAATACGATTCATAATACATTATAATTTCAGTCTCTGGTCTCTGAGGGGACAAATAAATATCAATGCAAAAAGATCTATCTGGAATATTCTGGGTTTATCGCTCAAATGCCCTGGGTCTCTTAGATCATTCTGGAATGTAAAATAGTCTAGGCACTAGTATATTCTACAACCTTCTACAATATAAGGCACCATGACAACGAAGCATACAACTCTAACAATAACATTCGGTGTGCATACACATAGCAGATAATAAATTAAATGAAGTGCAATCAGCCCTTAATAATACTTTAAAATTATCCACACATAAACGTATGAGCACAGCAAGGTTATTCTAACAATTTAAGTAATCACTCCATTAAAGGCACATTGAAGCGCTAAAAGGCGCTGCTTTTCTATCTTATCTAATCAGTTAAATCGGTTCTAGTGGCTTCTCCACGTTGATAATTATTTATCTCTTATTCCTTATCTATATCTTTCCATTGATTTTTATTTTATTTAATTTTTTCTTCTCATTACTCTATATTTTTTAAATATAATTTAACTTACATTGTTCTTTTCCAATGTTCTTCACATTAAGGTGTCAATATTACTATATATTTTTTAAATATATTTTAACTTACATTATTCTTTTCCAATGTTCTTCACATTAAGGTGTCAATATTGATCTACAATCTTTTCCTTTTTTTTTTCCCCCACACGTTGGTGGAGGGTTCAAAGGAATATGTCGATAAAGGTTTATTCTCTTTTTATTTTATTTTTTATTTTTATCTTTAGGTTATTTATCACAATACTTCATTACAGTAAGGGAAGGTGCAAGACCAAAAGCGACATTCTATTGCAATAGAATGGAAATGTTAGATCCTATGGCAATGAGCATAGGAAAATTAGGATTACAATGCTCAGGTTGGGCAATCCGGTGGACCATGGGAGAAAGTCAATCGCGGAGGATGTGTTCTTGGAACACAGGCATGTTCGACTTTCTGGGAGAGGGGAAAATAGGGGATTTTTATTTGTATATATATATGTTTTTAAGCTCAGCTCTCAACGGGACCTCATTAATTGGATGTGCATCTATTGTAGCTTCATACTCCAGAAACATTACCAAAAACTACACGAAAACATGCATAGACTATGGCTAGTTTGAATATAATGGTATGGAACACCGGTGGGATAAACAAACAACACAAGCGCAAAAGCGTGCTTACACTGATGAAAAAAGAACATGTGGACGTGGCTCTATTAAGCGAAACGCACATTTTAGAGGGAGACATAAATACGTTAGCGGATAACATATACCATAATATTGGTCACTCTTCTTTTGCTACGAGAACTAGAGGGGTAGCCATAGTCGTCAGACGCAAATTAAATATCGAATTGAAAGGGGTATGGTCGGATGCTGAGGGGCGCATAACTATAGCTAGGATTATACACAATAACAGGAAAATTGCATTGGCAGCGGTATATGCCCCGAATTTGTACGAAGTGGGTTTCTTCACTTCACTAACAGGAGAAATGTTAAACCATCCCGAGTACTCATATATAATGGGTGCGGATTTTAATGCCATTTGGAACCCAAGGATGGACAAAACTGACCTTTCCTTCTCCAGCGAACAAAAGAATTCATCTAAAGCATTAAAAGATTGGTCGAAATCAACAGGAGTAACTGATTTATGGCGTTCACTTAACCCCATGACCCGCAAGTACTCCTGTCGTTCGGCGAGACACAACACACTATCCAGAATTGATTACGTCTTTGCATCCCCGAGAATATTTGATAAATACGAAGTGGAAATGACACCCAATGCGCTATCAGATCACTGCTACTTAATCCTGAAAGCAACATTTGGTACACTATCTACCCGGGCCCCAAGATGGCGTTTTAATTCGATGCTGCTTAACAACAAGGAATTCATTACACAAATTAAAGAAGCTCTCACAGTATTCCTACAAGATAATGCTAACTCGGTGCAAGATCCCAGAATATTATGGATGTCGGTAAAGAATATGATCAAGGATTTCTCGGATAGATTTACCTCCATATTGCGCAAAAATCAAAACACAAAACTGTCTGAAATGGAAACGCTTTACTCAACGCTTTTTAATTCTTTAAAATACAACAACTCTACTAGACTAGATAACCAAGTTAACATTCTAAAGACAGAGATCAAAGCAATGTACAGACAAAAATCGGAATTGCAAATACGCAGCACTAGACAACAGCAGTACTTCCAAGGTTCTAAACCTAGTCACCTATTAGCCATGCGACTAAGAATTAATGCAAAATTTGCAGATATAACTGCCATTAGGAAACAACAAGCTCTAGTAACAGAACCCAAAATAATAAACGATACATTCAAAGAATTCTACTCCGATTTATATAACTCAGAAACGACCTTTGATCAAGACAAATTAGACACATATCTTAATCAAATTACTCTCCCTAAACTTACGGATGAAGACGCTAAACAGTTAGAAGTACCGATCACATTAGAAGAACTCAAGAAGGCCATATCCGGAATGAAAAACGGCAAAGCTCCGGGAATTGACGGTATCCCATCAGAAATGTACATTTCTTGCTGGGACATATTTGGACCCTTATTACTAAATATGATCTTATACTCAGTCAAAGAGGGAAGCTTCATTGAACACCAAAATACCGCACTCATTTCAGTTCTTCACAAAAAAGACAAAGACCCCACTGAATGCGGTAGTTACCGTCCTTTAAGCCTCCTCGGAACCGATGTCAAACTGTACTCTAAGATATTAGCCATCAGATTGCAAAAGCATATGACGTCTTTAGTTCATACGGACCAAACAGGCTTCATAAAAGGTCGCCTGATCAATGATAACATAAGGCGAATACTGCACGTACTAGATACAGACAAAGAGGACATCACACCTAAGGCGATACTATCCCTGGATGCTATGAAAGCATTTGACAGGTTGGAATGGTCGTTTCTATGGGCAGTATTGGAAAGGATGGGGTTAGGAAAAGGTTTCATTGATATGATTAAAGTACTATACAAGGACCCATCGGCCAGGATTACAACAGGCACATTCATCTCCGATATCTTTCCGGTATCGCGCTCAGCCAGACAAGGTTGCCCTCTTAGTCCCGGACTATTCAATCTATCATTAGAACCTTTAGCACAATTTATAAGACAATCCCAACACATAGAACCAATAGTAATCAAGGGCACACATCATAAAATTAGTTTATATGCGGACGACGTAATATTGTTCATGCAAAACCCCAACAACACATTGCCGCTTATACTCAAGTTGATAGAGAACTTTGGTGATTTATCGGGATTTAAAATAAATTGGCCTAAGTCGGCTTTTCTTCCTCTTAACTCTTTAAATGCCATGCCTGGTTTTCCATTTTACCGCTTGAATGCCACCATCCGCGCCAATGTTAACGTTAATATCGCCTAATCTATGTTTTAAATTATGGCTATGTGTCTAATCTGCCCATCGCATTATCAAAGACTATTTTCCAGACAGTGCTGTGAAGGCAGATTGTTTTTTTATCGCGTCGTTGCCGTTTCAGAGCAGTTAGAAAAGCCCCCGTTTTGATATAAAAAACAGCCCATTCTGGAGCATTCTATGAAAATCGTCTTTTAGTGGAATATTCCACAACGTTGATATTCGTCGGCCTTTTTATGAATCGTTTTCAAATAAACGCTAGATGATCAATATTATACGTGCACGCACGCACATTACGGCCGCGCGAGGATAATCGCCTCGTTGATTTCCTCTCGGAGTTTTACAATGAAAACGAAAGAAGACATTTCACAAAACAGCTTATAACTTCATCAAACTTACTCCGATTATCCTACCACTGATAACACAGAGTCCTTACCTGACATCAGATGGTATCCAACTGGTATATTCCAATTCCTGATCACCATTCGAAAAAATCGATAAGTGTATGGATCCAACGCGACACAGTAGATCTCTATGATCCGGGGGGATCTGAGGCTCCAGAATGAACTGTGGTAACCCCGGCTGGATCAGTGAACTGGAAAATGTGGAGTACCGGATTTTTTTCCCCATTCATTTTCATTGAGTCCATTCCAAAATCACTTATGTCATCTGGGAGACGACAGGGGGCGCTTTTTTCCACAGTGATCGTCGGCGCCCCTCGGCTATACTCGGGTAGGCTCGGGTGATGCAATAATTTTTCAGATCGCAAAAAAAAAAAAAATAATAATAATTCCGAGAAATCTCGTGAGTGGCTAGCAACCACCTATAAAAAAACACGAGAAATCTCGTGAGTGGCACTGAAAGAGTTAACACCAGTGCAAAAAAAGAGACAACCCTCCCAGGTGCGATACCCATGGTCAAACATTTCAGATGCTTGGGTGTGGAAATATTTCCCACCATAAGACAAACGGTGAAGCACAATTACACAAAAATACAGAACAAAATCAAGGACGACCTGGACAGGTGGGCAAAACTTAAAAACTCAGTACAGGCAAGGGTATCAATAGTTAAGATGGATGTATTACCAAGAATCAATTTCTTCAGCTCAATGCTTCCGTTACCTCCTCCAGAGGGCTACTGGAAAAGATTACAAACCTCCACATACAAATTTATTTGGAATAACAAACCACCTCGCATAAAAAGATCCACCGCACAGAGAAGTAAAGCAGACGGTGGCATGGCAGTTCCAGATTTTTTACAATATTTTAATGCCTTCACATTAAGACCATTGAAGAAGATATGGTTTGACCCCGAGGCTTTGGTATCTTGGAGAAAATTAGAAGAAAACATAGTAGCCCCACAGAGATTGAAAGACATAGCATACACTAAACTTTCAATCAAGCATTGTGAGCGAGAATTTGGCCCAATAATAACCCATGCAATCAGGACATGGCGGGAAACACAAAGGAAATTTCCTAACCATCAAGTATGGCATAATCACACTCCCATATTCAATAACAATGCTCTCTTAATGGGAAAACGACCTATAAGATTCCCTGTATGGGAAGAAAGAGGCATACACTCATTAGGGGATATTTTTAATAACAAGGGCCTCTGTAGTTATGTCGAAATATGCATAAAGTTTAACCTCACCGAGTCCACATGGCTTTTTTACATACAGTTACGACTTTGTATGAGATCTCACGGTGTTCCATTACACATACCAATTGAACACCACAGATACCACACATTTTTCTATGAAAGAGATACATTGGGAGGTTTTGTATCAGGTTTTTATTATCAATTACTAACGTCCTCGTACGAAACCCTTCAACTAGACAATGTCTGGAGGAGGGATATACCAGACCTGGAAAATGACTTTGATTGGCAAGGAGCCTGGGCAAATGTCCGACTTACATCAAGGAACCCGGATCATCAACAAATCAATCTGAACTATATTCACAGGACATACTTGACTCCTATAAGGCTGTGCAAAATGGGGCTTATACAAGACTCCAAATGCTCCCAATGTACAAATGGGGACGAAGGAACATTTATGCACATGTATTGGGACTGCCCACCAGTTAAGGCATTCTGGAAAGATGTGTCCCAACAATTATCAATACTCGTATTTTGGAATATACCTGTACACCCCGCGGTATTGCTATTGAATGATGTTTTTGAGTTTGCAGTGAACCCACAACTAAAAAGATTGGTTTTATCGGGTATCACAGTAGCTAAAAAACTGATTGCATCACGTTGGTTTCAACCGGAAAAAATTTGCCGGAAAGTGTGGTTTCTTACATATCTCGATGTGATATATCAAGAAATATCAACAGCAAGAATTCTGGGGCTCAATGAATCCAAAATGTTAATGTGGTTAGAAGTGGTGGAGAGAATAAAAGCTAGCCTATAATGGTGATGTCTGGTTAGGAGTGAGGGATAATGGAGGTACTATCCAAGAGGGGGTCCGGGAGGGGGGGGTTTGAGCTGGAGCATATGTGTGTAGGGTTTTAGAAAATAGGTATTAGGGGTATATTATATACTAACATTTATATAATTGTAACTTCGCTGGATATACACGGTATACGGTTAAAATGTTATTATTGACTATTTTTGTTTTATCCTGTTTCTGTACTTGCATATATTTTAACCACCTTTACTGAAAGTTTCATTATACATTGTGTGTTGAGTACTGACTTTTAATAAGTTTTGTTTTGCAATAATAAAAAAAAATAAAAAAAAAAATAAAAATATATATATTCGGTTTAATCTGATCCTTCACAACAAGTTAGAAGGATTCTGGAAATATTTGGTTCTTAGGTGATTTGGCTAAACAGTAAGGTTAAGGTAATTGTAAACAGTTTGATTGAGAAAATACTAACAAGTATATTGGGGATCATTAATCCCCAAACCGGGGAAACTGTGGTAGTTTTATCAACCAACCTGTGTAAAAATGTACCCTCCTGCACAGAATGGCGAAATGGGACAGGTAATTTGCACCAACACAATGCACATTACAAATTAGAAAATTCAAAGACACTCCTTCCTAAATTCAACCAGAGACAGTCGGCAGTCTCATCTCCTGGGGAGGTGATGAGATAAGCAGCTGCGTGGTTTAACATTTACAGCTTTAAGATCAAAGAACCTCAGTAGACATCGAGCCTATAAGCCTGAATACACAGGAAATAACCAGGAAGCCTGAGGGTTCACAGGGGAGGGAGGGATAGATTGCCAGGTGTGGCGATGACTATCCCTCCCCCCCCCACGGTGAACAGAAGGCACCACGTAAATAGCCTACATGAAAGGCTTCCCCTTTTTAAAACCGTTGGGGTTTTTAAAACTGTTGGAGAAACGCCCACTAAGAAATTCGGTTCTGACGTCACTTTCGTGGACTAGCCTATTGACAGACAGTGCTATTGTTTCTCCAATCAGGAAGCTCGGTACGAATCAGACGGATACGCCCGCTTGACGTAAAATTAGGGGCGGAGTCTAGATTTGAATATGGCCGGCTCCACAGAGAGGGCAGACACACAACCCCACGAACGATACAAGGCTCAACACCCAATCTACACACTCCCTTTGACTCGAGGTGAACCGACCGGCGAAAAACACAGAGAGACGGCATTTCAACTACCATCGAAGAAGCCGAGACGAGAGATGCTTATAGCTACAAGCTTTTTAGGTTATATTGAATATTTAGTCTGAATTCTACGACCCTCCGGCATAGTGGTTGCATCTCGTAGTTTCATTGCATTTATTCTTCAAATCATTGATTTGTAATATTGTTGAAATCCTTTTCATTAAACACGGATTCTTCAAAGATCGATCTGCTCGGAACTCGTTTTCTTCAACCGCCGCCGTTTTCTCTGTTTGGTAACGAGCAGAAACCATTTCATGGTTACTGCTGTGTGTATGTAGAATAGAACTTCTTGGGCTTGTTAAAGTTAACACAACGCAGAGTAGATTAAGCTAGGAAGATTACTACACGGTCTCCCAAGTACTGCACAGCACCCTCTCTCACCTAGACCGCCAGAAGGGGGGCTATGTGAGACTGTTGTTCATTGACTACAGCTCAGCGTTCAACACCATAGTCCCCACCAGACTGGTGGACAAGCTGATCAAGCTGGGTCTGAGCTCCGCTCTGAGCGCCTGGATACTGGACTTTCTGAGTGAAAGGCCCCAGGCGGTCAGGGTGGGGGGTCAGACCTCCAACACCATCACCCTGAGCATCGGGTCCCCCCAGGGCTGTGTTCTGAGCCCCCTGCTGTACTCACTATACACACACACGATTGTGTGGCCAAGTTCAGCTCCAACTCCATAGTGAAGTTTGCGGACGACACAGTGGTGGTGGGGCTGATCTCGGACAACGACGAGAAGGCCTACCGGGAGGAGGTTGAGGTACTAGAACGCTGGTGCTAGGACAACAGCCTGCTCCTGAACATTGGTAAAACCAAGGAGCTGATCGTGGATTTTAGGAGGAGACAGCAGGAGACACACATACCACTGAGGATAAACGGGGCTACCGTGGACAGGGTGAGCAGCTTCAAGTACCTGGGGGTCCACATCTCAGAGGATCTGACATGGACAACACACATAGACTCAGTCGTAAAAAAGGCGAAGCAGCGCCTCTACCACCTGAGACAGTTAAGGAAGTTCAGAGTATCTGGGAAGATACTCCAGTCCTTCTACTCCGGAGCTGTAGAGAGCATCTTGACTGGAAAGATCACTGCCTGGTATGGAAACAGCATGGCACAGGACAAGAAGGCCCTACAGAGAGTGGTGCGCTCAGCCGAGCGTACCACGGGTATTGCACTACCACCCCTGCAGGTCCTATACAACAAGAGGTGCAAATCCAGAGCCTGCAGAATAATGAAAGACCCTCACCACCCCAACTACAGCCTGTTCAAGCTGCTGCGGTCAGGCAAACGCCTGCGAACACCAGCAACTAGAACAGAGAGACTTCGGCTCAGCTTCTTCCCCCAGGCCATCAGAGCCTTGAACACTGAACTCTCCACACACAAGCACACATGAACACACACACAACACACACACTGTACACGCTCACACACTAGCAGCCACTTTAACATGAGCACACACACATTCATGCTGCACACGCTCACACTTATGGTCACTTTACAAAATGAAAGGTGCCTCATCCGTAGCTAACAGTGTATTGCACTACCACAGGACCTAGCATGTCCTACCATGCTCTGTAAATAACTCATGTACATATACCGATATGCCCTACTTTGTTTACCTGTTTTATTGCACAATAAAACTATTGGATTCTTATTATATATTACCATTGTTATTACTATATTACTATTGTATTATGCACAATCGTTGTGGGCAAGACCCCCCGCATTTCATTGTATACTTGTATGCCGTGACAAATAAAACTCTTGACTTGACTTACTAGCAGCTACCCACCAGCAGCTAGCTACCAACAGCTACCCACCATCACTGGTTTGTTCAAACCCTGGTGAGGCCTGCACTACCATACTCCTGGTGTGGCACACTGCACCCTGGATCATGTTCAACTGCTACCAGCAGCTACCCACCAGCCCTGCAGCAGCTAGCTACCAGCAGCTACCCACCAGCCCTGCAGCAGCTAGCTACCAGCAGCTACCCACCAGCCCTGCAGCAGCTAGCTACCAGCAGCTACCCACCAGCCCTGCAGCAGCTAGCTACCAGCAGCTACCCACCAGCCCTGCAGCAGCTTGCTACCAGCAGCTACCCGAGGGAACCTGTGTCTGGCCTGTTGGTCTCCTGCCTGCTTACTACCAGTCTGGGTCAGCCTTCCTGGGACTGCTTCACTACCTCGGTCCTGTGGACTGCAAGGTAGGGCACTATGCCTACCTCACCTCCCAGATGCGATGGATGCCTCCGCCTGACCCAGAAAGTGTCCATGCTGGAAGGGAGAATATCCATGCTCTACAGTATCAAGGAAGATGAGCACCTCTTGGACTCCTTGTTTGAGGCATCAAAAATCCTTCGACATGACCCGAGTGACTCAATCATCCCTGAGAAACTAGCCCCTGAGGAACCAGCCCCAGGAGACGCAGATCCGACCCCCTCAGCTCCACCCCCTGCAGGTGCCGATTCATCTGACCCAGAGGTTTTTCTAGGTCGTGTAGCTGGTACCTCAGTTATGGAGGAGTTGGGTAAGACAGTACTGTACACACAGCCTGAAGAGAGATGGACCCGAGAGGGAGCTAAGTCCAAGCGGCCCCCCACAAGCTCCACCCCGGACCCGTGGTCTTTGGCTGGTCGGGGCCATCCCCGGTGAAACCGTATCCCCCATGTTCACCAGTCTGCCCCTCCGGTATTCACTGCCAATCCCTTCTCTGTCCTGGATGATGACTTCCCCTTGATCACCTCGGCCGTTGCCCAGTCCTCCAGTAAAAGTAGTGAGTGACGTCATCTGTTAAGATTAGCAGTTAAAAAACACTCTGGTTGTCCCAAGTCAGCTGAGACCCTACAGCCAGTTTTGCCACGACCATCCGGTCCCCCAAGGCCTGGCCTCAAAACTGTCCCTGTCTCCACCAGTGACAATCATAATAGGCGACTCGATAGTCAGACGCGTCTCAGTCAAAAATGCACACACTGGTTTTTCCAGGTGCCACAGTGGCGGTCATCGCGGATAAAATCCAAGAGGTTATGACATCCTTCCCCGCTGCTGATTGGCTCATAGTGCACGCAGGTACAAATGACGTTAGGAAACAGCAGTCTGAGCTGTTAAAGCATGATTTTATCCAGCTGTTTGGTGTACTGAAACATCTTCACTACAGCGTCAGTATCTCCGGCCCCACCCCCTCTCCTGGCCGTGGCATCGGCCGCTTCTCCAGACTGCTAAGCCTAAACACCTGGCTCCAGTCCGCTTGTCGTACCCACAACGTGAACTTTATAAATAACTTTGACCTCTTCTGGCAGCGTAGCAATCTCTTTGCAGTAGATGGTCTCCATTTAAACTTTTCAGGCGCCTGAGCACTTTCCTCCAACCTATCCTACAGCATCCATCACTGTTCTCCTCCCTCCACCTATGTCTCACAGCAGACCCAGACTGTGGCACTACTCGCCCACGCTCTGCCTGGTGCTGACAGGTCCCTCAACCATTGACGTCCCCCTGATCCCAGCCCCTACCACAATAGTTCCTCCATGTACTATAGTATTGCAATTGGGCTAGGATCACATAATAATAGTGTCAAAAACACCCCTGTCAGAATTAGTAGGCCCACTAAATGGAAAGAGAGAGGAAAGAAACACAAGCCTAGAAGAAGTCTTCAGCCCGAAAGGACTTCACTTTATGCACCTGAATGTGAGGAGCTTACTACCAAAAATCGATGAGATTTGTCTGCTGGCTTATAAAACACAGGTGGGAGTTATTTGTTTTACAGAGACCTGGCTTGATCCCAGTATCAGTGATTCAGAAATAGAAATACCCAATTACTCTGTAGCCAGAAAGGATCGCAGTCGTAATGGAGGGGGGGTCTGTGCTTTTGTGAGAAATTATATTAATTTTACTGTTAGGACAGACGTGGTTGATGAAGTTGAAGTTGTGCTGCTGGACATTCACCTGACAAAAACTAAACCAGTGCTGATTAAACCGAATATATATATTTATTACTTGAGATATATTGTATAATATTTGTATATCGTCTGATATCCCTTGTATATTCTTTGTACATATACACGGAATATCCCTTTACCTAGGTACAGGCCAGACCATAATATTCGTTCTCCTATTGGACAGCGACCCCCTAGGCGCCACGGCCATACCCCCAATGTCTAGTTCAAAGTCACCGCTAAGACATGTCTCAACATGCCCAGGTTTGCGCAGTAATACGAGACAGAAATAAGGTTGGCACTAGATTATTCACCTTACGTATAAATACGTTGCAGGTGGATACAGCAGTTAGTTACCCCAACAAGTTGAAGCCTTCACCACGATACAACGTGCTGTGAAGTGGGCCCGTTTTGCCCCTAAATAGAGCCTTGAGACCGCGTGCGAATTGATAGCTAAAGTGTCAGAGTTTAACGCTGTATCGTCGAGTTCGACTTATTATATTATAAAGTAATAGTCTATTATGTATAGTGTATCGTGCGGCTACCGTTCTACAGTGACCAGCATTACCAACGTTTCATCGTACCGAGCTAGTGTGCTTATCCAGGCTGGGCGGCCTAACCTTGTGCCGCCATCCGAGGAGCCCTAGACGAGAACCGTGTGGATATGTACACTGGATAACCTACACCGATGAATGCAGAGCCCTTTTCGGCTGGATTATATTGCTTTGGTCCTGTGGCTGCTGGAGCAGAGAACAGTCTACCCCCACTACCGTGTGGGATCTACCCTGTGAGGAGCCCCGTCGAGCCCGCCTCTAGGACTCAGAGGCTGGCTAGCTTTCATCCATGCTGCAGTGCATACCGGAGTATAGCTGTTGCTTTGTCTAAGGACCAAGGGATTATTGCACCGTCTCCTGTACCTGGAGTCTCTTTATTCCTCGTTGATCCAGACTTTTGCTCCCGACAATTCCTCTCCCCTGCTGGCTTACAACCGGAGGGAACCCCCCTAGTATCTCCAGCTGACCTACGAGTGTACCTTATATAATTCTTATGCTACAGGTGGTATTAATTATCCCCATCGTAATATGCTCATGGACTTACGCTCTTGACCTATTCATGCACATTCTTCGCCTTACAAGCGCGACTCTAATTCTCAATACTGTAATATAATATTGCTGCTCTTCTAATAAATATTCCAAACAGGACTTTCTTTGTTAAGCCGTGTTATTGTGTGGGTGTTCATCACATATACCTGTGTACTGTATGGCCAGTAATTAAAGTACATAACTCAGTAGTGGTTTAATGATACCATACTTTCAATACAGTCAGGGAATTGTACCCCTCAGTTACAAGTGCTATTGGGAGTATGTTATAGACCACCTGATCAAAGTGCATTTTATGATAATCTAGAGAATGTATTTTCTAGCTGTGGTGTGACGAAAAACGAATGTATTTTGATGGGTGATTTTAATACTGATGTATCTAACAAGGACTGTCCAACGCATGGTGCTTTTACTAGGTTTAGCAAACAGTTTGACTCTACTACCGAGCCGAGGATATATCAGGCCCCGGTGTGCAGCGCAGAGGCCCAATCCACCGCGTTCCAGAGGACGCACGACCAGAGGCACGGAGCAGACGGTGAGACTGTTGGCTCACATCTGAGAGTGAATGAATGAATGAATGAAAACTTTATTTAACAGATTGCAGAATGGGTACAATACAGTACGGCTCAATACATACAATTGTTAAGGGGATGCAGACCTGAGAAAGACGTTTGTCTTGTTTCCATCAGGGTCCCCCATTTTCAATTCATATAGACATATATGACATACATGACATACAGATAGTCAGTACTGCTACATCTATACATTTATGACATACCAGATTTGCAAATACAGTACTGTTTGTGATACAGAAGGAGTCAAGAAAAGGGAGTATATACATTTGACGTAGAAACTGTACATTGGAGGAGGTTGGGTGGGGGGGGTTGGGTACATTGGGATATTGACAACCATACTGGGTAATTTACATTGGAGGTGGTTGGGGGGGGGGGGGGGGCGGGGGGCACACTGTATAAACAAGTAACACTGTACATTGAGTGGGGGGGGGGGAGGAGACACTGTACAAACAAACACAATTGTACATTGAACGGGGTTGGGTTAGGATATTTACAGGGGCCAGTGTTGAATTGCAGTCTCCCGTAGGTGTCCCTTGAGAGGTTTTGAAAGTGGGTAGTGATCCACATTCCTTTACAGCTTTGGGTAGGGCGTTCCACATTGATGTGGCATAATTGCGAAACGTGTTTAGTCCCTTATTTGAGCCGAATCTGGGTTTAACATGATTTGTGGAGCTCCCTCTGGTGTTGTGATCGTGGTATTCACTGACCTTTGGGAAGTATTTTGACATGTACATGGGTACCTTGGTCGTGTAGTGTATCTTGTAGACCAGGCCCATTGCAAGTTGTTGTACTCTGTCGTCTACTCTAAGCCATCCTAGGTTGTCAAAGTGGGCAGGGGTGAGGTGGGTTCTAGGAGTAAGGTCAAGCAGTAGTCTGACCAGTTTGTTTTGAGATGTTTGTAATTTTGTTTTTAGCGCCTTTGAGGTGCTTTGGTACCATGAGGTGCAAGCATAGTCGTAGTACCCCTGAATGAGTGCTCCTGCCAGAGTCTTCAGGGTGTTCTTGTTTACCAGAGAGGAGATCCGGTACAAGAATCGAGTTCGTTGGTTGACTTTTTTTATTACATTGGATGCCATTTTGTCACAGGAGAGATTAGCCTCTAGGATGGAACCCAGAGACTAAGGTACTGTGATGTAAATGGGCCGGGTAATGACGTCAGGAGCAGGGACTCAAAGGGCTGTCATTATTGAACTCAGGTGTTACTGATTGTGCGTGGGGATGAGACGCTGAGACTATTGATAAGCCAGTGGGACTCAGATATCGGGGTTGGAGCACTTCGCTACAAGCGGTAACCAGACTCTGTTAGGGCCCGGGGGGTGGGGTCGATCGTGGAGAGTTATCCACCGGCGACGAAGACAATTTATCCAGCCGACCACAGGTTCCAGTAGCGCGAGGAGGGGAGGCTTACCCTCCTGGAGACAGATAGGGACGGGATATAGAGGGTACTGAGTTACCTCGCTCCTAAAGACATTATACTCGGAAAGTCCTCGCTAGGTTACAAGTCAACTACAACCTGGTGGACCACCGTTCGCCGGAGCATTCGCCCGGAGAGTTGGACGGGGTCCAAGCACAGACCCTCGGGGGGGTCGCGCCGTGCGGCGAGTTAAGTCCACTGTTACCCAGATTGCACTTAGTATAGGATTTTGTATTATGATCTATTTTTATAACTGTATAGGCCTACTGTATATATATATTGTATATGGTATCTTGTGTATCTTCTAGTTACATTATCTGTATTATATCGTGCCCCTTAATTAACCTGCATATTGGCTAGTCCTTCATATGCCCTATTTATTATATAGCCCAGGCTGGTATATTTTATATATTGTGTGACCAATTGAAGGGGAACAGGGGAAGCAAGAGGGAGGGGTAGTTAGGACCTGGGTAGTCTTCCATAATTAGTGTGTACAGTTGATCTATTATCTATGAGTGCCTATTTGAGAGGGTGATTAGCGGGCCGTGTGTGTGATTAGGCATATACTTTGTATAAAGCGCAGTGCCTCTTAAGGAGGGTGTTTAACGTGTGTGATAGGACATACCGTGTTCACATTTGCGTGCCTCATATAGAGGGTGACTGAGAAGACCTTTACGGTGCCCGATTATTCCCCCCAATTAGAGACCCCTAGTCCCCTGCATGAATTACTTATGTTGTGTAATAAAGTGTCCTATTGTGCATGATGCCTGAGTACTGATGTACCTAGGGGGATGGTGGCGGAGGATTTACAGCAAGAGAGAGTTGACTGGTAGCGGGAGGTGATTCCCTAAATATTCACGTGGACCAGTGGGTCGGATACTGTGTGTGTGACTATTGTAAGTGCATTGTGTATGTACCGTACCTCATTCAAACTAAGGGTTGTTGCCTATATAAAAGTGTGCTGTGATATGTGCTCTACCTAGAGGTGAAGGGTTTACCTATATATAAGTGCTGTAATTTATAGTGTGCTTAACTTAGAGGTGATATAATTTACCTAAGGGACGCCTGGCTATACCTGCTGCATTCTCTGGTTCTGCTAAACCCTGTCATGTCTCGGAGGGGAAATTCGTATCGGCTTCATGGCTCATAGGTTTTAATTAATAGATCCCATGTCCTCTGTATAATTGTTTAGCATAGGTACCTTTATGAAATAAAGTTGTTATTCCTTGTACCCCGGTTGTGCAGTTGGTTATTTCAGGGCATTTGGATAAATAGCAGTTTCCCTGCTACTGGTATAACTCACGTATTTATTACAGTACTGTAAATGTGACGACCACATAAGAGAATAGATCTACTGGAATCCAGTGACAATTTCCCCACATCTCCCTCTCCTCCTTTTCTTTTTTCATGATTATCCGGACAATATGGAATATTGAACTTTGTAAGACAATTGCAGTTTCCCCCCTCCAGCCTTCTCTCTTGCGTCTACGTTCCCCGACTTCCATTAGAAGATGTGAACTTGTATGAGCTTACACATGGACAACAAACGAAAGATGATTGTGAAAGGATTTTCGTTTTGTTACTCTAAAAATGATGTATTATTTAATTAATAGCCTATACCTTGTAGACCTTAAGGGAGTGGGGAATTATCCCTACTACAGAGCCAGGCTATATCAGGCCCCGGTGCGCAGCGCAGAGGCCCAATCCACCACGTTCCAGAGGACGCGCGACCAGAGGCACGGAGCAGACGGTGAGACTGTTGGCTCACATCTGAGAGACTAAGGTACTGTAAATGTGACGACTACATAATAGAATAGATCTACTGGAATCCAGTGACAATTTCCCCACATCTCCCTCTCCTCCTTTCCTTTTTTCATGATTATCCGGACAATATGGAATATTGAACTTTATAAGACAATTGCAGTTTCCCCCCCCAGCCCTCTCTCTTGCGTCTACCTTCCCCGACTCCCATTAGAAGATGTGAACTTGTATGAGCTTACACATGGACAACAAACTAAAGATAATTGTGAAGGGATTTTCGTTTTGTTACTCTAAAAATGATGTATTATTTAATTAATAGCCTATACCTTGTAGACCGCAAACGGTGTTTATTTTAATTTTTCTCAATTATTAAATATTAAACTAAGAGCCAGAAGGATGAGAACAAGGTGAAGGCTTAAATGATCTATGGATGATAACAAATACAAGTTATATATTATTATTATTATTATGAAAAAAAAATCCTCATTATTCTCTTAAAGGGGAACTATTTTACTATTTCTTTCACTATTTGGGCACTTTTACACAATTCCTGTGAGTTTATGGAACACCTCTGTAATTTTTTATTTTTTTTTAATTCATTGTTTTGTATTTCTAATCAAGTCCTCAAAAACAGCATTTTTCTACCTCAAGATCTTAAGCCGTTTTGAGCCTGGGCTCCAACTACTGTGTGCAGCTCATCATGAGCCTGATGCCACACAGCCACATTATCATGCAGCTGAGTCTCTCTGACATCACAAATCAGCACATTTTCAGATGACTCAGTTCAGTGAGGGTGAATATTGTGAGAGGAGAATTGGAAGAATGCGCCAATATGAGAATTAGAGACATAGATCATATTAATATAAGTCCACATAGCTAGGAAACAATGCTAAACACTGATTTATAAGATAGTTCCCCTTTAAATATGAGTAGTGTGTGTAGGCATGTTTATGTATATATATATATTTTTTTTTTTTTACATTTTTATAATTAGGAATGGCTGTATGTGTGCATGTATATATGTATGTGTATATGTGTGTATGTGTATATATATGCACAGCACAGGTTTATGTGGGTATAGTGTACATGCAGTATGTGTGTGTATATGTATGCATGAATGTATGTGTGTGGGTGTGGTGATGTGTGTAGCATTGTGTATGTATCATACGTGCGTGGTGTGTGTGCATGCGAGCAGGCAGGGCCGGTTCTGGCTTTTTGGGGGCCCTATGCAAAAAGTTGTATGGGGGCCCCCTGAACGTTAAGAGGATATATTTATACTATTATTGTTTTTCTTTCTCTTCTTTTCTTTTCTTGAGCATATAGGTACTTTCACTCAACGCACAAGAGTGCTTGGCTACCAAGAGAGACTTGTCATTTTAACTATAAAAAAATAAAAAATCACCCAGACATAATACTATGCTTTGTCAACAGGAAACACATGAATGCAACGCTGAAACAAGGACGTAAACTGAAGGATACAAATGTCTACATGAACGAGCACCTGACGAAAAGAAATGCAGACATTGCCAGACAAGCAAGAATACTGAGAAAGCAAGAGAAGATAAAGTCTACCTGGACGGCAAACTGCAAGGTGTACATCAAGCTCAATGGAGATTCCCTGGAGGAGGCAAAGATATTGCTCATCAGAGACCTCTCTGAGATGGACCAGTACCAATGAGGACAAATGCAGGACAATATAACGACAAAACAACAAACAAGGTACCACTCTATCTCATCATGAGGAATCACAAGACTCTATTATCCCATATACTCTACAGTGCCATTGATATATATAATTGGTTGTTATGCCATATGCTGCATGAGGGATTATATCATGAACTCATGACAAATATCTATCACTTATTATATATACCTATGTATTGTTTATCATTAGTATTATCATTCCTGTTGTTATTATTAGCATTGTTGGTATTGCTATTATGTATATCACAAACATTATTATTATTATTTCCTATGATCAACATCCACCTAATCTTAGCATACTATGGGTATCATAATGATGTAACCTATGCGTATATGATTGCCATATATATTGATGGAATCGGATGAGTCTGATGATGACAATAATATATTCAATGACATTGACCCTGAGGCAAATCTTTATAATGATTACAGATCAAATTGTGAATCTGTTCAATAATCTTAATATGGAGGGTTTTTCAATCATACACATCAATAGCAGAAGCCTATATACAAACTTTGTCCAAATTAAAGACTACTTAAACTCATTAAACCATACATTTCAAGTCATTGCAATAACTGAGACGTGGCTAACAAATGAAAAGGATGCTGATTTTATGTTAGAAGGTTATTAACATTTCTGTGTAAACCGGATAAACAAAAGGGGTGGTGGTGTTGCATTTTATGTACAGAATGATTTTCAATGTAGATATATAGAACGCCTGGTTCTTGCATTGATCAATTTATGAATACCATAGGTGATATTTTTGAGAAGGTATGTGATAAAAAATCTTTTTTTGTTTGTGGTGACTTTAATATTGATCTCTTAAAATGTAATGAACATAAACTTGCACAACAGACTTCTGTAATGCAATGTTTAGTTTTGGTCTCTGGCCCCTTATAAGCAAACCCAGTAGGATAACTAAAGATAGTGCCACACTTATTGATAACATATTTACGAATGTTCATGGCCAAGCAACAAGTGGTTTGTTCTTAAGTGAAATCAGTGATCATTTTCCTATTTTTGTGATTCTACATAATTTTAAGGAAAAATTTTCAGTTGATGTAAGTGAACCTTCTTGTAAAATTATAAGAATTAGGACACCAGAAAGAATGGAGGCCTTAAAGATGGACCTTACAAACTACAACTGGGATGAGGTGTATGTTGACGATCCAAATCAGGCATATGATGCTTTTTTGTTGACGTTCACAGAGCTATACAACAAACACTGTCCTATTAGAAAGAGCTGGGTGAAGGATAAATATAAAGGAAAGCCATGCAGGAAACCAAAGCTACGCAAAGGGCGTGCAAAAAGAAAAACTTACTTTACAAGAAATATTTACAACTGAGAACAAGTAAAAGCGAAGAAAAATATAAGCTGTATAAGAACAAACTGACTTCCATTATGAGAGTACAGAAGAAGGAATACTACAAAAAAATGTTAGAAGACAGTGCAAATAATATACAAAAGACCTGGAAAATAATCAATCATATTATTCGAAATAGAGGATATAAATCTGAATTTCCAAGCTATTTTCTAAATAGCTCAGATGCTAAAGTGGACAATGTAAAAAGCATCGTTGAAGATTTCAATGACTACTTTGTGGGTGTTGGAACTACTTTGGCCAGCAAAATTGTTGTGCCTGAAGATAAAAAGATATGTTTAATAATCTTATTAATGATAATATCAGTTCTATGTTCCTTTGTGGGGTAAATTAACTTGATATAATTGATATTGTAAGTAAATTCAAAAACAAAACATCAACTGATATAAACTCCATTGACATGGTAATTATTAAAGAAGTAATTGAGTCTATTGTAAAACCTTTGACCTATATATGCAATCTGTCTTTTCAAAGAGGTGTTTTTCCTAATAATATGAAACCAGCAAAGGTAATACCAATATATAAAAATGGAGATAAATATCAAATGGACAATTATAGACCAGTGTCCCTACTTCCTCAATTTTCAAAAATATTAGAGAAACTATTTGTGAAACAACTGGATCTTTTCATTGGCAAATACAAAATACTGAGTGAACACCAGTATGGGTTTAGGAAAAATAGAACTACTACATATGCAGTGATGGAGATGGTAGAAGAAATAACCAAAGCAGTTGAAAATGACAAGTGTTCTATTGGTATTTATATTGACCTACAGAAGGCTTTTGATACAATAGATCACAGCATATTAGTGAGAAAACTGGAGAAGTATGGGATACGAGGTATAGCTAACTCTTGGCTGAAGAGCTACTTGGAAAACAGACAGCAATGTGTGCAAATCAATGACACTGTGTCAGGATTTAGGAAGGTCACCTGTGGAGTACCTCAGGGATCTGTGATAGGTCCAAAACTATTTATACTTTATATTAATGATATGTGCAATGTTGCTGAACTGTTAAAGTTTGTTATTTTTGCAGATGATACAAATTTATATTGCTCAGGAAGTAATTTAAAGGAACTTTTGCCTGCTATTGAAAGAGAGCTTGAAACTCTCAAAACTTGGTTTGATGTTAATAAATTGTCTCTCAATATTAAGAAAACTAAAAGTATGGTTTTTGGAAATCGAAAAGAAATAGAGGGGGAGATAGTTAAAAATATGTGATGTACAAATAGAAAGAGTTTGAGATAACATTTCTAGGGGTAGTTATTGACCAGAAATTAACATGGAAACAACATGTTAACTATATTCAAGGAAAAATATCTAAGTCAGTAGCAATATTGTATAAATGTAAGGATATATTAAACTACAAAGCCTTGCACATAATTTACTGCTCACTTATACTTCCTTACATTTCTTACTGTGTGGAAGTATGGGGGTCGACATTTAAAAATACAGTAAATCCAATAGTCGTACAGCAAAAGCGGGCCATTCGGAACCTTTTCAAGGCTGGTTACTATGAACACACAAATCCATTGTTTATAAAGTCTCATATTATGAAATGTAATGATTTGGTTTACTATAAAACTATGCAAATAATGTACAGAGCTAAAGCAAAGTTACTCCCAGATGGGGTGCAAAGGTTTTTTTCAACACATGAAAGAAAATATGATTTGAGAGATATTTGTAATTTACTGTTCAGAAAGCTAAAAAAGGGATTAAAAGGAGGTGTATTTCTATTATTGGGGTTAAATTGTGGAACAATGCGGATATACAGTTAAGAATGAGTAATTCGATTTTGGTTTTTAAGAAAAAGGTTTGTAAAGCTATTTTTGAAAACTACAAGGGTGAATAACACTGTTTTGTTTTGTTTTTTTTCTTTTAGAATACTGTTTTGGAATCTACATTTTTGTATTTTTTTTGTAAAGCTAAATTTAGAAAAACTACAAGGGTGAAAAATACTGTTTTGCTTGCTTTTTTTCTTTTCTTTAGAATACTGTTTGAGTAAAACAATTTGTATTTTTTTGGTAAGAATATAGGACAGGCACATATAAGCACTACGCTTCAGTCTGTACCTTTTTCAGTCACTGTAAATAATCAAATATTGATAAATGATGATGTATATTGTACTGTGTGTGATGATGACTGAAAAGAAATAAACTACTACTACTACTACAAGATTAGAGAGACATGTCTGGAGGGGAGGGTGCTGTTGATTGTTGTATGTGTGTGTATGTATGCGTAGTATCGTGTATATGTATGCATACCTGCATATACTATGACTATTATTATAATCTATTCTTTGAATGGTATTGGAGATATACTTGAGTTACACAAATTAGCTATAGAGAAATTATTGGAGGGACTGTGCACCCGCATGCCGTCTACCATGCAGATATGGGCAACCTTTTGTCCCATAACTATAGCCACACTCACCATCTGGTGGCAGGGGTTACTTAATGATAACCCCTCTTTCCACATAACCTTAATAATGTGGAATATCTCCTGTAACCGGTTAGAGGTTGCAGAAATTGGAAGTTCACTGTTGGGTGTTATGTTTGTGTTTTATGTTTGTGTTTTTGTACACAAAGTTTCAGTTATCTATGTTTTTTTTTGTATTTACATTTTTTTGGTTAAAGGTTTTGAATACATATATAAGAAAAGAGCCTCAAAAGCAGTGCAATGGGGAAACTTAAATTAATCTCTCTCAATACAAATGGCCTAAATAACCCAATAAAAAGGAAGAGGATACTGCAAAAACTTAAGAAGGAAGGAGGAGAAATAATCTTCCTTCAGGAAACACACTTGACCAAAGTGGAACATGCAAAGTTGGAGAAATTAGCCTCAGCCCAAGTATTCTTCTCCTCTCACACATCAGCAAAAAGAGGAGTGTCAATCCTCATAAAATATAACCTCACTTTTAATAAAGAAAAATGTATCAGAGATAAGGAAGGAAGATATGTTTTGGTAACGGGGGAAATAGAAGAACAACAAATAACTTTGATTAATGTCTACAATCCGCCTGGAAAAGGAGCAGATCTAATGAAAATAATCGTATCCTTGATAATGACAGAGGTGAAGGGAACACTCATAATGGGGGGAGACCTGAACCTGGTGATGAATCAGAAGGTAGACACCCAAAGTAGAATAAAACATAAATCAGAACAAGCAGCAGTGTTATTAAGAAAAACCCAAATAGAGTTGGGACTTTTGGATGTTTGGCGTTGTCTACATCCCCAAGGCAAGGCCTTCACCTTTTATTCCAATGCACATAAGGTCTATTCAAGACTAGATTACTTCTTTATGTTTAAAAATTAGATTTCAAAGGTCACAAAATGTGAAATATTACCTATAACTATAGCAGACCATGCACCAATCATAATGGAATTAAACTTGAAGATGGAATGAGGGGAAACTGTTTGGAGGTTAAACAACTCCCTATTTGGCGACCAGGACTTCAAGGAGAAAATAAAACGTAGCATGAGGTCTTACTTTGAGATAAATGACAATGGAGAAGTGACATCCACAATACTGTGGGAAGCTGCAAAAGCAACAATACGAGGAGAAATCATAGCATATTCATCCTGGAAAAAGAAGCAAAGAGATAGAGAAAAGATGGTACTGGAAAACAAAGTAAAAAAACTACAAGAAGAACATGAGAAAGGGAGGAACAAAGAAGTACAGATACAATTGAACGTTGCTAAAAAAGCATTGGAAACTATAGAAATACATGACATTGAAAAGAATCTCATGCTCTGTAGGCAAACATATGACAACAGCCCAAAAGCACTGAAAATTAAAATTAAAATAGCATTTAAACTAAAGAAACAAAGAAAAAACTGCAATAGCCACTATCATGGATAACAACTCCACATATAAGAGGGGGAAATCGAAAATAGCATTATGTTTTAAGGATTATTATCAAAACCTCTACACTCCAGAAGTAATAGGTGTGGACCCACAGAAAATTAAACAATACCTAGATATTTTAAACCTTCCCACAGTGTCCGTCAAACAAAAAAATGAATTAGTACAACCAATAGTAGAGACAGAAATCCTAAAGGTCATCCAGAAGGGTAAACCGGGAAAAAGCCCTGGAAGTGATGGATTTACTTACGAATTCTACAGGGAGTTTAGATACCTAGTTACTCCCATTTTATGTAGAGTTTTTAATGAGATCCTACAAACAGGAAACTGGCCGGACACATGGAATTCTGCAATCATTACTGTTATAACTAAAGAAGGAAAAGACCCGACAGACTGTGCATCGTATAGACCAATATCGCTCTTAAATGTAGATCAAAAATTATTCACATCAATTATAGCAACCAGACTCTCACATATACTACCTAATATAATTAACTTGGACCAAACAGGATTCGTTAAAGATAGTCTCTTAAGCGACAATGTGCTGCGTACTCTTAATATCATTGATTATGCAGTACAAACAAAGCAACAAATGCTGACATTGACATTAGATGCTGAAAAAGCCTTTGATCGGGTGTCATGGCCCTTCATATTTGGAGTATGTGAGAATTTTGGATTCCACCAAACTTTTATTAAATTGATTAAGGGAATATATAAAGAACCTAACGCAAGAGTAAGAGTGAATGGGACACTCTACAAACTTTATTTTAAAAAGGGGGACAAGACAAGGGGACCCATTATCGCCCCAAATATTTGCTTTATGCATAGAACCCTTAGCCAAAAGCATAAGGAAAAATATGGGGATAAAAGGTCTCACAATAAAGGAAGATGAACATAAACTAGCACTGTACGCGGACGACATCATAGTGTATCTTACAGATATATATATTTCACTACCGGAGTTACTCGATGAAATTACAAACTATGGAGTTCTGTCTGGATATAAGCTTAATTTAAATAAAACTGAAGCTATGGAAGTAGGTGACTACTTGGAGAAAGACTTCAAAAAACTGTTTAACTTTAAATGGGACCGGAACAAAGTGAGATATCTGGGAATAACTATACCTAATAACCTAGACCATCTACATCAGTGTAATTATGGAAGTTTGGAGAACTCGGTAAAGGAAGATCTAAATAGGTGGAAAATTGTACCCCTCACTTTATTTGAAAAAATTATTATTATTAAAATGAACATCTTGCCGGGGCGGCTACGTGGCGTAGTGGGCAAGGCGCTCGCCACGAATGCGGAGACGCTGGGCTCGCCTGTTCGAGCCCAGCGCTCCACATTGCTTTCAGTTTAGCTGGTCGTTCATACTAATACACATTGGCCGTATTAGGGGGTGGGAAACTGATGGGTGGGGATCGGGCGTTGTGGACAGCGACTCCTACAGGTCGGTTGGTGCGCCTGCGCAGTAGAATCAGGAAGTGTCTGGGGCAGCGTGAGCCTCCCACGCGTTACTCCTCGCCACTGAGAGATCGAGCTGCGCAGGTGAAAAGATGCGACTGCTGTTACCTCAAGTACCGGAGGGGACTTGTGCTATGTATGACTTAGTCCACATTGCAGCCGGCTTGTGGGAGGCAAGAAACAGCGTTCGTGACAGGGGAGGGTTGAATTGGATGTTACGAAATTGGGATGGGAGAAAATATAGAAAATGGGAGAAAAAGTGGATAAAAAAGAATTAACATCTTGCCACGTTTTCTATTTTTATTCCAAAACATGCCATTATACATAACACCTAAATGTTTCAATGTTTGGGAGGGGCTGCTGAGAAAATGTATATGGGATGAAAAGAAGCCTAGAGTCAAACTCAAAATCCTGCAACAAAAAAAAGAAGCAGGGGGACTAGCATTACCAAATTTAATTAATTATTATTACGAGCACAGGTAAAACAGATTCTAATATGGATGAAAAACGAGATGAGACCCAAATGGAAGTCAATTGAGTTGAATCTAGTGGAATCACTCAGCACATTGATCTTCTCCAGATATAAAAAAAGAACAGATCAAAATACACAATTACTCTATATATAACACATTTAAAATCTGGAGGGAAATATGTAAAATAAATAAAATTAAGGAACAAGAAATTATCTGCTTAAGACAAATAGCATGGGACCCAGATTTTTCTCCAAACAGTATTGATGGGTTTTTTAAGACATGGGAAGCTAAGGGCCTCATACGTTTCTATCAAATGTACAATGAAGGAGTGGATTCTTTTGAAAATGTAGCTAATAAATATGCCTGTCCTAGTAATCACTTTCACCGATACCTGCAAGTAAGAAGCTACTTAGGAGGAAAAGTCCAAATTAAAACTCTTGAAGATCTCCACCCCCTACTGAAATACATGATAAAGACTCAACAAAGCCATAACCTCAAAAACACAACTGGACAAATCTACAAAATGCTTCAAGAAAACAAAATTGAAGATTTAAGCTATATTAAAAATAAATGGGAGAAGGAACTGAAAACAAACATACCAGATAAGGAGTGGAATCAAAGCTTTAAAGATATCTTCCATTACATAAAATCACCCTTTTGGCAGGAGTATGCTTGGAAAATAAATATGAGGTACTTTAGAACACCATCGAGTATGTCCAAATACGCACAAAATGATCCCGGCTGCTGGAGGGAGTGTGGGGAGAAGAATGCTGACCATACACATATTTTCTTTACATGTAAAAAAATACAAATCTACTAGTCAGATATTTTAGACATAATGGAACAGATGTTTGAGGAAGTGGGTATAGAAAAACATGATATACTCTTAGGAACACGCCCCAAAAACCTACAAAAAGAACTATACCTTCACCGATAGCTATTCCTCCAAAATACGCAAGAATCGATGCTCAAAACTGGCGGAACTGGAAACGCTTTACTCTACGTTATTTACTTCTTTACAATACAACGACTCGGTTCGACTGGAATCTCAAGTTAATTTACTAAAAATAGAGATTAACGCCATTTATAAACAACAATCTGAAGTACAAATACGTAGCACAAGACAACGACGACAATATTGCACTCATAACAGTCCTCCTTAAAAAAGACAAAGACCCCACAGAGTGCGGTAGTTAGACCCTTAAGCCTCCTCGGAACCGATATCAAACTGTTCTCTAAGGTATTAGCCATCAGACTTCAAAAGCATATGACGTCTTTAGTTCATCCGGATCAAACTGGCTTCATAAGAGGCCGCTTGATCACTGATAACATAAGACGACTACTATACGTACTAGATGCCAGCAAGGACGACACCACACCTAAGGCGATGCTGTCCCTGGATGCAATGAAAGCTTTTGATGGGTTGGAATGGTCGTATCTATGGGCAGTATTAGAAAGGATGGGGTTAGGAAAAGGATTCATTGATATGATTAAAGTATTATATAAAGACCCATCGGCCATGATTACAACAGGTATAATCACCTCCGAAATCTTTCCGGTATCACGCTCTTCTAGACAGGGTTGCCCTCTTAGTCCCGGACTATTCGATTTATCACTAGAACCTTTAGCACAATATATAAGACAATTCCAACTCATAGAACCAATCGTAATCAAGGGCACACAACACAAAATTTGTTTATATGCGGACGATGTAATACTGTTCATGCAAAACCCTAACACCGCAATGCCTCATCTTCTCAAGTTGATTGATGACTTTGGCGACCTATCGGGATTTAAGATAAATAGGCCAAAGTCGGCTTTCCTTCCACTGAACGCCCCTGCAAAAAATACACGTCTTCCAGAAGAAATACCAATGGTTAAACACTTTAGATGTTTGGGAGTTGAAGTATTCCCTACCATAAGCCAAACGGTGAAACACAATTACATAAAAATCCAAAATAAAATAAAATACGACTTTGACAGGTGGTCAAAACTTAAAAACTCAGTACAGGCACGGGTTTCAATAGTTAAGATGGATGTCCTACCTAGAATCAACTTAATCAGCTCAATGCTACCGTTACCCCCTCCAGATGGTTACTGGAAAAAATTACACCACAGATACCACAAATTCTTCTATGAAAGAGAGACATCGAGAGGTTTTGTATCAGATTTTTATCATCAATTACTAACGTCCTCGTATGAAACCCTCCACCTAGACTCAGTCTGGAGGAGGGATATACCAGACCTGGAAAAAGATTTTGATTGGCAAGAAGCCTGGGCAAATGTTCGACTTGCATCAAGGAACCCGGACCATCAACAAATCAATCTTAACTATATTCATAGGACATACTTGACTCCTATAAGACTGAACAGAATGAGTCTTAAACAAGACTCCAAATGCTCCTTATGTACAAATGGGGACGAGGGGACATTTATGCACATGTACTGGGACTGCCCACCAGTTAAGATATTCTGGAAAGAAGTGACCCAGCAATTATCAAATCTCTTAACTCTGAATATACCTGTACACCCCTCTGTATTACTGCTGAATGATGTTTTTGAGTATGCCGTATCTATACAGCTAAAGAGATTGGTTTTATCTGGTATCACAGTGGCTAAAAAGCTGATAGCATCACAATGGTTTCAACCTGAAAAAATGTGCCGGAAGGTCTGGATTCTTACATATCTCGATGTGATTTATCTAGAAATATCTACAGCAAGAATGTTGGGTCTCCCTGAATCCAAAATGTCAATGTGGTTAGAAGTGGTGGAGAGAATAAAAGCTAGCATATAATGGTAATGTCTGGTTAGGAGCTAATGATAATGGATGGATTATCCATTTGGGGGTCCAGGGGGGGAGCGAGCAAGAGCATATGTGTGTAGGGTAATAGATAGCAGGTATTAGGGGTATATCTTGTATAAGACATTTATCTAAATGGTGATTTCATTGGATGTGCACTGTTAATTAATGCTTGTATATCTAATCTTGTGTTGTCATGTTTGTTTATGCGTTTGTTTAAAAAATTATAAAAAAATAAAATACAAAAAAAAACTATACCTTTTTTTTATTTTGAGAGCTGCAGCACTTAAACAAATTACAAGAGCTTGGAAAAAACTTGAACCCCCGAAAGTAAACAAATGGTTAGAAACTGTAGAGGACATATATAGTATGGAAAAGGTAACCTACAAAATCAATAAGAATGAAAATATGCTGGGAAAAAGATGGGGTCGCTTTAAACTATGGAGGGGTACTAGATGACAGACAGATCAGTCTTTGAGGAAGATTTTAAGTAACATAAAACAGTGATGATCAACTGCTCAATTGTTGGGGAATACCCCTTAGGCCTACAGCTACACCTACAATGAAAATTCAAGCCTTTTTACTTATTATTATTATTAAATTTTTATTTTACATTTTGTTTTTTGCTTGGTTTCTTTTTTCTATACATTTTTTATTTGTTTGCTATTATTATTGTTGTTGTTGTTTTTCTTGTGTCTGTATGTGGGGACGAGTAGGGATAGATGTTGGATGTGTACCGGTCCGAGATCTATACTGGTGCTCACCCCTTTGTTTGTGTTTTTGTCTCTTGTTTTTTGTATGGGTGATGGGTTAAAAAAAAAGTGTGTCAAGATTTGGAATATGCGTATGTACATTTGTGTGTGTATGTACGTATGCAAGTATGGATATGTGCAGTTATATATGTGTATGTGGGTACACATACTATACCTAAATGTAAATTGATTTTCTTTGACACAATAAAGTATATAAAAAAAAATATTTGGCCGAGCTTAATATAGCAAAAGCCACTGGCTTGGACAACATTTCTGCAAAGTTTTTAAGAGATGGGGCACAGGAAATAGCTCCCTGTGTTGCGCATCTTATTAACCTCTCCCTGGAGCAAGGCATTGTACCAAGTGGTACTAAACATGCAAAGATTATTCCCTTGTACAAAAAAGGGAATAGCTCTGAGCCTGGTAATTACAGGCCAGTATCCATTTTGAGTGTCACGTCCAAGATTTTAGAAAGAGTGGTGCATGAGCAGATATCAGAATATGTTAGCAAGGACAATCTTCTATATGAATTTCAATCAGGGTTTAGGAAGTCATATTCTACAGACTCATGCCTCCTTTATCTGACTGATTTTATTAGAAAGGAGATGGATGAAGGGAAACTGTGTGGAATGGTCTTACTTGATCTTCAGAAAGCCTTTGACACAGTAAATCATAGTCTACTGCTTAATAAACTGAAAGCTCTGGGACTGAATGATACAGCTGTAAAGTGGATTGCCTCATATCTGACAGACAGGGACCAGAGGGTAGAGGTCAATGGTTTTTTGTTGAATGCAAAACCAATAGTTTGTGGGGTGCCGCAAGGAAGTGTTTTAGGACCATTGCTATTTTTATTGTACATAAATGATATGAGAGAAGCATGTTCTTGTAATTTATTCTTATTTGCAGATGATTCAGCTTTGCTCATCTCCCATAAGGATCCGAGTACACTCCAAAGAATGTTAGGAGAGGAACTCTCTAAGGTTAGGAATTGGCTGTCTGACAATAGGCTCTCACTTCACTTAGGCAAAACAGAGTCTATTTTGTTCGGATCTAAGCCCAGATTAAAAAAGGCTCCTGAACTCAGGGTCTGAGGTTATAGCAGCAAGAATGGCAGTGAAGTACCTGGGCTGTATGCTGGATGACAGTCTGGGGGGGAGGGAATGGCCTTACAGGTGCTGGGTAAGGTAAATGCCTGCACCAGGTTTTTGGCTAGAAAGGCCAATCTTCTTGACAGGGAAAGCCTTAGACTACTGGCCAACAGCCTGGTGCAGTGTCATTTTGATTATGCTAGTGTAGCCTGGTTTGAGGGACTGTCAGCTTCATTAAAGAAGAAACACAGGTGTCACAGAATAAGCTGATCAGGGTTGTGATGGGCCTAGGACCTCGTGATCATGTTGGGAGGAGACATTTTCAGGAGCTCAACTGGCTACCAGTTGAGGCCAGAGTAGCCCATCTTAGGCTCAACATGGTACACAAAATAATAAATAACAGGGACCCCAAATATTTTAGTAACTATTTTCCTAGTGTTAGTGAATCACACAGAACGAGATCTAGCATAGCAAACCTGCATCCTCCAAGGTGTAGAACAAAGATGGGACAGTGCTCATTTGCTCACAAATGAGCACAGGAGTGGAATGAGTTGCCTTTGACCACCAAACAGATCGTGAACCTGTATAGTTTCAAGGTGAACATTAAGAAAGGGATCCTAGAAAATGTCCCAGAGTAACTAAGGAAGGTTTTAGTTTTTAATGTAGTGTAGTTTTAGTGTGTCTGTACATTTTGTATATTGTATTTGTATATTTTATTAATAATGTAATTTACTTTTTAATTCTATTTTTAGCAATATACTGTAGGCTGGTGGTAATATGTGTAATACATGTTTATGTAAATACCATGTGCTGCTGAGACCAAGGACCACAATGGAAATAAGTCTGTGACTTGTTTGTGCTATCCTTGATAATTTTAGGATGCATGACTTGTTGTAACATGTAATGCATTTTAATAATTGTCAAATAAACTAAACTAAAAAGACTCCAATGCCAAAACACCAGCTCCGAACCACCAGCACAGACAGGCCGACAGTCACGCCACTCTACACAGGGCGCCAGAAGATCAAGGAAAATAAGTACAGACACCTCCAAGAACTCAAAGAGGTTATCCCGAAACACTTCCACACCTTGTATGACCATCTTGAACACTAGACAGGTATGGACACAATACACTAACCATTAATTGTTGTGAATAGATGGAATAAATCTACCTGAAATACCTTATATACCTGTAAAAGGGGAGGGGGGTGAACTTTCCCTGTGCTTAAGAACAACAATGATGATGCTAGCTATGGCCATTTGTCGATTGTCTCTTTTCCGTTTGCCCAGGGCACTGTCGCAGAGGAGAGGCAGTCAACGCTGCTCAAGAAGATCGGTGTTGAGGACGGCACCACCGTTATTCATTATTATTATTCTCTTGGTCACTCTTGTTCTTATTTAATTTATTTAATTTGTTCTTATGGCTGTGACTTATAGTCTGTTTAGACAGGGTTCAGACTGGGCTGGTGGTTAGGGGCCTTCATATGGCCCACATCTCCAAGAGAAAGGCTAAACAGTTAGCAAGGTATTGCTCTATATCTGCTATTATTGGTAGCCGCTCTATTTGGAGACAGCGTTGCTTTTTGTACCCATAGAGTAGATATAGTTTTACGGAAATGCTATTGTATCTGTTTTTGAAACATCATCCGTGTCAATATTGTATTATACAACACTAAGATTTTTCACCGTAAAGTCACAATAAATTACTGGCAATATTTTGCACGACTTTTACAGTAAGGTTTACAACTATTTACTGTGAATGGCTTCACAGCAATGTGTTGTAATTTCACAGCACTGGTAGTACAATACATTGTTGTAATTTCACGACTTCAAATTGTAAGAAATTACTGTGATATCACATTATTTTGTTGTATATTACAACAATTTACTGTGACTTCACAACTTCAAATTGTAAGAAATTACTGTGATATCACATAATTTTGTTGTATATTACAACAATTTACTGTGACTTCACAACTTCAAATTGTAAGAAATTACTGTGATATCACATTATTTAGTTGTATTGTGTACGATGAATGCTGCACAGCAGTCACAGACATAATTGAATAACTCCCAATGAGCTAATTGCACTGTTAGTGTTTGTCTATTTATGTGGACATAAATAAAGAATCTAAAATGTGTGTGTGTGTGTGTGTGCATGCATGGTACCCCTGGAGTGTTGGTTCCCCTATTTTTAATTGCCCATAATGCAGGCTTGATTGTTATTGTTATTGGTCGTTTATTGTTAATGCAGGCTTGGTTGTATTGTAGCCTGTGGTTTTTAGATCTTTATTGTCCCAATTGTTTAAGTAATAAATGTGTCTGAAATCAAAATCTATTTGTGTGTGTGTATGTGGGGGGGTACCCCTGGAGTGTTGGTTCCCCTTTTTTTGAATTGCCCATATTGTTAATGCGGGAGTCGTTGTATTATAGCTTACAATACTAAATGTGTGTTTTCTATTCAATGAGTTTACTCTGATGGTTGTTCACTAATGGTGCATCATTGTTCAGCATCAGATTGTTCTCTCCAATGACTATTATTGTGCTAAGTGAGTCTGACTAAAAAAGAAATCTACTAAACACACCACCTAACTGCTTTTACTGGTAAATCTTGTAATAATTACTATTCAGTTGTGTCAGTCAGACTACATGGAAGGACTTTTACTACATCTCCCGCGACTCTTAGTGGGGGATGACGTCGCTTAAAAGTGAAAGTAAAATGCAAGCGTTTGTTTTGCATCAGAACACGACTCAGTCTGTGCATCGGATTACCGCACTCCTACAACCTAATATAACGTTGTTTTTGAATGAAAACTTTATTTAACAGATTGCAGAATGGGTACATGTTACATTTGGGATCTATACGATATTCAAATATACAGTACTGTTACCCATAGATCCTGACAGAGTATATACATATGATGGGGAGGGGACTGTACATTAGGAGGGGGTGGGTGGGAGAGAAATATACATATGGTGGGGAGAGAATATATACATACGGTGGGGAGGAGACTGTACATTTGGAGAGGGTGGGTGGGTGGGAGAGAAATATACATAGGGCGGGGAGAGAATATATACATGCGATGGGGAGGAGACTGATCGTATAAAATGTTTAATCAAGACAGCTTTGTGAAGGATGTTGAAAATCTATGTTGGTCAAAGGTGTTGAGGGAAAAAGATCCTGAAAAATCTCTATGGGAATTTGATACAATTTTTATGCCACTTGTTGACAAACATGCACCATTGAGAAAGTTTACAGTCAGAAGCGTCAGAACACCATGGTTGGATGATGAACTAAAAGAATATATGATAGAACGTAATCGAGCTAAATTAATAGCAAATACATCAGGTTATAAATCAGACTGGGAGGTATATTGTAAATTAAGAAATGTTGTTACAAAATGTAATAAGAAGAAGAAGAAATTGTAT